>NC_064758.1:12274775-12589093 GCF_011397635.1 Epinephelus fuscoguttatus | reverse complement strand
GAAAGTGTCAAAATGTTCAATCCACAGAGAAATGCACAGTCTGTATTCTTAAAGTGTACCTTTAAATGAGCTGGCAGGACGTGAAGTTGTGATGTCACAACTATAGTTTATAGACCATTTTAAACTTGACAACATAAACATTCTGAATGGGTCCTTTTATATTTGCTGTTGGAATGTTTGTTGCAGTAGCTGACAAGGAAACTGTAAAAGAAGGAAAATCAAATACATACCTGCTGATGTACGTGCGGCACAGTGACGATCTGTGATCTGTTTAATTGAAGTCTGGTCAGTGATAACAGGTCAGAAATGCGTCATTTGATCTAGGGCTGTAGTCAACCAAAGAAAATCTTGATCTAATCTCTAATCTCTGACTAAAGTCGCACATAATCTTCAACTAATCGATTAGTCGCGGGGAAAAAAAATCTGCACGTTATTTTTACGTCTGTCTACGTGTGTCTGTCACTCTGTAGTTACACCTCCAAAACACTAGTTGGCGGTGGAGGACTGTGTTAAGTGCTGTAAAGTTTAGTTCAAATCAAACTTTATTTATACAGTTGATTCAAAACACACATTAAACCTGGCTTAATAGAGACAATTTCAAACACAAGTACGTAAATTGGCTTCACTATAAATCGCAGAACTGACAGACAAACACTTGTCTTTATCTGGACACATTTCCCCCACCAATACAACATGCTAACGTTATTAGCACAAGTCTATGGCATTTTACATTGTATAAATTAGCCTAGCGTCTCACAATCTTTTCCTCTTCTCATACGAAACCAGGGACAACAGCAACATTAATCAAAGGTAATGGCACATAATTTGGCTCCATTACAACTCACAGCATTCACCGACAAAACAACTGTCTTATACGAAACACGTTTTCCAAGTAAATACAACATGCTAATGTTATTAGCGCCAGCCTATAGCATTTTACATGATATACATTAGCCTAGCAATGAGCGGAGATTTCCGCTGCTCATATGAAGCCAGGATAAATCCCGAAGTATAAATCCCTGAAGGATAAATCACACACACAACTTAAAATACTATTTTAGTGGAGACTTTACTGTCTTCACAATTTATTGCTTCTTATCTGTGAAATACAAGTCAATACAAGCTTTGTTTCAACTGAGGGAAAAGGTGAGGGTGGGCGAGTCCAACTTTCTGTCAACAATGTAACTTAGCCTGTCCCCCCACCGCAAGAAATAATGGAGTAATCCTGGAAAGCTGCTGATGTAGCACTTTTCTCCTTATGAAAGTAACACAGCGATTATTCGACTATTGAGAATGTGGTCGGATGAGAGCATCGCGACCAAATAAACGACTAGTCGACCAGGAGACTACAGCCCTAGTTTGATTTATCATCATGTACTGGACCAAACAGGCTTGGGTGAGCTAACTTTATATGCAGCTGACAGAGAGAGCCATGATCTGTTTGGAGACCAGTAACCAGGAAAATAAACGCCTTAGATACAAGACGTCAGTCGACATCACATAATGTGTGTTTTTTTTATTTTGAAAGAGCATTTTGCAGTCAAAGGTGAATAGTGGGACTTTACATGCCTGCCCCATTAACTTCAGGACAAGTCTGGCACCCTTCCTTCTTTTATAGGTTCCTTGGTAGCTGACAGGAGGTAAACAGGGACCAAAGCTGTTACTGTGGCAACAGAAAAGCAATGAAACGTTCTACAAAGGCAGAAAGTGCAGCCACCATGGCGTCACAGTCACCAAGAACGCAGATGTAGAAGACCCTGAAATGCTGACCGAGACTTTTTCTGGCGGGGAAAAAAAATGGAGTGTTTCGGACAGAGGGTGATACAGGTACAGAGTATGGGACCTTTAAACACTTGATTGCGTCAACCATCATACTGCTTCTCTGAGTCATTCAAATCTAAACACACAGACATGATACACATATATTTAGATGCAGTGTGACCTGCACTTTGTGTGGATATTATTATCGTCATGTCCATCACAAGAAAATAAATAGATAAACAAATCTGCTTAGTAATCATAGAAAAACTTGCCCCTGCAAAACTTGCCTGAGAATCATCACATTTTGAAGTTTTCTTCAATAACAGAGTACTCCAGTGATAGCTGTCTGTGCATCCATGGGTATATTGCAAATAGAAACTGCTAATAGCTGATTCTGCGTACTTTTAATAGGGTGACTTTGTCAAAATGTGAACAAATATAACCGAAAAATGTGGCTTAAATTGTAGCCAACAGCGGACTGACAACATTATACTTCTGGGACCTCATTACAGAAAAATACCTTAACTGCTTGTCCTATCTTTACTTGAGTTTCAAAGATAGCTTTAGAAATCCAAACTATAACTTTAAATTTGATTCTTCATACGGCACTCGTCCTGTCATGTATACAATGTACACAAGACTGTATCTTTTATTAGAATGTACCGGTAGGCAACTCGAGATGGATAACCGGCTCTCTCTTGTCACCTCTGCCAGAGCTCTATGCCTCCTTTTCGGCGTTCAAATTCAAAATGAATCGTCCTGGCAGCTGATATATGTCATCACACAGTTTGAGTAGCTTTTCAATAATTATATTTCTGTGTTGATGTTGCTCCCCATCTTCATTGTCATTGCCATAGAGACTTAACAACAGTGCTGCTGTTATTCTGAATGTAGGACAGGGCCCATGCTTTCCTTATTTGAGATTCCTAACTTGAGAAATCTCTACACTGAGACAGTTCTGTAATAGCTGAAGTCCTGTTCTAAGATAAGATAGGATTTCTTTGTTGATGCTGTCAGGAAACATGTTTCTGTAATACCAAAACTCCTAAATGTCATCCTAAACTGAGATAAGATACTCAAGACGTTTCTGTAATGAGGCCCCTGGTTTACAACCACCAAATTATAGGAACTGTAGTTCTAAAAATTAGGGCCTGATTATCCCCTAAATGAAAGTAAGACACAGAGACTATTTTAAAATGTAGGCAAGGCTGGTAGGGTGCAGTCGTCTTAATTCTGTTTAAGGGCCCACAGTGGAAACTCCTGGTTTAATCCAACCAGATGAATTAGTCCAGGAGGAGCATTCAAAGAGACTCTTTGAGTCTCTGATGTGGACGTCATACAGAGGGTAGCAGACAACTGGGGTTCCGGTCACATGTTCATTATTACCAGTAACAGACCTTCACTCAGACACATAGGTACAGAGACAAACACACACACACACACACACACACACACACACACACACCTCTGTCTGCCACACCACACCCACCCTCTCCTTGCTCAGCGTGTGCTGAGGCTGGGTGCAGATTCCTCTCCTGCTGTTAGAGAAATGCCAGTCTCTCCGGCTGCCCTGCAGAGAGGAGGAGGAGGAGGAGGAGGAGGAGGAAGGAAGGAAGGAAGGAAAGAAAGAAGAAAGACAGAGAGAGGAGGTGGGAGTAAAGTGTAAAGAGATCCTAAAGAAAATGTAGGATGGTGAGGAAGAAATGGAAAGAAAAATAAATGAAAGACTAGGCCATAAGAGTAAGGAGGAACAATCCAGAGATTAGTATGTTTGATGTCAACAGGGAAAGAAAAATGGGAGAAAGCAGATGGTGGCAGATGAGAAGCTGAATGGGAGATAGTAACAAGAGGAAGACTATGGCTCAGTCTTTACTTTGAGTTTTTCACTGTCTGATAAGTCTTTGTGTGCACTTTTTTTTTTTTTTTTGGAGAAAGAAATCTCAATCAATTACAAATGCACATTCTCCGAAAAGCAATATACCTGAGTCCCAGTGAAATGTTTTCCTTATGCATGTCCCTCCCTCTCCCCTGCCATGACTTGACATTTTATTCTGAGGCAGACTGGAGTTGTGTACAAAGTGGGCAAAGTCTGCCACCTAGTGTTCATCATTTGTATAGCAGGGTATCTTTATTATGCATGACTACTGTACATTCCTATACTCGCACAGTGCAGACGCATGCCCTGATGCAGCTGTCCTTACAAACATAAGTGACTGTAAGCGCAGTGAATTCAGGCATCATTAAGAACTACACACTCCAACACACGTATGTTCTCACATGAAATGTGACGGTCACTTTTTGAAGATTTGTTAATGTCAGTGTGATGATGGTGGCTTAGAGGGGTGTTTACGCTGTTCTATGTGTCGTGTAAGTATATTGATTTTCATAATCTTGTACAATAATTACTTCAATCGTCAGGTTTTTGCATGTTGAGGAATAAATGCCTTCCAGTGTTCAAGTGGTCCTTGTCATTGCAACTGATTGTCAAAAAAAAAAAGAGAGAAGTATATCTCGGAATAATATGCATTTTTCTCGTGTCACTGTATATTTTCATTAGTAGATTTCAGAACTGACTTGCTTTGTGCAGTGTCTTGCAGAAACCTGGTGTATTCAGTAAGTGAAACTTGTGAATTTCCCCATTGAGAGACATGTATTTTTGATATTTTGCAATGATATGGAATGCTCGCAGGGTCATACAAAATAGACACGTTAGGTTTCTGCACGACACCAGTGGGATCAAAAACTATTCTGATGGCACTCAAAGCCTGTAGTGTGATTTTTGTACAACAAGAGCATTTTTGTCCGTCTCTTAACTTTGTCTTATGGCTGTATGACTATGTGTTTATTCAGTGCACTGATCATAGTGTTTACGAAATGATCATTTTCATTGTATATACAGTATGACGAAATATGTTCCCCACTTGTTTGCTGACGGTAGAGCTACAAAAGCCTTTTACATTTGTGTCTCCAATAATAAATCTATATTGTACGTTGACGTTTTTATGAATGTCCAATAAGAAGAATGTAGAAGTTTGAGCTAGAAACCCCTTAACTGTTTTGACACAATATTGTTTTGATGAGGTTTGACTCCATTTGTGTTTACTCATATCTTTTGAGGATGATGAACTGCATCACAGTAATACCAAACATAAAGCGACACAATCTGAACATTGTATGTTGTTGTTTGTCCGCAGGAAGATGATTTAAGGTGGTAAGTTGATTCTAATCCTGGTTGTGATTCATTCTGTAACACTACACAGAGTGCTGAGCCTCCTCCCATGAAAATGAGCTCTGCCTTTAAATGGTTGATTCAGTAAACAGATTAAAGTACTTGAATACACAGAACTATACAAAATGTTTGCCTCATACCTGATTTACAGCACTCGTGGGTTCGTCACTATCCCCTGTATCTGTTTCATCTTGTGTTGAAAATAAATACAGTACCTGACGGAGAGTTGTGATATAAATGTAAATGCAATACCAAGTCTGAAGTTGTAGCAGTGGCTTTATCTGTCTGTGCCAGCGGGAGCAATATAAGCAGTAATGTGGTGGAAACATCCAACACCTTCATAACACTTTTTTTTATGTTTGTTGTGAATTCACAGGGGGAAAAAGTCGAGGTTATAGCGAGGTAAAAACTATTAAAGAAAAAGATGGTTTACAGGGTTTCGCAATGTACTACATCACAAGCTGCTAACATTTCCAAGTTCCTGGATGTTCTGAGAGGTTTTTTTATTCATTGGAGGGTCATTACTAACAAGAGCTACTGTTTAACTAACATCATTCTATTGGTTGAATGAGTGGGAAGCCAGTCAGGTAAGGACAGAGTGAAGGAAGGGTAAATAAAATACAGAATAATACAATATGTGGCAAGCTAGAAGTACTGCCTCGGTTGTATGCCTCCGCCAACCAGTCAAGTCGCAGTTTACACCCAGGTCTGTCTAGACTCATATGTAGCTGTGACAAGAAACATAGTCTTGCCTGACCAGCCTGCCTTACTTCCGAACGGGAGTCTGGGGACATTCGTCTTTCGTTTTGTAATAGAAATAGGGATATCCAGACCACGTGACGGCGTTTCCATATGTACGGCACGTGTGTTACATGTAAGAGACGTTGCAGCTCTGCAATATAGCTGAATCAAATGAAATCATATCCATTTTAATCTCTTCTTTAAAACATGGATGCTTCATACACATCTTCAACCTGGCAGCACAGAAGATCTATACATCAACACAGTTTTAAGGTGGGCACCCAAGATTAGTGTCATCAATTCAGTGTCTGACTAAATGTCTCCCCTTTCGTTCCTGACTTATGGGATTGAATAATAACAAGAAATGTGTTTTTGCAGAACATTATGATGTCACAGTGAAGTTGACCTTTGACATTTTGGATATAAAATGCCACTCCATCATTTTGTCCCTTTAGTGTGAAAATTTTCATTATGAGCGTATGAATTCTTGCATTAGGGCCAAAAATGGGTTTTTGTAGGGCACAGTGACCTTTGACAACCTCAGTGGATGTTTGTGCCAAATAAGAGGAAATTCATGGCGTTCTTAAGATATCATGTTCACAAAGATGGGACGGACAGGAAAACAAACAACCCAAAAATACAATGCCTCCAGCTACAACTTTTGAGGCTAAACAGGGTGTCATTTCATCCCAAAACACTGGGCATTAATCTGATGCTGTAATGGTCTGGGTGGACTGAAGTGCCCAGCTGATGTTTGTTGCCTCTGTCTCAGTTCATCCCACAGGTGGTGGATAGGGTTTAGAGGTTCCGCTTTGTGCAGGCTAGTAAAGTTCTGTCATATCAGACTGGGGCAGAACATGTCTCTATGTTGCACAGGGGCATTGTCCTTTTTGAACAGGAAAGAGACTTTCCTAAACGTTTGCCTAAGTTGGTAGCACACTATTAATAGTCTAAAAAACTGTATGCTATAGCTCTAAGGTCTGGACAGGGGTTAACACATGCATTTGTGTAAATCATCACAAAGGAACACAGTGGGATAAACTAACTTGTCTTAGTGCCTTGAGCAGGAAATGCCAGACCTGCTCTGCCCCTCCTCAAGTACTACATTTTCTCCCACAACACTGTTTTGGCTAATCTGGGCTAAGTAGCTAGCATCAGTAAATCAACGTCTGGCAGTGAAAAAGACGATGCTGATGGTTACTGAGATGTTGACATTAACAATCTCTCTTACCTTACTGGAATTTGGAGCTGGAGCAAGTCCCTGCTTTGGGATTACTGGCCTTTGTGAGCATTTATACAAGAGTTACTCAGATTAAACCTGCATTCACTGATTTTTTGGGCACTTGGAGCAGTGGGAACAGGCTGTAGACATACCATAGACATGTTATCACATTTTAGTTAGTAGTAAATGTGTTAACAAAGAGTTGATTCTTTAAACATCCAGCAAACACAAAGCAACATTAGCTTTCAAATGAAGGTGTGTGTAAGTCTAATGTTCTTTCACATTTCTGCTTTGCTTCCGTCTCCACCAGCTTCTGGGAAAAATATGTTGCTCTTCAGCTGCTTAATGCTCCATCATGCTCACTAGCTATTTGCTTACTTTGGCAGGCAGGGTCCAATGAGAAGCTTCTCACTATAAACAGATACCTGTGTCTGAAAACAAAGTCAATGAGAGCAGAAAGAGTGAACCAAAACAGTCAAGTTTTGGGGTGTAAGACCAAAACATAGAGTTGATTGGAGTTGAAAGACGGAGAAATACTCTCTGCAGCTGAGGGAAATGTAGAATTGGATAAGGCATGTCCAGGCCACTCTCATTCCCAGGTCATCAAATACTGACACTTTGCTCTGAGACACACCGGGCATTCAGCTAACTCTAATTCAAACCCATCTGCAGTAATACTTGAAAGTGAGAGCAAGTGATGTAGTATAAGAGGGAGAAAATCGGCATAGGATGGAAAACCGGGCTCTCACCCAGAAGACTTCAGTTTGTGTCCAATGTAAGTTATACGTACAGTCATCATGCAGTAACTATTACTTAATTTAAATACTCATTTAAACCCAAAACATATCTTTTTTCTTAACCTAACCAAGTAGTTTTCTTGCCTTAACATAACCATGACCGTTTCACAACATCAACCATTTGTTTCAATGTGTTTCAGCTCTGCGTCACGCATATAAGTTAAAGGGTGCCTTGTGCATCACTATCTGATGCTGAAGGGTGTGACAACGTGCCAGTATTTGATGGCCTGGGAATGAGAACAATTAGGTTTGTCACTACAAGTAAAACCTTTTACAGAACACAGTCATGTGACCACTGTTGATATAAAAATACTGATGATAGCAGTTGTAAAAATCAATCCAAGCCAAATCACAAAATATATACTGTTTAGATGTGGTATAGTTTTGATTTGATGCTCAAATGGTGGAGGGATTTTGCTTGTGACAATCAAGAGAGATGCCTCAAAGTAGCACAATGTCTTGCTTACCATAGATAATCCATAGACTTCATTGTTTTCTTTGAGAACTACGGAAAATGTTCACAATAAGGTCTGTCTGTCCTTGAGTGCACCAACAAGGACAGTTTTCATAATAGTCCCTACTCACATTACTGTGATAATGACATGATAATGACAGTAATGACATTGACAATATTGACAGTGATGGATTACCAATCATATTTGACATTTTTGCAAGTTGGTCTTCAGGTCATGTTGAATTATATTAAAAAACAATGGCTGTCTAGAGGGTAGGAAACAAATAAAACTTTTATTTAGTTTGGAAAATGCTTTGTAATACAGTACTTATGTGTATGTGTTTGAATACATGTTCAAGCATGCACAACAACATGCAACATGCACAGAACATTGCTGAACAGACTGTTTATTATTGTCTAAGTATGCTGATATGTAGACACTAGCAAAGGGGAGAAAAAGTGACTAAACAGATCCCTGCAATCGCTCAGAGGAACAGTCGGTGCTGAACATGCTGTTACGACCCATTAAACATAATGACTTAAAGAGGCAGAGGAGTAGCTCTGCCTGGATGTAAACATGCTATTAAAGAAGGTGTTTTGAAGCAGGCAGGAGTCAAACACAGACAGGAGGACGGTTCATTCAGACAGAAGCAGCTCAGGAAGTGAAGGACCGCATTGTAGAAACTTTCAACGCTGTCAAATGAGGCAAAAGGACTGATCTGCCATTCATGTAGGTGCACTCACCAAAAATGATTTCATTTTCGTACACCCAGCAGCACATCACTCTCTTGCTGCTCTGGACAACAACAAGCTGATCCTGATGTCATTACAACAACCTTTTTTTTTTCTTTCTAAACGTAATTTTTTATGAGTGTGTGGAAAGAAACAAGGAACAACATCTGGCAAAAACGTGTGTTTTTTAAAGGGACTTGAACAAACCCGGTTTTGTGGGACTTTGGGTAATAGGTCAGAGAGGCTTAGCTCAGGGAAACTTTGGGCAAACAGAACTGAACGTTTGAAAAAAAAAAGGAAGAAAAAAAGAGGCACCCTTGAAGTTTGCTGCAAGTTGCTTGAGGGCTACTGGACTTGGACAGGCAACTGTGAGATTGTGCGCAACACTTTAAAAAAACTGCTTTAACTCCTGTTCCCCAGCAAATGATACTGAAAGTTTTGTGCATGTTCCAAAGTGGTTTCCTCAAACATTTACTGGAACCAAGTTTAAATATTGCTTTGTAAGGCTATATCATCAGTTACGAGAATATAGAATAAATATGATTAACTCAAAGTGACAGATTCCACTATACACGCTGCAAATTAATGCTGAGTAAATAATCAAGGAGACGTAACTGTGTCAAATTTTAAAAGACTCAATAAAAGTAGCAGTAGTATTACCAATAACAACAATGTAGCCTTTCTGTTTTTCCACTTACCTCATCGCTGAGCTGCTTTATAAAACAGCTTTTTGTTGTTGTTATGCTGTCACAGCTGCGAGGTGCTGTGGACGGAGTTAAACCAAAGAGAAACATGGCCAAAGTCTGCACAATCATACGCTCTGTACATCCATGTAATGTCTCTCTTGAGGGCTTGAGTCAAATCCTATTAAAGGAAAAGTTCAGAACATTTTATGAAATACGCTTATTATATTTATGCTGTGTATGATGCTACAGACAGCAGCTGGTTAGCTTAGGTTAGCATAAAGACTGGAAGCAGGGGGAAACAGCTTGCCTGGTTTTGTTTAAATTTAAAAAGATCCACCATCACTTCTTCTATATGTCACATTCAGAGGAACTAGTCCATACCCATTGAGTGCACGGTTGCCCATGTACAGTTTCACACGGTGTGTGTTTGGGATACAGGTCATAGGAAATTGCAGATTAAATAGTCAACTGAAGTGGGCTAAAACTGTACATTAGTAGTTGAGGTAGTACGTTGAAAGGCTGATAGTTAAAGTGTTTATATGTTGTATTGACTTAAAAGTGGGGCGCACTGGTAGTTCACATGGGAAAGGTGCGGCTAGCCCTTGTTGCAGCAGCACACCATACCTGTTCTACATATCTATCAAGTTTAGTAAAAATTCATATGGCGGTTAGGCCTACATAGGAAATTAGCTCTCTAGTGCCCCCATTTTGTTTGATGGGGTCAATAATGGAGGGGTCCCCTCAGATTATGTGTGGTCATATGCCTACAAAGCTGCGTGGTGATGGGTGAAACCCTTGAGATGTTATACACCTTTATGTGATGAGCCATGCCCTCCGCAATATTCATTGCCTTATAGAAGCTCAGTTTTAGTAAGTTTTCCAACTTTTGCCAAGAGGGAACTTTAGATATTGGGCCCTAGATTATGTTCACTGAGTTTCATGCAGATCGGTCAAACTTCCTAGGAAGAGATCGATTTTAAGTGTTTTTCAAAAAATTCAAAATGCTGTTAAATCTATATAACTGGAAGTTATGGGTTCTTGAGGCAAATTTGTTCCTCATGAGGAGAGGCATCTCTGTGCAAAGTTTCATGTCTCTACGACATACGGGGCATGAGATATGCCCATTCAAAGTTTGCAATTTCAATCGGTTGCTATAGCGCCCCCCTCTGGCCAATTGATGTACTATTGCTTCATTCGCATCCTCCCATGACCCTCTACCACTGTGCCAAATTTCACATGGATTGACCAAGTCAGTGAGGAGAAAAACGTGGAACAGACACACACACAGACAGAGTTTTCGTCACTATATAGTAAGATAAGATATAGAAGCAAACCACTTGCTATGTAAAGAATAATGGCATCCTTAGCAGAGAATGAGGTCATGCTACCTCTGTTAGTGCATGTGTGTAAACCTGCCAGCCAAATGTCGCCACTTTGCAGTGCATCTATACGGTGGTTACCACGGATATCAGAACGGCACTGTCAAGAAAGCGTAGTGCCAAACCTCCAGTTAGCACGATTAGCTACTAGGGGTGTAAATCACCAGCTTCATCATGATACGATAATATATCGATTTGTTCGGATGACGATACAATGTTTGCCGATATCACAAAGTCTGTCACGATACGATTTTGATTCGATTCGATTCAGGAGCCTGCAATTGATATGACGCAATATCATATGCCCATCTAACACAATCATTTACATCAGCTCACAAAAACAACTAGAATATGATTTGACCATTTTATTTCTGAGCTGTGTTTGTTGTTTGAGCGGAGGCGCGCTTGCCCAGAAATGGTGACACAGACGTGCTATGTGAATTTCAAAATAAATGTGTATCTTTAAGATGACGATATGGATCGATGTTTTCATTTTGCATCGATATAATCGGATCGTTAATCAATTAATCGATGTATCGATGTGGATTGATGTATCATTACACCCCTATTAGCTACTAGCCACCAGCTCCGCCACCTCCATGTTGAGAACCATTGCTGGACAACTCATGCATTCTGAACTTCACACAGAGATACTTTATTTTATCCAAAAACTGAGAAAAGAAAAAAATGTACCTCACCAAGAAATTAAACTTCAACTTGTCTCAACACTTTGATTTTTGTACATTCCATCAAGATGTAATGTGTTAATTATTGGGTTTAAGAGGTACTGGTGACTGGATTTTGCTACCTTTGAACAACTGTTTCTCCAGTGTCATGCCATTGTTCCGATGTCTCATAATCCCAAAGCTCCAATAGTCTCAAAAATGTCTCATTGGGCTGAAAAGTCATTTGCGTGATAGTGCTGTATTTCTAAAACAAACCCACATTTCTCCGAGGGGCCATTTCTCTGAAAAAAGGCTAAACGCTCTACCAAACAGAACCACATGGCCAATTACTATACTAGCAATCTCACTCCTGATACCTAAACCTATCCAACACAACCAAGGAGGCCAAAAGTACCAGGGATTCAGTCTGAAGATGTCATTCTGCATAATTAGCCATGTGCTTCTAAGAAACAGCCTCTGGAAGCAATGCATGTTTGTTTTTCAAGACACTGATGACAGAGTAATGAGCTTTCAGTCCACTCACACATTTTTCAGACTACTGGGGCTCTGGTATTATAAGCCCTGGTAACAATGGGCAGTCCCTGTTTCTACCTCATTCCAGTCTTTCCTTGTCTGGGGCAGCTATGTTTCAGGAGGTAGAGCAGTTCGTCCACAAACCAGAGATCAGTAGTTCAATCCCCGGCTCCTCCAGTCCTCATGTCGGAGTTTCCTTGGGCAAGATACTGAATATCTAACTGCCCATGATGGCTGTTCTATCGGTGTGTGAGTGCAGGTGATTGGTTACTGAGTAACAGGTGGCACCATGTATGGTAGCCTCAGCTATGTGTGTGTGAATGGCTGAATGTGACCCATAGAGTAAAAGCACTTTGAGCGGTTGGAAGACTAAAAAAGCGCAATACATGTGCAGTCCATTTACCATTTATCTAACTCTCAGCAAGAAAGCCATAAATGCACATCCAAAAAGTGGAAGTTTTCTTTTCATCGTCTACATTTTAATATTATAAATTGTATACCATTAAAGACGATGCATTGATTAACAGTTTGTGGTAGGCCTATGACACAGAATGACAAATTAAGCTGCCACTGCACCTTGTTGCTATAAAGGTATTCACTTACTGTAATGTGAGCTGGTAGTTTGGATAAGATCATCCACTAACTGGCTGGTATGCTGCCACCAGCTGCAATTATGCTAACAGCATATTTGGATACCACTGCATCTTACATATTGTACTTTTCTCTGTTCAGTTAATTCCCTTAAACCTCCTCACAACTGATTATCTCAATGTGAGCAGGCAGCCTAATGTTTGACAATACATTTCTTCCTCATCACATAATCTCTTGGTCTCTTCCCGTCATTGAAATCTGCGAATAGGCAGAGACATAACTTAAAGCCATTAAATCATGAGTTGGCCACCGTCGTGTACATACTGAGGTAAACCGTTTTTAGCTCAGAACAGAACAGAGGAGGAAGGGGATATATAATACCCCTGTTTTGGAGTATGAATAAAGGCAAAGCTTTGTTCTCTGTGTCTGTAAACGGTTTGGATTAGGACTACAGATCCAGGACTTGGAGGCATAATATTCTCTGCGGAGCATGGCAATAGCCATGACAGCAATGCTAAACACTGCAGCCTCTGTCCTGAAACAGCAGTATCTGGGACCTGGGTAGGTTTGGAAAACAATGGTGGTGATGACTGAAGTTATTTATTACTTTTTACAGCGTAGTAGATCCTAGCAGCAAAAGGTCATGCTTTTAAAGGTATAATACTTAACGTTAAAGACCAAGTGACACAATGAATCCTCTCAGCTCATGGCTTCTCAGGGAGAGCAGTCGACTGTCAAATTGTATTTACTGTTGTCAGCTGTATGCAATGTTACTGACTTTGAATCTTGTTAGCACAATGTTAGCTTTCTTGCTAATAGCTGGGCCAAAGGGTTCTATGAGCTCAGCAGACAAGAGATATCTCCCTTTGCTAAGTCATGTCTGAGGTTCGTCCTATAAACTGGAGTAGTGAATAAGGTTTCCATTGCATAAGAATCTCACAGGGAGGTAATGACTGTTCCAGGTATTAGGTAAGCCCTCAGGTGTTACCAGGGTTTATGAAAAAACTTTACATTTGATTGCAAAAAACATACAAATTTAAATGACTACTCTTGCTTCGTATTTCTTTGGTAAATGACCATGGTATAAGTGAAATAAAAAACTGATAGCGGACAACTGTTGGGCATTGTCCTTTACTTAATTCTTGACAAGAAAGCAAATAAGCAAATTCCCCAACAAGATGAACTTCTGCTTTTAAGATCTGTGGTGAAGAAACTGTTGGCATTGTACATTTCTGCACACCACAACTACATTACACTCATACGTTTCATACAAATCATATCAGCATTTGTTATATGACATAGTAAATGAACTGACTTTGTCACTAGGAGGCATAGGAGATGGTGGACGGATTGGCACCTAGGTGGATCACCTGCCAAGCTGCAGATCATTTAAGACCTCTGTTCAAAACCAATAAGCAACAAAAATGGTTGTTTTTAAGCGACCCATTACTGATTTCCCACCAGGAATAGTGCCACAAAAAGCGGTTGTGTATTTTACTGGGACATCACTGCATTTCCTGCCAGGATAGTGCCTTGAAAAGCAGGTATTTCAAGCCAAAATACAGTTTTTTCCTGACCATAAACAATTGGTTTTTCTTTCTAAACCTAAGCACAACTTAACCACGATGTTGTTGAAATGTAAATAAATGTAAAATTTCAATGCTACATAATTATGAACAAATAGAACTCGTGGTTTGCAGAAAGGTACAATGCCAACATTTGTTCTGGCGATTGGGTTAGGTTTTATTAAATGCAATATTTCACTAATTTAACTGAAAACAACAAGTTCCTGCCGCCTATTGGCTACCCGTACCTATAGTACATTACTCCACCTCATTAATAAACCCTTGACTGAGAAATGCAGTCAAATGAAAGCCAAACAAGACCATCTTTTATGCACCTGATCCTCTTGGCCACCAGCCAGTAGAAAGCATTAGCAGAGACAACAAAGCAGGGACATTAATCTCACAGCAGGCATTATGGGGATTTTGCATATTTTGGTGCCATCCGTGGGTTTGGGTCTGAGTAAACTGCCTTTCTTCCATATTTGCATCAGGTTTATATCAGACACCCACTCACAGAGAGAGGGTTGAGACTTCTCTGTTAGATCCTATAAAGGGAATATCTGGTTTCAGATATCAGGTTGAATAGTGACTAACCTATTTACACAGGCCTTATATTGTTAAATATTCACTAAAAAAAATCCACAACAGGAGGAAAATCTGCTTTGGGAGATGAAACAATCAACAACATGAAAAAAATCCCAGTATCAGAAATATTTCAGAAAACTGTGTGTGTGTACAAGTAAGTAGGCAGATCTCCACCAGTAAAAGCTTGACCCCTCGGGTTTGTTGACGACAGAATTGGCTCACGACCTTGAAAGGCAGGCGATGCACTCTGGCCTGGCCGTGTTTTTATAGGTTAAACAAATGAAAAGGGAAGAAGAGTAAATAAGTGCAGGATGTATGGACATCCAGTGACAGAGCAAAGCAGCTACGCTGACAAAAAACAGTTAAAAACACAGAATAAATGTTGTGTGGAACTGTGAACCCTGTCACATATCATGTGCGTCATTATGTCTGAAGTCTCGGTTCATTAACCTGTCTCTCTCACTTTCTCTCTCGCTCTTTAATCTTGAAACATACCTGGACTTCTGACCAACGTGTCATGTGTTGCTTCACTCAACGTCCACTGCCATCTGCACCAAGAGCCAAATGTTACCGTAACACTCAACCATAATAATGCACATATCTTCCACTTTTAGTGTATTCAATTGTCATTTTATTTGTGTGTTAAACTCACAGTTGACATAGTCTGATATCATGGAAAGATATTAGAAAATAATCCTGATAAAAAGTAGAGTTCAATGGATACTTGATTTTGGAGTCAGATACCAACAGCATGCAGCATTCCTTACAGTGCTCTACTATAGCTGCTAGTGTTTTAGCAACATATCATGTATTTAGCCATCAATCATGTAATTACAAGGTTCCTATTTAGGAGAGTCAGCTGGAAGATTATCCAACCAACTCATTAATTATTGTAAATTAGCTAGCCAAATAAAATTGATCAAATCTGTCATCTTAATCTGCGGTTTTACTCCCAACTTTGCAAATACCGACGCTTGGTCAGTGGCCCTCCATGTTAGCTAACAATGCTACGTCTCTCATACCCCCTTTCCACCAAAATTAGCATGTGTATGCAGGTTTTTTAACCAGCTGTAAACCTGCGAAAAATAGGCAATAGACTCATTTCCTATTGCCAGTAGACCAGAGTCTTGTACACGGCTCTGCAGCAGAGTGTGTGTGTGTGTGTGTGTGTGTGTGTGTGTGTGTGTGTGCGTGTTTGTGTTTTGTTGTGTCATGTTCCACGTCCCGGACAGGCCAAAAAACAGATAGTAAACAGTAGAAAGCAGCATGGAGGCCTGTAAAAACTTTTCAGTGGTTTCTTCTTTCTCTTTCAAACTTGGTACAGACTGATTAAGATGGATGTTTGAGCGCTGCATGGGCAGAGACGAACAATATTTTGTAGTAGCTCATCATTGCATCTTGCATGTAAATGGGCTAAACTTAGCACGTTAACCTGGATGTTTCCATGTATGCTGATTGGAGCCGGAGCCGATAAACACTTGTGACTTCGGTAAGGTCATTTGATCTGAATTTGAATGCCGATTGTAACCAGATGTTTTGCGGGTGTTAGTGGTTATTTTGTTCAGCGGGGTCTTATGCGCCACTGACCAAGCATCAGTATTTGATGAGTTGGGAGTGAGAATGTGTTGGTAAATGAGAAGTCTGTTCTTGTGTGCCTTTCTCTGAAATCAAGGAACTATTGTTCCAAAAATAACAAGAACTTTGAGTGGTAAATCTGCCATCGTTATTAATGTACGCTGCTTATGTGTTATGCTGGAATGGAGAGCACGACAGGGTCAGTTTCTATGTCTCTGGCATCTAATTGGGATGACTCCTGGATGCCTCCCTGCGCAGGTATAGACACATCTTATTTAGAGGAGACCACAGGGCATAACACTCTGGCTGGATATCCCATTTGGCCTTGGAACACCTCGAGATCCCCCAGGGGGAGCTGGATGTGTGGAGAAGGATGTCTGGGCTACTTTTGTTAGGCCTGCTGCCACTGAATCTCAGACCTGGCTCAGCAGTTGCAGCAATTACAGTTGCATAAAAATAGCACTGAAATATCTTGAGACTTATCAGTCAACATGCACTGTATACAGATAATGATGTATCTGTAATGAGCCAGGCTGTCAGGCTGTAATCTAAAGTGAGCAGCTTTATGCGTTGCAAAGTTGAAACGCACAAACAAGAGTCAGTATCAACAAAGGTTATTTGCTGCACTGCGGCTCTGTATGAATTACACTATACCCTTAAATGCGAATCAGTATGTAGGCAAAAGGCAAGGACACTTAATCCATTAAATAGGATGAGACTTGCCAGTGTAACTAAAAGCCAACTAAGCTGTCTAAGAAGTGCATTAGACACAAGAGGGTTGTTTGTGTTGGTGGCAGCGGTGGTGATGGCTGGGGGTGGAAGGGTTGAGGTTCTTCGCAGCTTTATTAAAAAAAAAAACTTGTTGCGTAATTCTCGGAGGGAATCTTTGTTCCCAACAACAAGCTGGGTTTTTACAAACATTTCACGTTGCTGTTGGTACTGTGAGTGTCTCAGGAGAGTGTCTGAAAATAGATGTGTGTACATGTGTGTGTTGGGTACTTGAGAAAAACAGCAACTTTAGGCAAAGGGTGAAGTGTCCTGTAATAAATGTAATCTCTCACAAAAAACACTTTTCCTGGAAATGTATTTTTAGCATCTCCGAGGAGGTCACAGATGGATCAGTGTTCTCTCCACTGCTGTGCCACCGACCTGATCATCTCGCAGCCACTGACACATAAAATAAAGCCTGATTCAGATTCGTACAGTGTCGGCTGAAGGGAAATAATCAGCTCTTACACGGTAGTGTAAATTCATCCACAGACCTGCTCCAGTCACCCAGTGAACTGCTTCAGCTTACTGTTTACATGGTAGGGTTTAAAGCTGCAGGGGTCTGGGTCAGCTGGCTGCTGGTTACAGATTGAAAGGGGTAAACAAAACTGTGTGTAATCTTAAATCTCCGCTCAAGGATCACAACAAAGTCGCAGTTGCCAATATCACCAACTGGACTTGACCAGGGGTGGGTGATAACCATGGGTGGATCATGAGAAAATGGGTCCCTGGGTACAGATTTGCAAAGGTCCCCACCACCTTTCTTACATATGAGCAAGACTTTGTGGTATTTCTACATCTCTGTATAGTCATTATGCATTTTTGTTGCAGTTTTGTGTCTCTTTGTGGTTGTTTTGTGTGTTTTTGTAATCATTTTGTAATCACTGTGGTCATTTTTAGTCTTGTTGAGGTAATTTTGTGCAGGTGAAGGGTACGGGGCCCCTGATACTTGAGTCAGTATTTGAAAAGTTGGGAGCCTGTGCCTGGTAGGCCAATTCAGTAATCCATCACCATCCATGGTGGTAAAGCGTTACATGTAATACAGGTGAGTAACATTTTTGTACTGTACTTCTACTTTTTATTCTAGTGTACTTTTGAGCCAGTAATCTACTTTTTAATTCACCACATTTGCCATCTACACCTTTGCTACAACTAGTCTGCTCTTAATACAGTATTAGGTTTTGGGGAGGATGCAACATTCAGAGTACCTCTTCTGCTGAGGCCAAGTTCCAGCTGCCTGGAAGACAAAGAAGCACCACCTGTCTTTTGACCATGATGTGATGACGAAAGAGCAAAACCCAGAACAAGAAGTAGCTTCCAGCAACAATCCCTGACCACATCTGGTCACAGTGTTCATACCAAAATTTAAACCAGACAACAGTCACATGATGAAGTGCTTGGTGTGCCTCCCAAAAAACACTGAGATATTCACATTCAAAAACTCCCTTTCTAACTACTTCAAGTACATTGAAATAAGTTGGACCAGACTGTTCCCATGCTCTGTTTGTACATTTTCCAACAAAAAGTATTGCACCAAAATTCATACATATCCTACGTAATCATGAGCCAATAATTTGTGTATAATCCATGTACTTGGGAGGGCTGCAATCACGTGGCCAATGCACTGATTTGAATAAGGGAGGAAGCGGACCCCATAAGGAGGCAGGTTGGGGAGGTTGATGAGTCACAAGCACTTCCACCAGGCCTCTTCTCAGGGGACCGATCTTTGGAGCTGTGTGACCTTTGAGTAAACCTCACTTTAAGGTATGTCCTTACTGTGTTTCTTTTCTTAGATCTAACCACAGTACCTTTACCAGCCTGAACCTGACCTACAGTACATAACCTAACGTTAAGTAAATAACATCATTTGTGGGGCGCTAATTTGTAGGATATCATATGAACCATTGTAAAGGGGTACGCTGCATTGCACCATAGACTGTATGTAAAGAAGGGTAACATGTCTCCATTTACCCCCACTTTACAGAAGAGAAGCTAAACTATTCTGGATACAGCCGCTGCCATCTGCCAGAATCTGCAACAGTAGCAATCTATGTGGCATCAAGTTTCCCCCCATACATCCATCTGACCAATCTGGGGCAGCACCACTGAATGCGAGCCCACCGACTGGCTCAAACAGTTGTCAATCATGCTGTAAAAACGCAGCTTTATTGCAATAAATAACTAATTAAAACAAAGCTTAGAAGAAAAATTAACACTTGAACATACAGCAGCCTGATAAAAACCGCCTTAAATGACGGAAACCATCTTTGGAAAAGTTAATTTGATGTGTACTTTGAGTTTTTAGTTTGGCCCATGTCCCATCTGGTAACATTGAGAGGACGGGCTTTGCAATATATACTGCAGCCAGCTACCAGGGGGCGATCAAGGTGTTTCAGTTGCACTTTTGGGGAGCTGTCATGTCATCTGTCTTTATCTACACTGCAGATGAAAATGTAGTTAGCTAGCTTACATTAGCAGTGTTAATGTAATGTTAGCTTTGGATGTTATGATAATGACATTAATGACTGATCTACTTCATTAAAGAGTTGTATCAACAAGTGCTGTTTTGTTCATTATTTTTGCACTGACCTGCAGATACTGAACTATTGAATTAAGATGTCACTTGCACTTTGAGTAATTTATTAACCATGTACTTGTTTACTGTTACTCAAATGATCATTATCACTTTTACTTTGCTTTAGATTTTCAATACTACAACCATAACTGCATTTGGTGCTCCATGTTCTTGATAACCACCTTGTCCAAAATGGATAAGAAACTCATACTTCACCCATAACCCCTTTCAAGTGCTTCTTGGTCAGAGTGCCAGCTTTTTTAAGGATATCATCTGTAATCGTTACAAGCTTGAAAAATGCACCCAAGATGCACACGTTTTCCCCATTTCACTTTTGGCACACTGCAAGCATTACCAGAGGAAATAAATCAATTTGACTCATTAGGTCCATCTGGTGCTTGCGTAATATGCACACGAGTAGGTGTTTTGTGAGTTTGAATAGAGCAGCCGAAACCAATTAGTTTGTGGGGCAGAGAAAAGAACCTCTGTGGACTTCATTAGACTCTGTTGGTCAGTAATCCCACTGAACCCTGCATTCCCTCAAATATAACATCAAATTAGACTTAAAATATATATCTTGGGACCTAAAATCAGTCATAGGGATAGCTTCTGTGGAGCCTAGCCTAACAAGATACCAGGACTTCCTCATATATTTAACAAGCTCACTACTGATGTGAACGAAGATGTAATCTGTGTGGGAAAACAGACAAGTGTTGACTGGATGCAGTGAATAGCAGCTGCCCTGCTTCTCTTTAAACACGTTGTATCCAGCAGCCTAAAAGGAAAGACCTCTGTGTGATTCCAGGTCAGTATCAACTGAGAGAGGCTGGACATTTTTCTAAATGAGCTGTGGTCCATTTCATCTGTGAGTAAAGCAAATGTATTGAGAAGGAGAACATTTAAACTCAAACTGTTATCATAGACAAAATCACATGAGGTGTTCACTGTATGTAGCAGCAGTGGTAGGAATCACACAAGTAAAGGCCCTTTTTCCCAGCAGACATTTTGACTTGTCAAAGCAGGAAACACACAGGTGTTACTAATTACATAAATGATGGCTCTGCTCCAATAAACGTCCCAGTAAGCTAAAACAGTGCGACAGTGTAATGAGAATTGCTTGTTGGACAGTCAAACGATATTGGAAACCCCATGCTCATGCATATTTCTGACATCCAACAATCAGGTAAGAAGTAAGCTGGGTTTGGACTTCTCTCTCAAGCTCTCCTTTTTCATTTGTTACACAACTATTCCAACAAGTCCCCCAACCTGTATGACCAGATAAACTGTATTTTCCTACATTCTAATATGACCCACAGTAGTGTTTCCTAAATTAGCACCCCTACCGAAAAGTTTGTATACGACAGTCAAAATGGTCACAGTGACATATACTACGACATACTACTATGTTATGTTATTAAAATAACTTTACGTTGACTTTTGGTTTCACATAGAACATGAACATTGGTCTCCTTGATGAAAGTCCTGTTTTTGTTTGATCCATCAACCTCCCCTCCCTCCCACCTTAAGCAAACTTTGTCGCTCATGAAGGCCTAAATACATGGGGCACAGAGATGACGTGGTTGCTTAGCTCAGCTATTTACTGATGAACTGGATAGTTTTTATTGTATTTGTAACACCAAGGACCATGCTGGAAATAAGTATTTTACTTTAGCATGTCATCCTTTGGATTACTGTCTTACCGTCTTCCAGAAATCAATCAAACAATCAATCATTGCCTCTGGTAGGATGAGTTGTTCATTTTAATTAATTTTAAAATAGATTGGACTTGTTTTTTTAGACAATTTTGTGTAGTTTTTAACAGTTGGAGGGCTGTGTACATGCTCTGCTGCAGGCATGCTACAGCAGATGTATCGCACCTTGGCCATGCCCAGTGTATTTATACCACGATGCCTGTCCAAAGACATAAAAGTTGGGGATAGGTTAATTGGTGACTCTAAATTGTCTGTAGGTGTGAATGTGAGTGTGAATGGTTGTCTGTCTCACTCTCTACATGTCAGCCCGGTGATAGTCTGGCAACCTGCCCAGGGTGTACCATGCCTCTCGCCTAATGTCAGCTGGGATAGGCTCCAGCCCCCCGTGACCCTTAAAAGGATAAGCAGTTAGAAAATGGATAGATGGATGGAACTGCTGCTTTTACAAACTCCCCCCAAAAGTCCCCAGGAACAGTGCCAGGCTTTGCAGCCAGTTTGAAATAGTGGCCTAAGTGTGGGTAACAACTTCCGCGTTTATCATGTGATGCCATGGGGCCTAGAAGACTTTTCTCCATAGGCTTAACATTGTGAAAGAGATGCCTGTAAATCAGTGGATACATGTTTTTTCATAGCATTAGAACTCCAGTCGTGACATGATTTATTATAAGTATTCAATTAATTTGGCCGGTACATTTGAAAGTCAAGATGAACCACATGATTAATTTATCTTATCTCCATTTACATTAACAGTGGGCTAACCCAGAAGGTATCTGCCCAGCTGGCAGAAGTCTCTAGCGCACTTGCTCTATGGGCCCTTTTTTGGCTTCATGCACCACTGAACCACTTTCATAGAAATGAACGAAGCCCTACTGTATTTGGCTCTATTTATAAATCCATGGCACAACACATTGTGTAAATTACAGTTTTGATTTTAAGATGACCCTGAGTCAGTATGTACGATACTAGGCCTACTCAGAGAAGTACTTGTGGATACAGTCTTTGTAGCTATTGTATCATACAGTTGTTGTAGAAGTAGCAGTAATTACTGTTAGTGGTAGCATTAGCAGAACTGCAAATGTAGTAGTAGTAGTAGTAGTAGTTGCAGTACCAGTATTAGTAGTTATTTATACTAGACTAACTGTCAGGGTAGTTGTTGTTGCAGCAGTAGTCTTTGTGGTCTTAGCAACACTAACGGTAGTAGTAGGACTACAGTAGGCCAAGTAGTAGCAGGACAATGGTGCATTCCAGTTCCCAGTCAGAAATTCAACTGGAATGCCCCCTGATGTCAGATTTGTTGTCTCAAAAAGTTGGAGAAACCTTGCCAACCCCAACGTTGAAATCCAAGATGGCTGCTCCGCACATCAACAGTGGTGAAAGCTGTTGTAAAACACTGCTTATTAGTACTTCTGTCCCATACACACAGTACTGTCCAACTTCCATCTGTGAACATGTTGCTACAATGTTTGTTAGTGCAAAATGCCATGTGGCATTGTTATCAACTGGTTTTGCAAACAACAGCTTGGTTTTCTGACTTGTTGTACTGGAATGAGGTCAACTCAAGTGTAACGTCACTCCCAGCTCAGACTTCCAAGGAAAATGGAAAGCAACATAATCAGCTGAAGCACCAGCACCACCAGCAGTAACAGCAGCAGCAGTATCAGTAGCAGTAGCAGTAACAATAGTAGTAGCAGAGTTCTATGCAAAACAAACCTCCTCAGTGTGTGACACTATGTATCCTTTTACACAGCATAATAGCCACTGACCCTCTACTGTATACAAGTACACACTGAAACACTCCTGATGTTTACAAGCAGGCTGAGAGTGGATCATTTATCCAAACACACTGAAAGGTAATCTAACCTACGCAGGCAAATCTAATTAGGTTGGAGCCAGCAAAGTTACTTCAGCCCGGCGGAGGTGTTTATATGAGGTCTGCTCAGCTGGAGTGAAAGCAAAACTTCTATTACTGATGTTATTAGGCAGCATGTAAACACACTCACTTACCTACTCAATGGCTCCCTCATTCACTCAGTCACCCAGCCACCTATTCAGCCACGGCCATCTGAAATGGGCAAAAAGCTCAGTGTGCTTTCCAGGCAGCAGAAGACTAACTGAACTAAAAGGCTGAGATGTGTACCTTTATTTTTTTCTTATGTATTTTTGGCAATTTAAGTATCATAAGCTATGTTAGTCCACAGAAATTAACAAACACATTTTAAGGTGCAAATTCTTTATTCCTATATGACATTATTGAATGATGTAACATCTGAAAATAACTAAAATTACACATATAACACACTCACTGGAGGCACATTATACCAGTAGCAAAATGTAAATACAGACAAAACAATGAAAAGAGCTGCATGACCTATCCAAGTCCTCTATAGTTATTAAAAGGGTATGATGAAAGCGATTTTATGATCTGGTCTCACTCACACCACACACACACACGCACACGCACACACGCACACACACACACACACACCCTCCCTCCATTGACGCCAGACCCTGATCCGGCCTCTCTCTACCGAGAGCCAATTGCGGCGCGCCGAGCAGGCGAGCCTTCATGAGCCGACCCCCCTAATTTGACTGATATAACATGCCCAGCTCCGATCATGTGATGCTTAAGCGAACTACCAGCCCTCTGGAGGGTGAGAGAGAGAGAGAGAGAGAGAGAGAGAGAGTGCGTGTATGTGCGTGTATGTGTGTGTGTGTGTGTGTGAAGGAGGGAGAGAGAGAGAGAGAGAGAGAGAGAGAGAGAGAGAGAGAGAGAGAGAGAGAGAGAGAGTGGAGGCGTACAGCTATGCAAAGACCGTGTCGTGGACCTACATTGCCATTACGCACCATTACGCACTGACAGCTACTTTCAAGCGGAGAGCGCACGTCGCCGAGGAGCGGAGTTTTGGATTCCACACATATACAAGTGAGTCAAAGTAGTGTGACTGCTGTGATTTAAAAGTGTTTGTGTCACTGTGCGTGCTTGCTTTCTGTCTCGTGGAGTGCGGTGGGAAGCATGCTGCTGAGTGAATGGAGAGGAATTCGGTATCTTTACTCCTTCTGCGCACTTGTAGCGACACTGTGTTACCAACCTTATCTGTATCATGGTAAACTAATATCAGGACTTAATTTTTCTGTGATCGTATCAGCTGTCACAGTGTTAAGCATGTCGAGTTAACCCCCATGACAGACTGTTCCTGCAGCGTGGTGGAGACCAGGAGCGCATCATGCTGTCAAAGCCTCTTTGATGTTTCACGGCGGCAGGGTTACCATAGGACAAGTGACTTAAGACTTGGACTGGAAGCCAAGGTGTTGCCAAACTCTCTTTCCAAACTTTTTCCCATGAGGTGTCAGCCAAGCGCAGCAACAGCCGACACCGGCCCCTCCGATGCCATATGAGATATCACAGAGGCAACCGTTTCTGTCGAATTTTGGCGTTAAATCACATTACATAACTCACTGAAGGTGGGGAACAACATCAGCGAGTCCTCACAAGAACAGTTGTTTATGTCGTCCTGTGACTGTGTACATCCAAGTAAATGAAGTTATAAGACCAATAATAATCAGTGAGTGTAGTAATGAATATTTCTCTGGACCAGCTGTGAGGACCTCTGGAGGTGTCCGAGCTTCACTTTGGAAACAGGCAGCTTTTTATCTTTACAGAAGAGGGCGCACAATCATTTTGTTTGCAGTCTCCCTTTTTATTGTTGTTCATGCAGTGCACATGCAGCCTTTTAAGGTCTTCAAAGGGATATTATCGTCATATTTAATCATCATAAGCTACTCTGTGCGTCTAAGGCCATTTGAATTTTAATCCATGTAAATGTAGATGCGGTGCATTGTTTGTGGGCTGTTTGCTGGATAAAAATAGACACTAAATCCTTTACTCATCATCCCATTGAAATCTGCTGATCTTTGCCTGGATGCCTGTGATAAAATATCACCCTTTTAACCACTGCATTTACCTTTCTGTTTGAATTGTGTATGGCTGTGTATGTCTCTAAAAGGTATGCAGCATTGCAATTATTTTTATTTTCTATCAGGTTAGGCTGTAACAAGGACCTCTAGGGGGAACTAAATGGAAACACACCATTAAGTGACAGCAGAACCATGTGGCTTTAATGTTAGAAGTGGTGAGAAATGGGAACCCCTGATTCCACATGGTCAGCTTGAAGTCTGAGCCAGCAGCTGCAGCGTCCACACACACACACACACACACACACACACACAGAGAGTCTTCAAATTCCACTTCCTTCACACGTGGTTGATTTTCCTTTTGAAGTGCCATCAGCTGCAGACCTCTTAAACCAACAGCAGGTAGTGCATAGAGACCAAATCATAATCATAAATTTAGGCCTTTCTGCTGGTTTACTTATTCTGACTCAGTTTAAACTTGAGGTATGGCAGGTGAAACATTAACCCCAGGTTAGACTGGCCTGAATAAGTGGTACTGTGCTGTCATGCTGGTGTTTTAGAAATGATTTCATCCCACAAACCTGCTAAGTGTAAAGTTAGATTGAATTAAAACCAGCACAGTCAGAGCAGGTGGTCAGTGCCTTTTTATATACAACGACAATGTAGTTTTGCTGGTTAGCCGTCCAATCTTAACACAAATTTCTGTCACTGTCATGACTGATGAACTGATTCATTTGTCTTTTGCAGGAAGAAGACAGAAGTTTTTCATCCAGTGGAATAGACTGATCTTCAGAGCCCAGCTGCCATTCATCCGCACAGGAATGGTGGATCACTTGCCGCTTGGTGAGGAGACCTTCCTGTATTACAGCGGCTCCCCGGGGTCTGACTACAACTGCCTCTGTCACCACACAAACGGTGGCACGTTGTCAGGCATCATGGTAACTGAAGCATGCATCTATGATCACCACCACCCCTATCAAGGGATGACGCTCTCCTCTTCCCCTCACCTCTCTGAGGATGACCTCAGTGACTCCTCCAGCCCTCGTTCCTCCCTCTGCTCCAGCCCTGAGTCCTCGTCGCCGACGTTACGGCACGTTCTCGGCTCCAGCTATGAAAGCAGGAGCAGCAGGAGCAGTAGTGGGAGCTGTAGTTCCTCAGGAGGAGAGAGTCAAGACAGCTTGCTGGACCTCCTCCTCTCGCAGGCCTCCCTCACCACCTCATTAAGCTCTAACGCCAGCAGCAGCTCTCATTCTTCTCCTCTATCATCCTCTCTATTGCTCTCCTCCCCAGCCTCTTCTTCATCCTCATCTGCCCCTCTTTTACCCATGGGCCTGGCCTGGGAGTCCAAGAGAGAGCAGCGGCTGAGTCTCCAGCAGCACGCCAAAGAGGACTGTTACGAGTTCCCGGTCTTCCTGGATGACCTGCAGGATCCTGCGGCGCTCCTCTTTCAGCCAACACTGGAAGAGATTGAGGAGTTCCTGGAGGAGAACATGACAGTGGCAATGGAGAAAGAAGAGGAGGGGAGTGATGAGGCAATGTCACCAATGTCAGAGGATGCTGAGGCAAAATGTTCAAGGACATTAGCAGGGGAACCCGTATCAGTGTCACAGAACTCAGATCAGACTGTGCCAGTGGCCCATTCTCCACTCTCCTCCTGCACAGAGACCAAATATACACCATGTGCATCTGACATGGATAGCTCACCATCAGCAGCGGATGTTAGTTGTGCAGCTAGCTCTAGTTCTACTAGTAGTGTTGATGGGATCAAACAGGAGGATTGTGGTTCGCCGCCAGCTTCATCAGAAGGTACCAGTGCCTCCACTGTGCCAGTCATCCTACAAATCCAGCCCATACAGATCAAACAAGAGCCCAACCCTAGTGCCATATCAGATGCTGTCACCCAGCAAACCCAACCCCCAAAAACCCAATCCCAGCCAACCCAGGCCCCGTCGGATATCAAAATCGCCCAACTCCTGGTCAACATCCAGGGGCAGACTTTTGCCTTAGTACCGCAGCTGCTTTCCCCGACAAACATTACTGGCTCGAGCAAAAATGGAACCACCGTTTCCCCCAAATTTGTCCGGATCGCACCAGTGCCCATTGCCGCTAAACCCATCGGGCTTGGGGAAGGCGGGTTAGGCGCAAGTTCAACTACAGGGGTCCTTGCTGGAGGTCAGAGGTACCAGAAGAATGCGGTAGCAGACCTCATTAAAATGCACAAGTGCTCGTTTCCTGGCTGTAATAAGATGTACACCAAGAGCAGCCACCTTAAAGCCCATCTGAGGAGGCACACGGGGGAGAAGCCCTTCGCTTGCACGTGGCCCGGCTGTGGATGGAGGTGAGCAGAACTGTGTGTGTTTTTTTTGAAAAATCTAATTCAAGTAATGAATGTGCTGACGAGAGCATTCATTGACTGGAGAGATAAATCAGAGCTTTATCAGAACACTCTTGCCTCAGACTTGAACACATTGTAATCTGGAAGTGATCAAAGGTTGGATGAGGAAAAGGATATGATAGATTGATGGGTGGATAAGACGTACAGTGCATATAAAGTGTTAATGTATATATAATGCACTCGCAGTGTGAAGTATGTTTATCTACACTACAGAGATTACAGTAACCAGGGTTATCAACTTCCGAACTCATATACAGACACCTGAAGATAGCTGTAGATAACTGACTTTTCCTTTGTGTGTAGACTTTAATGAGATAAGTTCGTCGTTTAAAAAACGACAATGGAGGTGCTTATTTTTGTGGCTGTTACAGATATAAGAAGAAACTGTAACACTGTCTGCCTTTCTGAGGGCTGAAACATGTTGGTTTTCATCCTTTTCATAGAAACAGAAAATAGTCATAAGTCCTTCACATTATTGCAAAGAGTGTCTTTGATGTCACCACGTAGTTTAAGAGAACCAATGAATTGTTTTACAGGAGAGAAAAAGGTTTCATGGGCACAAAAATATGTGTAAAACATCCAATGAGAGGGTTCAGAAGGCCCAGTTTAGATAGGTAGTTTATGGATGGAGGGGGAAAGGGGTCATCTTGAGGGAAACTACATTCAAGTCTATTCAAGAACATTACACTTTGTACATGCTGGCTGTGCCCCCACTATCTGTGTGTTTTTGTACCATGGCTCAAGTTGTAGATTAGATAGAACGCTTTTTGAAGTTTTCTGCAGGCAGACTTTGCCCCCTGCTAGTTATTCCACTTGTTTGCTTACTGTCTGCAACCACTCGACACACACACATGCACACATGCACACACGCATTCATGCATCAGAGATATAGAGATAAATTAAGTTTCACTTCAGTCATTTTGTCTTGGCACCCAGAATTAGTTTTTAATCAATGCTACATTTTAAAGACTTCTTGGCTTCTTCAGACTGGTGTAATTTTCTCTTCTGTCCTTTAATCATTGCTCTCATCTACGTAAGAAAATCCTGATTTAAACTCTTCTGTCCAAAGTACAAATGCCTCTACACATAAGAGTTACTGCCTAAGGGGCACACAGTCTTGCTGGTGTGTGTGTCTGCTTGTGTCCATGTCTTTCCACACATGGATGGAGGCTGGGTTAAGTTAGGGCAAGCATTATGGTTAAGGTTCCATTATGGTAAGGATGTGAGTTCAAGGGTGATGTTAGAATTTGTAATACCTTTAGGTGAGGAAAGTAATGCAAATGTGCTATAGTGCATGAGAAAGAGTGAATCAGCAGATAGTTCACGCTTTATCAATCTCCCCTGCAACGCCGCACTCCTTGAGGGTTTTAAGTGGCTGCAGGTGGAGCACAGCGCCCTCACGATCTGTCACTTTTTTCACCAAGTGCATTATTTCTGGGCTTACATCCAAGTATTTGTAAGCATGTTACATAAAAAGTTATTCTGGAAAAAAAGCTCAATGTCATTAGACGCCTATACATTGTTTAAAGGAATACTCTATTACCAAGATGATTATCTATATATCAGTCACTCATCCCATATTTTGTTGAGTTTGTGAGGAAGACATTGTTTTTTCTTGCATGCCTCCATGGTGAATGGAAAATCCAATAACTGCAAAAAAAATTGATGAATGGAAGTAAATGGGGGCCGTGTTAAATAACAGTAAACACATCTGTTTACAAACAGTCGAATAACCTGTGCATCATAGTCCCAGTCTCATTTATCCAATCATATGCTCAGTGCTCCCCAAACATGTGCATTTTTGCTATTATCTCCTACAATTTAAAACACTCCCACATAAAAGTCTCACAAACTGACAACTAGCACTTGCATTTAAACTCTTTTTGTGCATTCCATGAAATCACAACTTCCAGTTTATTCACTGGCCTGGAAGTGACAGGTGCGGGTGAGTGACATCAGAACAACCGGCCATTGAACAAGCTTTCAATGGAATGCAACAGCAGAGTTTAAAGGTACATGCTTGGTAAGGTATGCTACTTGTCCCTCATGATCTATGAGCCACTAGCCAGCAGCTAGCAAGGCTATGTTTTTAGCATCTGGCAGCAACTTGGCATACATACATACATAATACAGAAATAAAAAAAATAATGATGATTAATAAAAAAAGATGTAGTGATTAAGTTCCGATCAGTCCGTAAAAGCTTCTTGCACAAGATGCCCAATTCTCCATTACAATTATTTACTACATGTTTCCTTTGGGTATGCAAACCCATTATAATATGCAATAACTAAGATCAGTGTATATGATGGAATAAAGACATGTGGGCTTTTACAGCCAAAATTTATCTCTGGGTTGAGCATGTTCCCCGACCCCCCTTGCTGGCTACTTTCTCCAACTGGCAGGCAAATCCATGGCCTTTTGAAAAGCCCTGCATCTTATATCACCACAAAGTAGGCTATCTCTGACATCTTCCATTTGTGTGTTGCTTGTGTGTGTACATGGTAATTTCTTCTTTTTGTGAAGCGCCCTTCACTCCATTCTTTCTTTTACCACCAAACACATTTCAGGCATAGAAATTCTCCTTACTTTAAGCCCATTATGTAGCCAACACCAAAGCTACATTCAACAAACATGCCGAGTCTTTAGTACCCCAGTCAGTCAGAGTAATGCAGTGTAATGCAGCAACACTTTTTTGTTGCAGGTGACATGATGCCGTTTTATGAACTTGAGGGTGTAGCACCAAATGTGAGGCCCTATGCATAAGTGGTCCCTGAGGGCCCCCCACCCTTCCTGTCTTGATCTATGTCTCTCTCATGCACCTTATGAGAATTTTTCATGATGATGTACGTTGGTGCTCCAGCAGGATTAGCAGTCACTCACTTGGCTCTTTCTCCATTTAGACCCAGCTGGCCACCAGCATTGTTAGACACTGATATTTTATTGGTTTTAAGTTGTGTTGTCAAGTAACCAAATTCCAAGGTGCTTCAAAGATTTTATGCCAACGTTCTCTTGACATAGAATAACAATATTAAGTGGGGAGAAATAGGGACCAACACCCAACATCTGCAAAACGTCATGATGTTAACATACATGCATACAGACATACACACATATACGTAGTACAGGGGTGGACTAAACCATTTTGCACCTTTAAGGGGTGGAAGGGGCCTCAGAGAGTTTACACAATTGTTTTCAACAAAGTTCAGTCTTTTATCTGATTTATTTGGCTTATTTTAATTTAGTTATGGTACTTATTACTTAGAAATAAAAAACACTGGAAAAATTTTTTTCCAGGCTTTTCACAGGCCCCCCTCCCACTGGGGCCCTGGGTAATCAGTCTCACTTTCCCCCCTACTGTGACAGCCCTGTTGAGAGCCATGCATTTCTTTACATGAACTAAAACATTATGCCCCCTGTCCTCTCCAAATACACTTCTACCGTGTTTACATGACAGCAGAAATATACTGTGTTCTACAGTTGCCCTTTCCTCGCTCTGCTCCCTCTGGGCCAAGAAGTCAGGCAACTCTTACCCTCTGTAACCTTAGAACAGATCCATGTGTTTGCCCCCTCTGAAGTGGAGAGAAGAGGTATTTCATTGGCTGGACTCCTTTATAGAACACAGTGGAAGTTATATTTCTTCCTTTGCCAAACTTTTTAAAGCTTTCTGGATGTTCTTCCCTCTCTTTCTTTGGCTGTAGTTTATGGTTACGGTCATGAAGTTCTGGATGCACCGTCAAAGTCACATGTAAACGCTTATAGGAACATATGCAGGCAACATACACAGGGGCACGCTGTATTTTCAGCTCGGACCTGCATGGAGACTCTCGTGTGAGGTTTGGACGGCTGGGCTCAAACCCAAACAGTTTGCTGTAATAACACTGTGACGTGTGTGTACTCAGCAGCTGTCATCAGGGCACTGGCTTGTTGTCCTTGTCAGCTGATGCATTCATCGTTACAACAAAACAGTGTTGTTGGGTAGTGACGGAGCTGTGACAGATTGATTCAGCATCAGATTTGGACACTGTGAGCTCGCCTCATATGTAAAGATAAAGTACTTATTTACAGTCAGTCAATTATGAGATGTTACTGACTGGGGAACAGCGAGACTGGGGTCATCCAGAAACCGAGCTAGAAAGCTAAAGAACAAATTGAAGAACTGAATCCAACTTCTCTGCTTTAAGAAAATCCATCTGGAGAACCAGTCAAAAGAGGTTTTATGGTCGCTTGTATATAGCTTTGCAAACTTATGTCACTGATTAGTGCTGTCATGCATTAATGTGATTTCCCTTCCAGCTTAAACAGAGTTGAAAGTGAGCCACTCATAAACACAGTGACAAGAGACATGAAGAGCTTTGAGCTGACAGGATAAACAAAACAAGAAGAGACAAAGATGACAGATAAAACTCCGTACAGTACATTTGCTTGCCAATATCTCTGTTACTGTAATTTTCCAGGTGTGTAACCAGCCTGACAGCCCCACCTTCACTGTTTTCACTATGCTCCATCGGCTGCAGAGCAGAGTTTAGGAACAAGCCAGAACAAAGCCTGCGTATGTGTTTCCCACAGCGCCCACACTAATATGTATACTATGTGTCGTGCTACAGCCACGCCAAGCTGCCCCAAGGACTTAAGCTGCTAGTAAAAAACACACTCAAGCGATCAACAGAGGTGCCCTCCCCCCAGGGAGTTATGAACGTGGAGACCTTGTCCACCATCTCTAGAGTATAAGGAGCTGGGAAACTTTAGGAAGTTACATTAGCAGGGGGAGGAATAAAGAAATAGAGGAAGAGTTATAGCAATAGAAGCATGAGAGAGACAGGTGGTGAGGGTGTGAGAGAGAACTGGCATACCATCAGGTCTTTCAAAAAAAAAAAAAAAGATGTGGATTTGAAGAACAATCAGTCTGTCTATTTGCATAAATCCTAAACGCATGTCGTGTTGAAAGATCCCTCCGTTGGTGCAGTATGTTATAGTTGGGCCCCAGCCCAGTTTGAGTCAGTAGAATAGCTGTACATGGTTTCTATCATGCCCCAGCTTGAAGCTGATATAATAAACCGCTTTAGGGTGTAATGTGTGCATGCGCGTCACACACAGATTACCATAAAGAACAAATGTGTAGTCACATAAAGTACAGAGCATAAAAAGGCTGATGTGGTTTCAGATCTGTATCTTAATAACCACATGCCTCTTGGTGTAGATTAGGAAACCCGTCTAATCCCTTTAACATCTGTAAAAACTCTCATGACAGGCAAGCCAACACAAAGTCATTTTGTCTGGAGGCTTTATCACTTGTGGAAAGCATTTGTTTTTGTCAAAGCTGAATTAATCAATTTAGATTTAGATTTATTATTAGAATTGATCAAGTGACTATGAATGTAAAACGGGTCACTTGAAGTGGCGAACCCAAAGAGAATTATCATTTAACTGCAGTTCCCCTCAGCTGTATGGAGCATTAAAGGGACAGTTCACTACAAAATCTAAGTACATATTTTTTCCTCTTACCTGTAATGCTATTTATCAGCCTAGATTGTTTTGGTGTGAGTTGCCAAGAGTTGGAGATATCGGTCATAGAGATGTCTGCTTTCTCTCTAACATAATGGAACTAGATGGCACTCGGCTTGTGGTGCCAACAAAATACATTTGAAGAACTCAACAGAAATGTCTCTTTCCAAAAATCATAATCCAGTTACTCAAGATAATACACAGACCTTGTTGTGAGCAGTTCCATGTAGGAACTATTTTCTTTCCACCAAACTACACCCTCCAACCGTGTCACTGTGCTGAAGGAAGCATGCACCTACTACTAGCTCACCTAGCACCACTGAGCAAGCTACTGTTACAGCTCAGCCAAGGGGGACGCTATTGATGTTTACATTTCGCTGTGATATGGCTGCCAGATGTTGTTCAGTAGGAAGAAAATAGTTCTTCAGTGAAACTGCTCACAACAAGGTAACTTTGGTGATCACTTAACTTTTCATCTGGCATCATCAGCAGGTTGTAATTTGTAACAAAAAATTGGTGTGTATTTTGTATTTTGTTTGTTAGCATTCTCACATAGAAAACTAACATGAACACAGGAAATATTAGACCTGCTTAGCATCAGCAGGTTAGCATGCTGGTATTAGCATTTAACTCAAAGCACCACTGTGTTTAAGTGCAGTCTCTTAGGCTGCTTGGCATGGCTGTAGACTCAAAGTCTTGTTTTCACATAGTACTGCAGAAATGAGTCCTAAAACCCAGAAATGAGTTAGCATTTTTGCTCTCCTGGTTCCTGGTTCGAAGACAGTAGGTTTTTTGAATGGGTGAAATAGGGTCTGTGTTTGACACAAACTTAACTTTCACATTCTGTTCTACAACATAATATGCATCAGTAAACACCCCAGTTGTGAACTTTGAAGCTTTGAAGGAGGAGAGGCAGGTGCTAACAAATGGCTAAATGAAACTATAGAAAATCACCACAAACATGTCTTTACAGCCTTGTTGTGGTAGCGACACCAGGTCATGTAACTATAGTGTAGCTTGTTCATAGCATGTTAGCTTTTTACTTCTGGTGACTACATTTACACCTCAAAAGTCATAAAAGTGGTTTTCGTTTATGAAGGTTATCTTGCTGAACGATGTGTCAGTATCGTAAACTTTTGAATGCCCCAGAGCTTAATTTCTGCAACAATCCAAAATCCAATGGGATAATTCCATAGAAGTTTTTGACAAGGGAACCAAGGCGAAACTAATTTCCCTGTCGGCCCACAAAAAACGGTCATGCCTGCAGCACTCTGGTGACTAATTATCTGTACTTCAAGTATTAGAAGCCACTGTGATAAAACACAACCTGAAAGTATGAAAGGCAAATAGGTGCAGGGACTATAAACGAATATATTCAAGTCTAATTGTGACAGTCATTGGAATAAAGGCAGATATTCTCTAGTTATCTGACTATAGCCCAAGCCAACACTCAGATAAAAAAGAATTCATTGCCAAACAATTAACCAAATGAGTCATCAAGTCTGAGTGTTTGTTTTGAGTTTCTAAGCCTTTAAGATTCCACAGTTTAGCTTTATAATCTCTGTCAGTTATCTTCCTTTTATTGGACCATTAAAATGATGAATAGGCCGGTTGTGTAATCCATGTGTAGAGTGGAAATGGTTTGAAATAACTGTGAGTGACGTCTTTATATCTCTGTGAATTATCACCTTCATGCCTTCGGCCTGCTGCTGCTGCTGCTGCTGCTGCTACTGGAAGTAAATCCATGGTACAGATTAATTTGATCTTACCAGCTTTAATAATATATACAGATAGACACACAGATATACGCACACTCATATACATCCACTTAACCCTTCACTGCCATGATATCCAACCTTATTGAAGCCCATAGAGACGAGAGCAGAGCAGGCCAGGAATAGACTTGGCTGAGATTTGCAGCGCTCATGTGTTGAGCTAAATATGGGACGGCTCTTTACCTTCACGGAGAAGAGGCAGGGCAATGCACATGTACTGTATAGCGTCACACCTCTCAGATTACCCTCATATAAAACAGCTTGACTTGGCTTTTATGTTATTTTGCCGTTTGAAGCATGACTGTGTCCGTTATTTTTATACAGGAAGTGCTCTATACAGTCAGGTTAATTTACGCAAAGAGGTCGAAATGAGAGTAAAATTGTTAATTTTTTGTAGCATTGAGTGACTGACAACTGTGATTAGGGAATGAAACACAAAACTTGGAAGAAACAACTGGGAAGTTATTTTTTTAAGAGATGCTTAACGTTAAGAAAAAAAAAAGTTTAATTCCATAAATCACATCCTGGTTTTCCTTCTGACAGGTTCTCCCGGTCCGACGAGCTGTCCCGACACCGCCGCTCCCACTCGGGAGTGAAACCATACCAGTGCATCGTCTGCGAGAAGAAGTTTGCCCGCAGCGATCACCTGTCGAAACACCTCAAAGTCCACCGCTTTCCACGAAGCAGCAGGACAGGACGCTCTGCAAACTGACTCTGCTGACCCCACTCTGACAGACTGACGCTCAGAGGAGAGAGGGGTGGGGTGGGGGGCAGCAGGGGGGCTGCGTTTCTGTATGTGTGTGTGTGTACTTGTGTGTGACGAAAGACAGAGGAGGGAGAGGGGGGTGAAAGTCCAAACACCTTTTAAAGGAGTCTGTGCAGGACCCTTGAGCTCGTGTGTGTTTATGTTCAAATATGTACGCGTGACGTACATTCATGGTACTGTTATAATTTATTGGGTGGCGAGGAAAAGACTGTAAAAACTAAACTAAAACAGAAAACTGTTACTTGACACACCCTCACAGGTGGAATAAGCTTCTTGTATATTACAACTTTTTTTTTGTCTCACTCAAATCTTTTAGCTAATCTAATCTGAAGACAGATTTGCTACTCAGAGTATTTTTACACTTTGAGGTGTGTGTTATTGTTATTGCTGGAATCAAAAGCCTTATATAAATGAAAATGCATTACTAAGGGGTCTGCTACTATTTAAAAACCCCATTTTTTTACCTTCCTGGAGCCAAGTAATAGCAAAAATGCATCGCTTAATGGCTTGAATTTAATTTGTTGCCCAACAGCAAGAGCTTACTGGACACTGGGAACTACTGGGGCCTTGGTTTAATTCTTCCTCGATAGACGGCAGAGTAAATGATGCATCAACATTCCTGTAGCTTTGATTACGTGTCTTTGTTGCCTTTGAGTCCCCGTTACAGGAAGAGGAAAAAACACTGTAGTTACCACAAATACAAGAACAATGCTCATGTTCTTGTTAAATTACGGCTCACGAACAAAAATCATGTCACTGTGTAATTTGCACTGGCACACATGAAATTTCTGGTTTTCTGCCCACACGACACAAGTACTTTATGTAGTTGTGTTGTGGTTTGGCTTGACTCACTGCTCTTTAAAACTTTTTTGGTCTCATCAGGTTGAAAGACCATTTAGCAGAATGTTTAATGGCCTGTTTGGATCAAACAAATTGGTTTGCAGCTACATCCACTGATTATCCTTCAAATTTTTTAAGCCAAGGTTGAAAATTATTTACAGAATCATACCTATATCATAACATGTGTTTTCTGGTGTTGTGATGCCATATCATTACTTCATGTCACTTTACTGACTTCATGCCACTGCTGTCAAGAAATACGAAAAAATAATAGAAGACGATAACTTCACATTGCTGAGAGGCACAAGGAAAGGATGTTGCATGCTGCTCTTGAACGCATCGTATTTCTCTTCTCCTCTCCTGCCAAATCAAGTCTGTTTTCCATTCTTTTCTCCATAGATCAATTTCAATACAAACTAATTTTACATCTCAAATGAAATGAAATTATTTACATATCAAATTTAAGCAGGATTTCTTTTCTTTCCATTTGTTGAGAATGGAATAAAACAAAGAATATAACATAAATACAGGAGAGGCACAGAGTCATAGCTAACATTGCAGCCCGGTCTCATAGAAATATGACAAATGGACACAAAGTCTTAACAGCGCATGACATATTTGGTGATATGAAATAATATGCTGGCAACACAAAAACAATTCTATTGTAAAATCGTTGAGGATATTTTGTAATGGTGGACACACAAATTAAGAATAAAGAGCAAACATGGACTTTCAACCAGGAGACTACCGTTTGTGTCCCATGTGCAACCAGAAGTCAACATAGTTACATGACTTTATGGACTAATGTAACTGTACTTTACATAGGTACTTTACATAACTATGCAAAGCACATAAGTTTATGTAACTTACGTCCCATACAAAATTATTTTAACCATAACCCTAATCTTATCCTTAAGGTAACCAGCTGGGTTTTTTTTCTCTTGGTAGTAGTCTTGGGTCTTCCTAGCAAAGCTAGTTGTGGATTCCAAATCCAAAAGGGAAAAGTCTCAGGGGAAAAATAGAATTTAATGGTGCTTAGGCAAATTCATTTGCTTTTTTTTTTTTTCTTTTTTGGCCAAAAATGGCGACCCCTGACCTAAACCAAACTGCGACTGATCATAATGGACTTTGAATTAGCATTGTTTTCGTGTCGCCAGCACATCATTTTAACATGTTTCGTGTCCACCACCATGTAATGCATTGTTAAGAGGTACATTTCATCTTTGTCTGTGAGGCTGTGTTAAACATTAGCCACCATAAGCTAGCACTCATAGCAGACCAAGTAAGGCTGTAGCAGTCAAATGCCCAAGTGTGTTGAATTTAAAAAGGGACTGTTGTACTGCTTTTAAATTAAGCTTTCAGTTTAGAAAAGAATGACTATGCTATGTCTTCTTTCAAAAGTTACATAGACTTGCTTTAATTTAAGGACTATATTGGAGCTTTCTTAAAGGGGCATCAAGTCAATGGCTCTCTGTTTTCTCACACTGAAGCCTGTTTTCTTGCCAAATCAAGTTTTCTTTTTCCTTTCCCTTCTACAAATGAATTTCATAAAATGAAAAATGAATCGATCTGCATATTAAATGTAACTGGATTTCTTGTTGCCCATTTGTTGAGACTGGAATTATGGGCCGTTACAGCATCAAATAACAAATTTAGAGGAAATCTTTATGAATCCTTTTCAGTTTCTCTGGTCTTATTACGTGTTACAGCATATTCGTCAAAGGTAAATAGAAAATTGAAGAGCATTTAAAAGACACATTAAAATCTCTCCCTGGTCTTGAACATATCAAATCTCTTGCCATGAAATGAGATGCCTTTGTCTTGTACTGTAGGGGAACAGTGACCGTTTTGCTTTTTTTGTCATATCACATTTACCTGTATAGATTGCTTTAGTGTGTGTCAATCTGCATCTCAGTTGAATTAAACCAAATGTGTGATGGGAGGGATGCAAAATGCCTGCTGCACAGAGTTCAGACGTGATCTCCTGTGCCATAAAGTTGAGGATCAATTGATAACATTCAGTACTGAAACTGTTTAAAGAAAGAAATGTCAGAGTTTGAACTGGAATCAATGTTTTTTGGAAGTGTTTGATTTGCTGAAACAAGTGTTCAGTACGCAGCAGCGGAACGAGATGCCATATGGGGGAAGTGTATTATCGATGTCAGGCATTCCTTCCATACAATCAGAAGAAACGCTTTTCTGAATGGGCGTCATTCGTGAGCCCATGAATGTATGTAAATACTGTATATGCATTTGAAAGGAGTACTGAAATATTCTTCTAGTGATTTCTGTGATTGTGAAAGATTTTTTAAAGAATATGTAAAGAAAGAGTACATAACGTGATAATTCAAATATACAGTGAAAAATGTGGCAACTTACTTTTTTGTCAGGTTTTTACACAACACATTAAAAGGCTCATGAAATGTTTCATAATACCTTCACAGACATTTTCTCGACTTGCACAGCCACTTCGTCAGGTGCAAATTGCAATACAGCTGCAAGTATTGTGAAACATGTGATGAGTAGTGTGCTCTGTAAAGACTTTACAAAGAAAGAGTTGCTTAAAATGTTATATTTTTGCTTTTGTTCTTACGTAAAACACATTTACAATAAAAATCCCAAAACCAAAGACTTGTTTTCTGTTGTTGTTGTTGTTGTTGTTGTTGTATTATTATTGTAGTATCCCTTAGTCTCTTTTTTTACATCAGTGTCCTGATTCTTCCTTCACTTCAGCAGAACTCAGTTATTCTAGTTGGCTCAGGAAACATGTTCAATTCAAGCCAGGCCTGGGCAAGATTAATCTGCAATAAAAATGAACAGCAATTAGATGTTGATTAGATGTTAACATAAAAGACGACATGAAAGGCAACTGCTATCACTTTTCTCTACAAACCACATCAAGCACTCCAGACCACCAAAATACATTAATACATTTATTAAAATGAACAGTGGCCACAGCTGCCATACGTGACAATTCTGGGATAACAGTAAGTGCTAAAATGTTGCGGAACAATAGCACAAGTAAAGATGAGTCACAAAGTCAGCAAACTGACTTAGTAGCAGAGCATCTGTCTTAAGTCAACAGTAGCCACCATAAACTACTGGTCATAACAACCCAGTCACCAGATTAAATGTTGGCATTGTACATTTCTGCAAATCAGGGATATGTAATATTTGTACGTTAGTATGTGAGAAATATGCTAATATGCTAAAGCTTCACCTTTCTTCACAAAAAATAACTTCACTCACTGGGCCGACTGCTGGCAACTTTTAAGGTGGAACATTTACTCATAATGTTACTGAATGCATGAGCTGACTGACAACATAAATCCATCAACACACCTTTAATTTCAACATGACAACTCTGACCATTTCATTAGTTTTTATTGTCTCTTTTGGATGACATACACTTTTAGTAATGAGTAGAACTGAAAGTGTTGAAAAATAACGGCAACACTAAACCCCTACACTTACCTGACAAGGACTAAATGCAGAAACCTGTTGCGGTGGAAACACTAAATGGACCTAGGGTTAGAGCTTAGATTCTCTGCCCGAGCCCGAACCCAACCTTAATTTCTCGCCACTATCCTCGGGCTAGGACAGGTCGGGCTCTTCATAATAGACCTAGGCTATGGAACCAACTACTTATCACAGCTGGGGGGGGGGGGGGGGGCACTGGCCACGCATATGTGATTTGTCAACAGTGACAACGTGTGTGTCATCTTCGTTGAGTGTACCAAGTGCAGCACGATGCTGGTATATGACAGCAAAAAGACAGGGACCTTGACACTTAAGAGGCACATGACGAAGGTTTGCCATGGATAGAAAGAAGAGAGTCAGCCACGTTCGTATCCTTAAAAAAATGTTGGGTTTAAACCAGGCTTGGACAGAACATGCACGGGCTTGGGTGGGGTCGGACTGGATTTTTTGGGCCCGATCTAAGCTCTACCTAGGGTCTAGGGACCATGTCTGAGGGGTCACTTTTGTTTCCAAAGGTACTATACCAAATGCCTTTGGTGGAAACTGGGCTTTTGTTGGTCTCACAAAGTAGTCTACAGTCTTCTCACCAAGGTGTCAGTCCATCCACCATACCCTCCACCTCCTGAAGACAAAGTCAGCTCATATTCAAGTAATCAGAACTACGGCACTTTAGAAACATTGATATGATACGCAAGAAATCTACAAATGTACCATATGAATGGTTTTCAGAAACATAGTATGCCAACACTTTCTTTTGGCGACTGAAATGGGTCACATCAGACCAGGTTTAGCCACGTGTATTGAATTGAGCAAAGAAGAATGAATGTACTGTCCTTACTTTCCAAAGTTGCATAGACTGGCTTAATGTGAATATATTTAACCTCTCTGTTTACTCCGATTGGAACTAAATAACTGTGAAAGATCTCTTGCACTACATACAGTGACTACAACTACAGTAAGTGCTACAAATAATAATATCAAGATTTCACAATGGATACAGTAAACTCTGTAATTAGAGGATCAACAGAAACCACAAGGATATGAACCTGTGATCTACTGCCTGACACTTACACAACTAAGCCACAGCACCACTGTGAGAATCTACTGACTGTGTTGTCAGTGGTGAACACTGCCTGTAAAATGAGTCCCCCTCACATCCTATAAAATTAGATGTTTTAATGATTATGTTGTGAATACACCACTGATATGACAGCATACATTACCCAGAAACACACAGTGTATATAACAGCACTGGCAAGAGCACAGCCCCGAACATTAAGTAAATCCCAGTGATGTAACATGTCTGGCTCTAGACAGTCCACTTCTATCTCCTGTGTAAATAGGCAACTGTTTGCTTAAATTTGAGCCACGCCAACTTTATAATGTAATAATGATGTGTCTGTAATCACTCCCTATTTAGTGAAAGTGCACTATATTTACCCTCCTTCATTTTATTTGAGTGTTTATGCACTATGTAATGCCGTCACGAAAGAAAAAAAAAGTTGTTTTCGTGGCATGTACACTACGTTCTGCTTACAATCCCACAATGCAAAGTGTTGCATTTTATAGATGCAGAAACTGACGTTGTGTAACTCTACACCTGCCAGTGATGACGCAAATATTGCAGCGTTAAGTTACTATGGAACTGAGATATTACCTTCACTTGGCTTTTAATATAAAGCCGTCTGTCACTTACATCATAAAAGTAGAAATGTTTTTCATTATCTTTTCTGGTATGTATTTTAAAGGTCAAAATAAAAGGTCCGTCTACTTTTTTTCCACATATAGCTCAGGGGGGGAGAGAAACAGTCTTTCCCGTAAGGTTGCATAAGGAACATAAAGCTGGGAAACGTGAGAAATGTCGATGTAAGATTTGTACCACATGGCAAATTTGCATGGAAATTACACCCCCATTTTTTTGCTCTCCGCTCATCCAGACTCTTTCATTTTCTTCCCACCATTACTCCCCCTCCTTCACAACACTTTAAAGAATGTTTTCTGCCTCTGAGCGTGTTTGCTGAGTCATTGTGTAAAAAGCACAGAGGTAGCAGCTAAGAAAGAGGTAGCAGCTAACAGCCGTAGCAAGCTGTGTGTGTGTCTGTGCAGTGCCTGTTGTGGGTATAGATCATGTTGATTTATGAGTGAGTGCAGCCTCAGAGGCATTCTGGGATGCAACAGGAGGATTTAATTCAACACATCTGGATCTGAACTGCACTCTGTTGGCTGCTCGTCTGCAGGTTTAGCATCGATGCTTCTTTTTTCTGTTGATGTCTGTGGGTCTTTTTCTGAGAGACAAAAAAACCTCAGGTTACTTATGTTACTAGAAACCAATTACCTACAACAGGCGTACTTAAACACTGCCATACTGAGCATGTATGAATATACAACAGCAGACTCAAATTAGTCTCATACCACGCTGGCAACTTAAAAGAATACTAACCTCCCAGATGACCCATTGTGTATCAATTACTCACCCTGTGTGACGTTGAATTCATAAGGAAAACTTTGTTTTTCTCTCATGCTTCTAGTGAACAAAGAATCCAGAAACTGAGAAAGTAAAGGAGGGTCCACGTTTAACGACAGCGAAACTAAATCAAAACATCCATTTAAAAATGCTCACACAAGTCGTGCAGTAAAATCCAAGTCTCAGTTATCCAGCTGTATGCTCAGTACTTACCAAGCACATGGATTTTCACCAAAACCTTACTATTCGAAACAAAAAACACAGGCAAGAAATGTGTTTGGGAAACACTGATCCTACAACAGGATAAATGAGATTTGGGTTACACCTATAGTGATTATAAGTCAGACAGTTACTGGAGATATACATAAATAAACCAGTTATTTAGTTTCCTGCTGTTTGTTGTTCAAGCCAGAGTTGCATTTCTAGAGAGAAACAAGGAGGCTACTTGTGGTTTAGTCTCAGCCACTTTCATTAACCCCTACACTTGTTTACAGCAAACAAGCACTGATTAACAATTTGAAATGTATTGATGGTTTAAAAAAAAAGGCAGATTTTCATAGATGTTGTCACTCTGTGGTTTACATCAGTGGTTCCCATCTGGTCCAGCCACAGGGTCCAGATTTCTCTTTAGTCGTTTGTTCCAGTAGCACACAGTTTAATATATTCAGCGTCATACTTGCATTTGAACATGTTGTCAAGGGGAACGGCCCATTGGTCCGACATCCCATTGTTCCGACCATATTAAACCTATTGTTCCGAAGTCCGTTCCGAAATCATCATGATGCCCTGTGGTTAAGGTCTGGTTAGGTTTAGGCACAAAAACCACTTGGTTAGGGTCAGGAAAAGATCATGGTGTGGGTTAAAATGAAAAAGAAAGTGACAAACACATAAGCTGTGAGCCTGCTCCGCCTCAAGCCTTTCCCAGCTGACCCAGAGCCGGTCGCGGTGCACCATCAAGGCAGAAATACGCCCGCCGGGAGCCGTTCAGCACCGCGGACTGTCGAACTAATGGGCTGTCGAACCAATGACATGGACCCGTTGTCAAGCTAGTTTGTTGTCTCTGTCAAGGCACTTGGAAATAAAAGCTCTGTGACAGAAATTCACTGTACTTCAAAATAAGGTGTGCTTTTTTTACAAACTTGATACATCCGAGAGTCACGTGCAGTCCATATAGAAAGGACCCACGACCCACCACTGTTTAAAGGGACCCACTGTTTTATATTATGTTATCTGATTTGCAATTAATATGTACAATTCCTGTCATGCACACAGGATGTGTAACTTGGAGTCAGTGAGTTAGCTTCAGGCTACATCAGAACTGCCTTTAGTTTAAAGTTGCTTACATTTTGGCTAACCAGTCATGGATTGCAATACTGTGGTAGCCACTAGCAGTTGCTGTCTGTGCAGTAACTGGGTATGTACAAGCAACTTGATACCGAAGAAAAAGTCTACTACTACTACTATTGTATGTGTGTCAGATAAACAGTTACCCTGTTTCTGGCTTCATAAGTGAGGTTGGCCACTTGTTGCATTCAAATCATGGTAACAGATTTGAAATTTGAGCAATGAAAAAATGATCTGAGCTGTATGAATCTGTCCTCATACTGAACTTTAAACTTCAGGTCTGCTGCAGGTTAAAGTTAAACCTCAGCTGCAGCAGTTTACTTGATTTGCACAGGACATAGACACTGTGTCCAGACTAATCTGCAGGTGCAGTTTAAAGGTCCAGTGTGTTGGATTGATGGGCATCTATTGGCAGAAATGGAATATATATATGTCAACACCTATGTTTTCATTAGTGTATAATCACCTGAAATTAGGAATAGTTGTGTTTTCATTACCTTAGAGTGAGCTCTTTGTCTTCATACGGAAAAGGTCCTCTTTCTCAGAGTCCGCCATGTTGTTTATAGTAGTCCAAAACGGACAAACAAAACACGGGTTCTAAATAGGGCTATTCACATTTTTGTGTCGGCCACCGTAGTTCTACACGCTTGGTACACAGGTGAAGCTTCAGTTGGTTGCAATCTGCAGCCTCACCGCTAGATGGCACTAAATCCTACACACTCAACCTTTAAACTACAGCTTCTGAGGGCACAGCGATTGGGTTTAAGTGATCATGTGATTTACAGGAGACAACACAGGTTTACACCTGTCTCAAACATTAAACCACAGCTAAACTAATGACAGCAACAGCCCCAGTACATTTCTGAAATTCCAGCTGTAGGTTTATGACATCTGTGTGTTCTGGTTGCATTAACATAATGGGATTTTTGATGCACGTTGCTAATCAGATGCTGAGGATTAACCTACTGTATGCTCAAAAAAACTGGCAAAGACTGGTGAACATAACTAGTAGCTTTACATTCAGATATCCCTCAGGATTTAATGACTCAAATGGGATGATAATGTGGCTCTGAGTCTAACTGAGCTAACATGTTAGCTTTAAAGACATGTATCAGCTGGGGAGGATGTCAGGGCTTTGTATATGTCAGCTTGACCTTGTGATATTCTGCGTCCTAGTGGCCAAACACTGAATAATGCAGCTTTAACATCTGATGGTTTATGAGCAATGATAAACTGTCATTTTGTCCTCTGAATGGCTTCAACATTGCCCCTTTTTTACATCAAATGTTAGCTTGGTAATCTGTGTTAAGAATGCCTTGAATAGACATTTTTTGACGACATAAAATTTATTTCTTTATCCATTATTTTTAAATATAAATAAACAGAGTCCTCCAAAGTTGCTGGGTGACCAACAGCTGTGTGTACTCTTCACGCTGTGTGTCAATGTATTTGAGGGAGCAGGAGAAACAGACACTGTACACAAATCTGAAGGTCAGACGCCAGTTACCCTGCAGCAAACTACAACAGACCATGTGCTGATTTGACATGTGGGATCTGATGATAACTGTTATGTAACTGCTTACAACTCTCAGCCAAGTTCAGACCCAGTGTGTGAATGAATGCTCATGTATGTGTTTGAGAGAGAAAGGAGTAACATGCGAATGACAGAACAAAAGGGAACACATGTAACAAGAGCGTTGCAACAGCGGTGAAATCTCACTGTCAGACTCTGTCAGCAAAAGACAGAAAAGTGTGTGTGTGTGTGTGTGTGTGTGTGTGTGTGTGTGTGACCCTCACAGCCTGCCTGTACTTTCTCACATGGCAACAGTTGAGGTTTTCATTTGAGACAATTATAACTTTGTTACATGTGCTGTCTGTACTACGAGCAGCATTTAAAAGTAAAAGGCAGGTTGGACGTATATATTGTTCCGATATACATCATTCCAAAAGCTGTATTTTTGTTTTCTGTGTGTTGTTTAATGGATCCTGCCATTATGTTCTATATGGATGGTTCTGAGACAGGCAAGTCTTCTATTCGATTCAACATAATTATTTTCCCATTATCCCCCTCACTGTTATGTTTCATGAACACCTCACATGCTCAAAATTGCATGGTTGTGGTCCATTGAATGTGCTTGAATACATATTTTTGGCCATGACAGCAGTATTGATTTACGAATACAATTTATTAAGTTGGTAGGTTGCTCTACCACATAGGTCCAGATTATAACATCATAACAACTATTGAATGAACTGTCAATTTTACACAGGCATTCATGGTCTCCATAGGATGTATTCTGCTGACTTTAGTGATCCCCAGACTTGTCTTTAGTGCCAGTACTGGGTTTGTCAATTCATCCAACTGGTTTCTGATTAAATACCTGTAAAACCTAAGACATGATAAGATAAATTTATTGAGTCAACTGATGGGAAATTTGGTTGCCTCAGCAGTACACTGTGTGGGTCAAAGTTTGAACTTTTGTTGTGAAATATTACAACATCTACTGGACTGGCACAACTGGCATGGGTTCTAGAGGATGAATCCTACTTTTGTGATCCCATTCTTTTCTTGTTGCACTATGGTTTGTGGCTTTGGGTGAAGGGCCTTTAAAACTGGTTGGATTGCCATGAAACTGTCCTGTTCAATAATCAAGTTTCAACATTAATTTACCCCATTAGGGTCAGTTGTTACAATTTTGATGACACCTTTTCATCTAGCCCTATCATCAGGTTGTAATTTGTCTGCTTTGTTTTATGACCAAATACCAAGTCTTAGCTTTGTTTTGTTTACTTTCTGTTTTATGTTCAGTCCTAATTAGCATATGTTAGTATGCTAACAGGCTAAACCATGCATGTATAAAAACAACTGGATACAACCTTTAAAGGGGAGCGTATCTATGTTTCCCGGGTTCTATGTTTCCCGGGTTCTATGTTCCCCACTTAACCCTGCAAAAAAGGTTTTATGTCCCCCGCTTACACAAAAAAGGTTCTATGTTTCCTGCTCAACCAAGCGGGAAACATAGAACCCTTTTTGGTTGAGCGGGGGACATAGAACCCGGGAAACATAGGGATGACCCCCGACAAGGGAGCATGTAACACACATCAAGTGCCACCCTTAGCACACAGTGGATGTGTTGCACTGCAGCTTGTCAACAGATGACCACGCATAGTTATTACTACTTTTACTGAAGGATCTGTACTTCTTCCACCTCTGCGTTAGCTTAAAACCATGTGTGGAGAGCCCCTGATTAAACTTGATTTCTCACCTGAAGAGCCGATCTCCAGAGTTATGACTCACTAGGCAATATCATTTTGGCCATTGACTTTATAATGACGAGATCGTGGGTAATTTAGCTTGGGATATTTCTCGACCTCGAGTCGCTCATCATCCATTCTTCACCACACACGAGACATAAACAGCAACAGAGTTCTCTTTATGCATCCATGGTGAGGAGAGGAGTAGAGCTGCCACAGGAGCAGAGAAGAAGAGTTGCTACGGGAGCTGGTATGTACAAGCTGAGAACGAGTGGGGAAAAATCCATTTAATTCTTGGGGAACCAAGGCTGGAACCAGCTGGCGTATCCAGGAGTGCTGACGCTTGTCTAGCAGGTGTTATTTGGCCTTTAGCCCTCCACTAACTTAAAAGGGGATGAAATAATTAAATCTTTCGACTCTAAGACTATGGGAAATATCTTTTTTGGCCACGTGGCACCACATGACCACTTAACTAAGTTGGTGAACATGGTAAACATTATATCTGCCTAACATCAGCATGTTAGCATTGTCATTGTGAGCATGTAAGCCTACTGATACTATTGATGTTTGCATTTATCTTAAAGCACAGCTAAATATGGCTTTAATTCTACACAACAGATCTGTTTAAATTCCACTTCATACATAATTTCCCGCATTAATTGACTGAGGTTGCCACCCTATATTTTTTATTTACATTTCAAGAATGTAACAGATTTATATGGTGTTATAGTAAGTGTAAAATGCACGTAAAGTGAATTACAGGAAGTGGTTAGGAGCCTAGAAACGTAGTGTTGACAGTCAAAGGAAATGTAACATCTGTTTTAGTATTTTTTTTTACACATTGGATTTTTTCACCTAAAGCATGTCAGATATATGCATTTCATGATGGAAAAAATAATTCAAGGCAGTAGAAAAAAGTGTTTTTTACGTATGTCGGCTGGGTCTCAGGCACACAGTGTTCTTTTCCTCTGATTGTCTAGGCAGCTGGTGCACATATATAGCCATATAGGTTGCTGATATGGGTCTCTAAGGTCCAGCGAAATGCCAGCACAGTTCATTTCATTAGACTGCAACAATGGGACTGGTACTTCATTTACACACAGGGGCGCAAGCAGGAGAAACCCTCTAATACACACATAGATGAAGAAACACTCTCAACAGACACAAAACTCACCAGGTTGCACGTTGTACAGCAGGCATAGGAAATGTGTAGGTTGGTAAGTATTTACATACTATACAGGCACACACACATACACACTCACGTGGAGGAATACTCCTGTATGTCCACAATGGGAAGCTAACCAGGCAACTGAGAGCCAAATTTATGACAGCAGGAGGTGATGGAGTCCACTCTCCAGCAATTTGGCTATTCATGTGTTTGAAAGAGCCCACATGTCTTACATAATTCCCACAGGACACTACGTAATGAGTGGACACAAAGAACCTTCCTGAGGATGGAACCTCTGTAGCTGACAGGAATCTTGCTGTGGCATTTTCATGACTGACTTCAACTCTGCAGCTCCCTTTTTCTGCGGTATCTTTGCTTTGCCTGTGTATTGTCATATGTGTCACAGTCTCTTATAGGTTTATTAGCAGCAGCTAGCGCTCAGTGTAAAAAGAGACACTCATCATCATTTGCACTGGAGAAAAGCTTCACTGCACACAAGTTTGGGCTGTGATCCCAAGTGAGCCAATTTAGCACCAAGCCGGTCACAGCTTATCACAGATTATGTGCTTGTTTATGTACAAAATGATCTCAATCAAAAACATGCCTCTGTGTTACAGCATTACACTTCATGCAGTTAAGACATGGAAAATTGCCTTAGGGGAATGCTTAAGTGATTATCAGGAGCCACATAACCATCAGCCCTCAGTAAAAGTTTTGGCTTGCTTATCTGAAAAAAGTTTCCATTGAGACTAGTAGCAATCATACTTCAATAAAAACTGTTGAGAGCAAGGTCTATGGATTAATAACAGGCCACTGTGTTTGATCAGATGTGTGCAATTAAAAAAAAACAACTCAATTACAAGTAGAAGTTCTGCACTGAAGTACAGTAGTACTGCCAGCAAACTATGCAGTAGAATCCCTCATGTTAGCATTATATCTTATTACTTATTGTAATATAACAGGCAGTATTTTAATGCTCAAGCTGGTTGAGAGGAAATTAATTAAATGATTAGTGTAAATAGTTTGGGTAGTGTAGTAGTATAACTAATTACAAATAAAATGTCAGTAATAATATTACAGTTACCCCAAAACCAAATAACGTCTTACATTGTTACTTTTGTTATCACATCACTACTGGTGTGAAATACAACATCAGATCAGTAGACTTGTTCTGGGGATTGTCGCACTCTGCAGACACACCAGCATGAAGCAGCAAGCTAGTTTTGAAGATGAGAACACTTACTGGAAATATGTTACTTTAATTTTGTTGTGAGGAAAGTAGACAAGAACAATGTTGCTCCAGGTAGTCGTGCTAAAACATTTTCCACTGCAAAACACGTCCCCAAACCTTCGGTCTGACGCACTATGACTGACAGCACAACAATGTGAAGATCCAGGAAATACACCCCACCAAAGGTGAGCCCGCCTTGGCCATGGACATCAGCTGTTGCCCGAAATTAGCTAAACAACCAAACTGGATTTTAATTGTGGGCAGCTACAGGCTACAAAGAAGTAATGAAGCCTGTGGCTGGATATATTGTGAATGAAATGTTGCTCTACAAGTGATTCTCCGTTTTCCAGGCAAAACCTTGGGAAAATATCAGTCACAGATAACAGAAGACCCCCAGGTAACAACAAACAAAAAAATATTTGCATAGTATCTAGCCTTAGCTACACATTCCGGTGATTAGCCTGACATTCACACAGAGACACACATCTGAATTTTGAAGAGATATGCAATTGCCAATTTTATGGGGTGTAACAGGAAAAAAAAAACACAGCAAAATGACAGAAGGTACAGAAGGAGCCAAGGTTTAACATTAATGCTTGTACAGAGCAAGTAAACTCTGTGTTCAGGCAAGTGTAATGCCCAGTGGTGTAGTGGCACACTGTCACAGTGTGGCAATCCTGGTCACCTGCTCTTTTCTACATGCACAGTCACTCAGCACCTTAGTCAGTTATTTTCCACTTATCCCATCTCTCTGCTACTCCTACTTTCCAACCAATCACCAGATACTTTTCCCACTCCTACTTGTCCACCATGCCCACCTCATCAAGCCAACTCAGTTCACCTGTTCCTCATTACTCTCAGCCAGTACATATACCCCGGCCTCTCAGTTACTAGTTGCCATATTCTTTTGGCCATTCATGCAAGATGCTTCAGCACTTTATTCTGGACTGAATTCCCATTGCCAACCCCATCTGCCTCTGACCTGCCTGCTTTGTATGATTCCTGATAAATGCCTCAGCCTTCTGTCCCTGACCACGAGACGTGCTTCTGCATCCTTGTTTCCTGTTTGCCAGTGGCCACTTGGTGTTAACATCTGACAACGCTACAGTGTGACTTTTCCAGTCAGCTTACCTGTACTTTCCTATGGTCCAGGGATTTTCACCATGTTGCCACACTCGCCATTGTGTGTGCATCCTGTGAGTACCAGGGTTGACAATGTCATACTTGACACAATGTTACTGATGTTCAGTATCTCTGGACCAGTACATGTGAGAGACTTACTTATTTTAGAAGAAGAAGTTAATGCTAACTGTGGTGCTGTTCCAACTAAAGACTGGAAATAAAGATGGACAACATGTCTTCACTTACCCCCACTGTACAAAAATGAAGCCAAAATATTCCGGTTACGGCCGCTGCTATCTTGCTATGATGACGTCATTTGGAGCCAGGGTCTGCGGAGTAGCAATCTCTATCAGCATCAAGTCCACCACCCACCCCCACCCCCCTTTCTTTTTTACATCAAATTACTTGTTATCTCTTGAAGGAAAAAGGAAAAGTTTATTTGACATGTACTTGGAGTTTTCAGTTTGGCCCATGTCCCATCCACTAACATGGAGTTTATGACTTATACCGCAGCCAGGCATCAGGGAGCAATTGAGATGTTTTGGCTTCACTTTTGGGGAGCTGTCATGTTGTCCATCCTTATATACAGTCTATGGTTCTAAAAAGGGCCCCGCTGTGATCCTGTTATTTTCAGGATTGTAATCCAGCCTTGAACTGCAGTGTCTTTTTGGAGATTTTGTAAACATAATAAATCACGATAAATCTGACACAAAATGTCTTCTGTAATAATGCATTGGACTTCTTTTCTTCTCCTTTTCCATTTTGTTCCCCCTTTCATCCCTGCTTATTCCCTTTTCTATGCCACCATTCTTCTGCAGCAGCACGCTACAAAAAACTTTGCAAGAGCATGTTTCTGACTTGCTGATCCAACATTACCTCTACATGAGGTAGCTGAGCATGGGGACAATCTGTCACTGAGATGATTGACACAAACCTACTGTGAGAGAGATGAAGTCAGTGAAACCTGCAGTTCAAAGTAGTTGAAAAGGAGTGTGGTATGCAAAGGAGTGGACTGTCAGTGTTTAAGCATTCATCACCCTCAGGCAGCATGCCAAGCCCTCAACTCACCTTGCAGACGAGCTCTCCTCCTTCACTTTCTCTGCCCTCTCCATTTGTTTCATATGTAATTAATCTCTCTAAAACAGTATTTAGACCATCATGTCACTCAAACCTAAAAACCCATGCAGACTGATGAATTTAGCAGCTCTTTTAGTCAGGGTGACCCACACACACAGACAAACACCCACCCACTGAATGGTAGGCTAATCTCCTGGATACATCACTGCCTCCATGCAATATCCAATTTTCAGTTACAACAGCTGTGACCATTTTTCGTCTCAACTTCTTTCTTTATATTTTTCTTCCCTTCCTTTTCCTATCCGTCCACAATAACATATGTTTTACATTTGACTGGTGACTTACAACGAAGGCAGAGAGGAAAAATCAATCATTTTTCTTCTTCCCTTCTTTTCCCATTTCTCTGCCTCTCTCTCTTCCCGTTTGTTCTGCTTCATTAAAATCACCTCTTGCTGTCTAGAGTTGTTGGGCAGAGGGCCAGAGAGGCCAGGCACTCATGAGGTTGGGATTGGAGCGTGACCGCCAGATACAGACTTTCAAAGCATTTAGAGCTGGTGTGACGTACTGCGGTGGCATCACAGGGGAGCATAAATTGCAGTTTTACTTTAAGCTAATGAAAGCTAGCCCAAAGCTAATTACCTGATTAGCAGCCGTGAATTTAAATACCATATGAAATGCTTTAACTTACACCTACAATAAGATATGTTTGCTACTTGGGGACAACATTGACATATTGGGCTCTAGTTTCCCGGCGCAGTGCAGAGTGGAGCAGGGTGGCAAACCCCGCGCAGAGCTAGTTTCGAGCAGCGCAATCCAGGGCGCGATCAGTTTGGTAGTTTGGCAGACTGAGGTGCGCTGAGATGGGTGTGGCAGCGCAGCAGGGGGAGGTGTCGACAGATCCAGCTTGGCGCAGTGACAGTTTCGTGCCAAAAGGTTTCACCGAAGGTGCGCTAAAAGCTCGCCATCTGAAACCAGGTCTACTGTCAGCGCAGGCGGAGCGCAGCTGGTGTAAGCCGAAGTTTGGCTGACCGGCGGACAGTGCGCACACGTCACCAAAACCTCACAGGCAGGTTTCCAGAATATCAGGCACATTAACGATGCAATAAATACCCACAAAAACACTATTCAATGCAACTATCTGCAATTAGCACATAAATGTATCTCTATATCGACTGTCCCGTCACATCTGATGTCAGATCAAAGGGGATTGGCACCGTTTGGCACGCGTAATGGAAACCCAACCTGATTTGATTAACACAGCTGCAAACTAATGAGTTCATATCCCTCTCAGCCAACCACAAACAGCCACAGCATCAGATAGAGAGTATATATTCAGCATCTGTCATCTTAGAAAAGTCAAAAGAAAAGAAACAGAGTGAGACTGCGAGAGAGAAAGAGAGAGCGCGCGCACACGAGAGAAACGCAACATTGATTTACAATTGTGGTGACCTCCTCCCAGGCTACCTTTGCATCATCAGCCCATGGAGGTCTGCTATCCGTATATTCGGACACTGCGAGCTTGGACCTCCCGGACCAAAACATCAGTTTCCTCCTGGGAGATGTTTGGCCGTCTGACGCTGCTGCTCTCTTCTGCCATGGCCAATTGAGTAAACTCTCATTACGCCTTCACGTGGCGCATTTAAGGGCGAGGAGAGGGGCTCATTTGATTGGTGTGATGCGTGTAAAACCCACTCCACGCCTTCTCTCCTCCCTCTTTCCAACTTGCGCAGGTAGGAGGGACAGAGGTGGGAAAGAGAAGTAGCTGCGCCAGGCGCACAGTGTGCCAAACTTGTAAAATCCACCTGGCCACACCCAGTTGGCGAGGCGCAGGTGCACTGCGCCCCCGCCTTGCCTAGTCTACTAAACTACAGCCCAATATCTCTTGAGCCAATATGGTGACTTTGGCTATGTAACCATCCAGCAGATACAGAGTAGCATTAGCATTCTCCTGTCATGTTTCTGGTGACACACCTGACAGAAATACCTGCGCTCCAAAATATTAACAAACTTCAGCAGCTGACTCTGTGAAAAGTCACCCTGAGTGACCCTTTTGACATAGAAGTTTCAAAATGTTGTTGACTTCCCCTGCGCACACAACAGCCGTTAGCTTGAATCCACAGCTGGTTCGCTGGATCCAAATGCTTACCTAGAGTCATGGCGAAAAAAAGTATCTGCCATTAAAACATTTCAAAGCATGCCCGCAGCACTGTCCATCTCATGTTCCACAGTCATATTTTTGCCAGTGTAGAGCTTCTGTTTTTTGCTAGCATCTAGCCCCTTTAACCTGTCTTGCACACAGTGGTGTATGTAACAAAGTAGTAATACTTTGGGAGTTTCTGGATTTTACTTGATTTTCTATATTTCTATCATCTTTCACTTCTACTCCACTACATTTCTTAGATAAAATGTAGAATTCCAATACATTTCCCTTTAGCATTTTTGTTACTTTGTCACAACGAAATAAAATCAGCAAATCAGTTGTCCAAGCTTGCCAACTGGCAAGCGCAACAAGTGCTCTCAAAGTCGTTGTTAAGTTTGGATTTCCAGTTAGGCCCAGGCTGCACATCAGATTAGATGCTACATTGCTAGTGACTACATTCCACTTGTTGATGAGACCAACTGTGTAATGTAAGAAGAAAATGGCATCCCACACAGAGAGGGTGAGTAATGATTCAAAGAGATTTGTGACAGGTAACTGTGCAGTGACTCTACTTCAGCGTGTCAGCCCAGGACAGTCAGAGTTTTTTTTTAAATCCTTTAGATTGTGAAGAAGACATCAGTACGCTCCATTGTGAAGATGTTGTATGTGTTAAGAAGGAAAATAGTTCATAATCCTCAGAATATTGATCGCTTGCTTTTTTTATACCAGTATCATTGTTGGGCTCGTAACTCCAAAAATGTAATGCATTACTTGTTACTCTTTTCAAAAGTAATAATATTATTTTACTTATTTCTCTCTGCCAACAGTGATTTATCACACTCGTTATATAACTTTTTCGTTACACCCCATAAAACTCGTACTTGCAAATCTCCCCAAAATTCCGATGTGAATCTGTGTGGGTATATGAGACCCTAAAAAAGAGGGTGGATCACAGGGAGTACAACCAGCTTTGCCTCCATAATGGCCATTTACAGGCATATTTTTAGGATGACTCAGGGGCAGTTTGACAACCTGCTGTCTATCGTCAGGCTGTATAGCTCTGGGTATCCAGCAACTGCTACCACCAGTTTCTCCTCCATTGTTTACCAACTGTAAACTTGTTGTTTACCACCACAGAAGGCCTGTCTCTCAAATCATCTGATTGGACAATGGGAAAAAAGTAGAGTTGGCGTGGGGCGTTCCGCTCTGACTTAAAGTTTATTCAACTTGGGGACTTCAGAGTGCTCCAGCAAAAACGGCAGGCACCTCGAGTGCAAAAACCGTGAGGTGCGTCGCACGCAAAACCACAAGCAAGAAGCTTCATTTTCATTGAAAACCATTACAAAAATCTGCCTCCAGCTGCTTAAATGCTTTCAGTGTGATCGCACCTAACTCTGTGAAGGTTATCTGTCAAAAATGATTAATAGCCTTGTGCTGTAGAAATGTCAAAAACCTTTTTTTTTTTGTCAACTCACTTTTCGGAGATTTCGCTTTTGTTTGAAAAGAATGAATAGCTAAATTGTTATTCCTTTCACAGCTTCAAATCACCGGACATTCTTGCTTTCATTTTTGTTCTATGGAAAGGTGAAAACCATACACCTTCAGACAGTTAACCTCTCAGTTTACTGTGTGGTAATTTCACACTGAGCAAGGAAAGAAGCTGTTAAAGGGACTCTTGGAGGAGTTTAGTCCATTAGTCACAAATACTGATATCATTATCTGTGTCTCCAGTAGTCTCTTCTGGCGAACACATAACAGGCTGTGATGTAAAGTGTCAATGTGAGCACTAGCTTCATCATGTGTTTATCTAATGAGTCATACCCCCTGAGGGTAGGCCACGATGACCAAAATCTATCCACAACAGAAACTGCAAAGACACACATTGAGCTGCCTGAGAGCAGTGTGTGTGTGTCTGGAGGTGGGAGTTCAGTCAGTGAAAGTTTTCGTGTGTCTGTGAGTGCATATATGTCTGTGTGTCTGCCAGCAGGCCTGTATAATATTATCAGTTCTTGTGTCTCTGTCACTGGCAGAGCAGAAATCCTCACCTCCAGTGTGAACCCCTTTCAAAACATTGCGTATGTGTTTGCTATAATTAAGTTTCAAATAGCACTTTAACGCTGACACCTTTTAATGCGTTTCTGATCCAGTGTGTGATTTAGTTTCTCTCTGTTGCTTTTCCACTTATTATTGCCTCTGTAAAGTGATTAAATCTTCCAAAGCAGCCCACATAAAAGCAGTTTCTCGTTCAGCAGTTTCAAATGTTTTGACATGTAGATATTATAGTCAGTGTGGGATACAAGAATGGCAATAGTGAGGGAAAGAAAAAGAAAATGATACTGTCGACCTTCAAGCAGCCCAGTAGGAATTATAGTCATACTGGACGGCAGCTTTCAGTTTAAGGCCAATACAACGTGTGCTCTTATCATAGACGCTATAAAAATGATGGACATAGCCACTGTGACGTCACTCATTGGGTTGTGGACTGTTTTAAAGCCTCAAGTTTGACATTTAAGCTGTTGCCATCTTGGATTTTTGGAGCAAGAAGTGACCAGATTTGGATGAGAGTGTGGAGCTATCTGCAGACAGCCTGTCACACATAACTTTAAGCCTGGGTGAGTCATAAAAAAAAATTACCCTCTGAACATTTGTAACAAAGTTGAAAATTAGCCATAGGGATCAGAACAATTTGTTTGTACCAGGCTGTAAACATGTTTATTTCTGCTGAATAGCTGGCCATTTTAACATGGGGGTCTATGCGCAATGACTTGCTTTTGGAGCCAGCCTCAAGTGGCCATAAGAGGAACTGCAGTTTTTTGCACTTCTGTGTTGGCTAATTTTTCAGCCTTAGAGGTTGCCGTTTGACCCTTGTTTACTGAAACAAAAGCAAAAGTGAAGGTGTGAAGGTTGGGGTGTTGTATACGCACATATAAACCGAATCACCGTGACTTTGAGCGAACAACAACAACAACAACAACAGGCAGTGTCGGGGGTAAAGCGCTACAAAAGTAACGTGTCAAAGTAATATATCACTTTTTAGCAATAACAAAGTAATATAATGCTTTACCAACAGGATTTTGGGTAATATCAATGTCACCTAACGTGTTACCACCTGAAATAAACTGTTGATTACTTTAATTTTTCATTCATCCATATCACTCCACTTCCACCAGTGTACCACCAGGAAAAAACACCCCCCAAGGGTTGTTGTGTGTTGTCATGTCATTTGTGTTACCTTATAGAAGGATGCCAGTGATCGTGTGCGTTATTATGTGCACTGTGTTTACGTCCATACATACACCATATTCTGTTTTGCTTTTGCACCCTAAAGCTGCCTGAAAGCAGCGGGGATAAGGAGCTGCCCTCTGGTTTGGTTTTAACTTGTCTCAGTGATCGACATGGATGATATTAGTATATCCTGGATGTGTTTCTATCCACATCCCATACAACTGCAGAGCAACGCCGGTACACAGTCCTATTCTGATACACAGCTCTCTCTGCGGTGCTGCTGTAGCAGACCGTGCACTGTGAACCGGGAAGTGGTTCTTCTGTGCTCGTCATAGTGAGTTGATTGCACGCCATGCCGTTTATTGTGCTTACCTCAATATTTGTTTATTATGTTTCATATCACTGGCCCACAAATATTGATCCATATCTCATAATTATGAGACTTTGATCCCCAGCCTGACCCTCCCTGTGTCCAAGGCTGTTCATTTATTTTAATTGGCTATAGGCTATTTAAATGTTCTACATTATCACACTATTATTTATACAGGCAGGGGATTTTAATACAAAGTAGTAACCACTGTATGTGAATGCACGAATGGGTCAGAACTGTGCAGCACTGGATTTGAAATGAACTGTAATAAACTGGAGCTTCTGCGCTTTGATTACCTGCTGTGAGACAACATGACCCTCATCCATTTCTTCTGAGGTCAATTTGGTGAAAGTAACGCAAAACTAGTGTAATAAATACCTTCTTACTCTACACAGAAAGTAATAGTGTAAAGTAACATTACTTTCAAATGAAGGTAACTAGTAATGTGTAATATATTACATTTTTTGAGTAATTTGGCCAACACTGCTTACAGGTAGACAACTTTCAATTGATTTCAACTTGTTGATTTCTGTAGTCATTCTCAGCTGTAACTTTCAAGATAAATAGTTTAACACTGGTGCAACTTATCTGACACTTCTGTTGTGCTAATTTAATGTACTTTGCTGCTTTGCTATCATATTTAATAAACCAGATTTACCGGCATAGAAGCTATGCAATGTTCTGCTGCAGACAGGGCTGCAGCAAAATGTATTTTAGTTGCCTAAAAAATCAATATCAGTGTAAGTGCATGCTATATTTGAATATTTGCTCTGCTTTACTTTACACACTAACCAATCGAAGCCATGGTACGAGTGATTTTTTTGGTGGCTTCTAAGGTCGCTAAAAACTGATTGAGGCAGCATTTGCTCAGTGCCCACACCTTATTGTAAATAATTACTGTGATTCAGTGTTATATGTCCAGCCTTCACTCAAGAGACCAGTCAGGTCACCTTAAGTTGCCTAACCTTGATGATACCAAAGTTACCAGAGATTTTGAAGAAATAAATTATCTTAACCTTTTTTCCCAGTGGATGTTAAAATGCATTGGCATTGGAAGTAATCTAGAATTTGGAGAATTTGTCCAATACTTCTACCAATAGTGTTGCACCAGCCCAGCATCTATAAGAATTCTATCCATATCGGATGAGTCCGCATCTTTCATTATTACGTCCAATGCAATGTTCAGTGCCAAGGCAAGTTGTGTCCTCTTGACAGACCTTCAACCTATATGGCGTCAGTATGTTAGCTTCCAGTAGTGTTTCTGGCTTGTCTACTTGTGCTGTAGAAGAAGCACTTTAATCAACCTGCTGCACTCGTTTTTCTTTCACCTCAGTCCTATAGGGCTTATTGTGTCAATTGTACAATATAATTCCTCTGATGCGTCATAAATGTATCATGAACAGACCAAAGGGAAGGCTGTATCACTTTAATAAACTCTTTGGAGGAACAAACAAGAATGTTTTGAAGAAATGAGTTATGCCTGCAGGCCATTGATATGGAAGTGTAATTAAACCCATGACGCATGAAAAAGAATCTTAGGCATCATGTAAGAGGAAGCCTGGTCCTGTTGCTAGAGGTCATGCCTTTAAATTTGGATTTCCAAGAAAAGAAAGAAGCAAAGAGCAAGAGAAAAATATGTTTCTGTGTGTTTTAGTCACAGTCAACAAAACTAAAACTTCCACCATGGAGTGTTTTCTCAGACCTCTGAGTAAATTGATTTACATATTTTCAAAGTGTCACTACTGTTAAAGCACCAGTGTGGCCCACCCCTGCAATCTTTCTGACGAAGGTACTGAGCATCTATCCATTTATTTAACTTTCTGAAACAAGCACAAAGACTTCACACAGCAATTTTCCAGGTCTGTGGAAGCAAAGTGGGCAGGATCTGATCTTTCTTTAGAGCTCTTATTTCATATTTCTCATACAATTAGTTATTCCACTTTTTATATATATAACCAAGTGCAATTCCACAAATGCCTTTAATGTGAGACTGTCCATTTATTTAGATGCTTTCAAACCAAGCAGCAACCTCTGAGGCTAAAAATAAAACCAATGTGGAAGTGCCAAACACTGCAGTTCCTTGAATGGCCACTTGGGGTGCAGAATAAATCCCCATAGACCTCATGTTAAAATGCCAAACTTTACAGCAGAAATAAACATGCCTGGTACAGAAAACAGTTTTGTTCTCTATAGCTAATCTTAACATTAATGACAACTGTACAGGGGTGAATGTAAGGGCCAAAATGCTGAACTCGAGGCTTCAAAACGGCAGTCCACAAACCAGTGGGTGCCCAGTGCATTATTTATACAGTCTATTCAAACACAGCCACTGGGAACAGCTATACGCACTTTTGTTGTTAGTTTGGACTTCTTTGGATGATACTTTGTACAAACTAATCCATTAAAAGTACCTGTCAGAGTTTATAGTGACTTGCCCCATTTGTGACCTCAGTGCTCTGTACCTTAATAATGTTACCATAGGAGAAAAGTCAAAACATCAATTCTTTTACCTGTTGTTTAACAGTGGGTTGCATCCTCAAAGATTTTTGTGATGTCAAGGGATGTCCCCACAACAATTAAACATTTGTCTGTAAAACACTTAAACATTTCAGAAAATAGTGCAGGGTTGTGCATGAACATGCCAAATGAACGGTAAACTGATCTCATCCATTTGCGAGAACGAGTTAACAATGGTGGTATGGTGGTGTTGTGACAAAGACTGTTTCCCTGTCGATATGTGTTTCTCCATATCTTAATCTGAACCAAACCTTTCCATTTACACATCACTGAGAGGGTGCTACATATATTAACAGCAAGGAAACACTATCAGATGGGAAACAGACTTCAACCATAGTCTGTAAAAATTGGACGTAGCCACCGTGACGTCACCCATTGCTTTGTGGGCTGCTGTTTTGAAGCCTCTAGTTCGTCATTTTGGCTGTAGCCATCGTGAATTTCTGGAACCAGACATGCAAATATTTGGAGAAAAGGGTGGAACTATGGATGAGCGAGGGGTGGAGCCAGAGGACACTGAGCAAGCCCACCTACACTGGCAGCCTGACTGAACATTGCACCTGGTTTTGCCGTGCTAAATCGCCGCTAACAAAGTTAGCTTTTATAAATCAAGGTAAACTTTAGAGGGAAGTATTAAAGTAATCTTAGTGATGTTAGCTAATTACATACATGTCTACATCAGAGCATGTGAGCAGAGTGGAGCGAGTGAAAAGTTCCCCTCCTCGCTCGCAGACCTGTCACTTTGCGCCGCTCATCCCCTCTGCCTGGTTCTGCACATTCTTCGCTCCGCTCCATCATAAATTTTATCCCGCTCCACTCACTCACCACTCCGCTCAAAAAAACTGCATTGTACTACCCTAACCTGTAATCTTCTATTCACAAATAAAAAAATGGGTTCTGCCCATTTTTCCGACAGCCCATTGGTCCACAACATCCCATTGGTCCAACCATATTAAACCCATTGTTCCGAAGTCCGTTCCGAAATCATCATGATGCCCTGTGGTTAAGGTCTGGTTAGGTTTAGGCACAAAAACCACTTGGTTAGGGTCAGGAAAAGATCATGGTGTGGGTTAAAATGAAAAAGAAAGTGGCAAACACATAAGCTGTGAGCCTGCTTTGCCTCAAGCCTTTCCCAGCTGACCCAGAGCCGGTCGCGGCGCACCATCAAGGCAGAAATACGCCCGCCGGGAGCCGTTCAGCAACGCAGAGAGCTCCCCACACAACCCCGACCCCAGAGTTAATAACAGGAGGTTATGGTGTTTCATTCTCTCCTCTCTATGACACTTGTATCTCGACCAGTAGCCTACTTTTGTTGCGTTGCTGATCCTCTATGGCACACAAATACAGTAATAATCACATATTGGAACAACGGGACGTCTGACTAATGAGAGGTCGGAAAAATGCTACGGCACCAGTAAAACATGAGCTTGGTTGGTAGATTCTCCGGGGAAGCCCTCTCCCCGCAGTTAGGGACTGTTCTACACGGTACCACTGGCAGGGTGGAAATATGTCAAAGTGTAGAGGAGACGGACCAGGTTAAGCAGCCGACCTCCAGGGAAGCCCTCTCGTTTCTCCCCGCAGTTAGGGACCGTTCTCCAAGGTACCGCTGCTTCTCTTCTCAGTTTCTTTTCTTAAGTACACAGTAAACTCCATAGTTTTGAAAGAAAACAGTGTGGGTGTGCGCAGGTGCAAAGATGCATTCTGGGTGGGGCATGAGCAACCGGAGCGAAATTGGAGCGAGAGATAAGGCTCCACTCCACCTTTAAAAAAAAAATAGCCACTCCTCGCTCAACACAAAATCCTCCCACTCCCCACTCCCTGCTCCGCTCACATGCTCTGGTCTACACTGGCAATTACATATAAGAGAAGTAACGTTAACCTTGTAATGTTATTGTAGCGTTAGCTGAAGTTAACGTTAGCATGTGTAAGTAAATGTTAAAGTGTGTGGTGTGTGCTCAGCATAGCTGCAATAATGCGGTGGCTAACACATTAGGTGTCTTGGTGTGCTGTTTGTTCAAAAGCTTGCAGATGAAATTGAGTTTATTTAACTCAGTTAGCGTTAAACCATAAAAACTGTTATTGATTAATGTGTAGTGTTCTCCCAGTTAAACAGAGTAACATTACAGTTCAATGTTTAGTGAGTGTGTGTTAATATTAATGTCTGGTTTCAGGTCAGTGTTTGCAGGCTATTTTCCGCATGCAGGTCCAGTTCCTTTCAGTGTTGATGGCAGCTATCAAAAATATCTGTTGGAATGATTCTTTCTTTTTCTTTCAGCAAAGGTAGCAACACCGAGAGCTGCATCATTTTATGTTCACCCACACAAAGCCACAGAAGTGAGTAACACCGGCATGGCTAGTGCAACTGGAAATTCAGACAACACAGCTTGATTCCAACAAAAAAAAAAGAAGTCACATTTTTATACAAATTGTGCCCGCCAGGTCTGAAAAAACAAGTCCAAATGTCAGCCACAACAGCAACAAATTTGAAACCGCAGTTTGAAGTCTTGAGAAATATCTGCAAAATGAAAGAAATTAATATAAGCTAGTTAATTTTTAGGACTGGGAACTTAGTTCAGACTTGAAAATGTCAACTATAAACATGAACTGCTTCATTTTCTATGTCTGTAATATCCATGAGGAGAGGAGATGATATGGGAAGAGCAGGAGCCAGAGAGAGAAAGAGACAAAGGAAGTTGTGTTTAGGAAAAGTACGAAATCTGAGTTGTTTGGGGGTTGTAGGGAGGGTTAATTTTGTCAGCATGTACCTGCAGTGTCTCAAGCAGCCACAGTGAGAGCAAGGACCCCTAACCTCAACACACACACACTCACTCTTATGTAATCATGTATATGTGTACGTGTGTGCTTATGTGTGGCTTGGCATAGTCCTGCACATGGGAGCCATATAAAAAGCAATACATTCACCGCCCTCCCACCCTTACCACCTTTTACCACACGTTATTTACGGCTACAGAGGAGCGCTGCGGCTACATTATACTTATTTACACTCACTCTAACAGCACTTTAAGAAAAGAAGCCATGAATTCGAGGCACACACACACACACACACTTTTGAAAGGCACAGGAGAGCGCTGTAAAAACGAGAGCAGGGGAAACATAACACACTTGTGCCGAGCGCTCTCATTCCGACTTGCCCTCAGGTCTTGTGAATGTAAGGAATTCACAGCGAGGGGTGGGGGGGGGAAGCTGTTTGCTCGCGCTGCGTCTGCTGTTGTGCAGATGGAGAGATGTGTGACACACATTCAATCACACACGTGCACCCAGCAGGCGGCTTTTTAACCAAACTCACACTACACAGGAACATAGACACTTATGGTTTTGTAAGTTAACGCACAAAAAAAAAAAAACCCACAACAAATAATGCACAAATATGCAGAAGCACACACACTTACACACAACCGGAGACCTTTTAAGAAAACCCATTAGCGCTTTCATCATCTGGTTCTGCCTAGCATGTTGTAACACAAACTAAGGTCTCCTCAAGAGTCACACACTGCAAGTACAGTTTTGTCTTATGAGGGATTTGTCAGAACAAAATTTGTCATTTTCAATAACAACATGGCACCTGCATGATTTGTGATTAGTCAGGGTAGGGTCGGGGTGTGGAGAGGCAAATCACAGATCCTTATCAGTTTTTGTTATCCAATCTAAGATGAGTCACTTTGTCAGTTACTTGAATGTTTCTGTTCAACTGAGTTAACCTAACTTTGTCCAAAGTGAACTCACTTTACCTTTGTGGTCGCAACAACAATGGCAACCCACTGAAAGTGCTTTGCCATGTTCTCCTGTTTTTATATGACATGATGCTATTCACTTCTTGAGGCATTATAGCCAACAGTAGTAGTGTAGCCACATCTATTGTTTTCTATGCAACATCACACACAACAGCAGCATGTTGTTGATGCACATTAATTCTCCGGAAAACTTTCACCAAATTTGCTTCATGGCCCTACACAACAGTGTACTCAATCCCCTAGTCTCTATATACAGACTCTACATTCAGTGAATGTAGAGTCTGTAGGCAAACCCCGGAAATCTTGCCTCCAGAAGAAGAGCGGAAGAGCCCTGGTTTCCAGTTGTAGGCTGTTTGTAGTTCGCGTGATATTGACCAATCACGTTTGAGCTGGCTGCAGTTGTTGCCAGGTTAAACGGTCCGTGCGGTGAACTAACGAAGCGGAACATAATTGGCGTCACTGCAAACTCTGAATCCATCGCAATGGTTCAGCATATTTACTTACATATAAACGGAAGTCGGAAACTCGCCTCCTCTGCCCAAATCAAACCGAAATGCCAAAAAATTGGGGGTCTGCCCCCAGAGGCTGTATCACCGTCTGCCGGAAGTCAGATGCCGAATACAGCCAATGGGTTCCGAGAATGCTCAATCCCAAGCCCGAGTGGACCCTATGATTTGGACCAGGCAGGTGTAGACAAATATTTACAAATGATGTTCAGCAAAACAACTGTCTTATATTAAACACGTTCCAAACAAATATAACATGCTAACATTATTAGCACAAGTCTATGGCATTTAACATTCTATAAATTAGCCCAGTGGCTAGGGGAGATTTCCTCGACTGATATGAAGCCAGGATAAATCACACACAAGTCTTAAAATGCTATTTTGTGGAGGCTTTATTATCTTCACAATTTGTTGTTTCTTATCTGTCGAAGAAAAGCTTTGTTTCCACTGAGGGAAATGGTTTCAGCTTACAAAAACAGACAGGAGGTCTCTGTCGCAGTGACATGTAGTTACATTTCTGGGGAGGTACACGTCAAGCCACAGAGTAGGTTATGGTGTAGGCTCCACGTCAATGCTGAACCTACGCAACAGGTACAGTGTCAGTTAGATGTAGAAGTATAAATCCCACTTACTGGTGTGCAACAGGCATCAGTAAATGGCGTGAGGAGGTACAGTACAGTCAGCAGAGTTTAACTGAAGACAATCTCAAGTTCACAGTGAGAAGGAGAAAAGGGTTTCGAAAAAGAAAACGTGGCTGGAGGGTCACATGGCAGATCAGGAATAACAAACACTTTAAATCTTGGTTTGAAACCAAAAGACATCTTTTTTCGCTTTTACATTCCCACTTGAATTTTCAAAAAATATGTTTGTTTTTATTCCTTTCAACCACATTAAAGACATAAAACACTAAATCTAAACTTCAATACCAGATTTCACTCCCAATCAACCAGTTTACCACGAGACACATAAAACTTACCCACATAGCTTCTCCACTGACAGTTAATGAGACATTGATCTTACAGACCCAGAGACAGCAGATGAGTTTCACACACCTCTGGCTCTAACTTGTTTACACTGGAGTGACACTAAAGGGATAGTTTGGATTTCTTTAAGAGGGGTTGTATGGGGTACTTATCCATGGTCAGTGTGTTATACACAGCAGATGTCTGTCGGCACGGCCCCAGTTTGGAGAAGCATCAGAAGTGCCTACACAAAAGCTGAACAATGCACTGTTGCGGACAGGGGGCAGCAGCAAAATATATTTTTAGCCACTAAAGGAATCCCACCTAAAAAAATCAATATCACTTTATGTGTACATTATATTAAGAGTATTTTCAATCTTTACCTCAGCCCATCAGACAGCCCCTTCTGATGGGGGAAGCTGTTAACGAGTTCTGCTCACCATCTGTGCTCCTGTCAAAACCACCAGACTCCAATCACAAAAACAGTAATTTTGGCTAACTGATCATGGGAGGTGCTGGTCTACCACTGTCTTGATCAGTAAGTTTGGGTTGACTTTGGTGAATCTGAACTAACCACTTTAAAAGCCAAAGTCACAAAAAATACAAACAAAATAACTGATTGAGGCAGCGGTACACCAGCACTTCCTGCATTGTGCAATCTTAAAATCACTGTTTTTCTTAATGGAGTCTGGCTTTGAAGCGATATAACGGCTTCAGTTCCACGTCACAGATCGCTGTCTGACGGAGAGGTAAAGCTATGAAAATATTCTAAATTCTAAATGAAAATATTCTAAATGATTTTTTAGGTGGCTAAAATACCTTGTGTTGTTGAACCCTCCACAGCAGTACGGTGCGTAGCTTTCCAGCTGACCCCAGCCTGCTTCTCCAAACAGTCGTGCCGAATGACATCTACTGTAGAATTATGGATAAGTACCTCATACAACCCCACTAAACAAATCAGAACTATCCCTTTGAGACCAATTTGATTCAAAATCTCAAATAAACTCCCCATACACTGGCAGTGGCGCAGCACTAAAAGTTGCTGCCAATATAGTTTTGACAGTTCTGCTTTAATGTGGCTTAAGGTAAGCAAATACAGCATCAGAGGTTGGCGTGGTTACGCAGTCTGTGTATAACACTACATTCCTAGCAGCTCCAGGTATGCTTTTCTTTAGCTGACCTCTGATGTCCGTTCAAGAGTGAGAGACAGAGAGAAGATAATCATCCTTCAGGGATAAATGAAGTTTTGCAAAATCTGTTTTTTGGGGTACGTTTTCCCTTCAACTTCCTGGCATACTTGTTTCCATGAGTGCTGGCTTGTGTTCACTGAGTTCACCGAGTGTGGTGGAAAATAAAGTCAAAACACAAGCCTCTTTCATAGAACACCTTGGGAAGTTTACTTTTCCTGTGTGTGTGTGTGTGTGTGTGTGTGTGTGTGTGTGTGTGGGACAAAGAGAGAAAGCTGTGTCTTCATGTATGTGTGGTGGTGGTGGGTGAAATTCTCAGTAGGCAGTATGCAGTATATTTATACACACACATACACATACACACGTGGGGGGGTTAAAGGAAGGGAGCGTTTTTACCTAATAAATCTCATCTGGTCGACTTTGTTCCACTACTCAAATTACCTCCCGGTCGTTTACTGTAACTCAGTGGAGTTACAAAGAAATTTAGCAAGGTTTCCTGAACAGCTTGGTTCCACGGGATTTTAGAAATGTCAGGAATCACAGGACAACTCAGACCCTGTGTCTTTATTTAGACACCAGAAATGCTGGCACCGTAGTAAACGCAGCCTGCGTAACAGCCAGTGTGTGAAGAAGATACAAAAGCAAAAAAAATGTTATTACTTTTTTTGCTCCATTTATTGCTCCACAGTGCATGACTCCAGATTTACTCCACAGCACAGAGCTCTACACAGCGGATCGTCTCGAGCTGGTGCTTACAATGAATCCCTCTGATGCAGTGTGCCGAATTCAGCAAAGGACTGAGAGATAAAAGAAATGGGAAATGTTAAATGGTTTGCTGCTATGAAATGTAATGTTCTGGCTCCAAATAATGCCTGTGGGCCACAGCATGAGGCTAATTGAAGAGTTTAATGGGAACTGTCTTACCTCATTGGTACTCTCTCTTCCTCTCTCTGTGAAAACATTGTGAAAACCACTTTTGGTGATTTTTTTATGTCTTAACTTTGAAGGGAGGATTACATGCTTCCCTACAGATTCAAAGGAATACATGACAAGTGCTGGCGTTTTGTGGTTCCTGATTAAGGAGCATGACAGAGGAGACACATGCAGTATGCTGCCAAAGCAGAAAAGCACATCGACTTGTCTGATATTATACATGTCAACAGATAATCCATAGTTATTACAAGTTTGCTCACTTTTTGTAAAGAGACGTGAGAAACAACCTCGGGGCAACAACAACAACAACAGCATGTGGTGAGTGAGTCATACTGATGAGCAGGGGCAAGCTGCCTCTGACATCTAACATCTCATCAAAACAAACATCAAAGACGTGATCTTAAGGCCAAAACACACCGGCGGCGTACGACGCGCGTCAAAACAGCCGTCCCCATTATTTTCTATTTACAAACCCACACAGGCGGCGGCTCGACGCACCGCGTCACGGCACTTTACGCTATTTTCCTATTGTTCCAGCGTCGCCGCCCTTGAAAAAGTGCTATTTTGTACTTCCCAGCCTAGCGGACTGGAGTGTGCAATAGAAATCCGGTTGACGCCCCGCAGCGCAACGCTTTTTGTGTGTGTTGGAGGCGGCACTTGACTCGCGTCAATGACGCCGCCAGTGTGTTTTGGCCTTAAGAGAGCTTCTTTCATACTTTTAATTGCTCGCATTGATATCTTTTTTCAGTCTGTCAGTCATGTAATACATAAAAATCTAACCACTGTAAATTAGTCATTGCATGTCTGTTGTTATGGAGAAGATTACTCACACAGCTCACTACAGCAACACTTATTTTTGCAAAGGCATGTCTCCAGTCTCGCAAAACTCTTCATGTTTTCATGCTGCATAGGCATATTGACACAGCTTAGGCCTCTTTTTTTGACTACTCAACCCAATGAAGTGAAACCAGTCAAAACTTCAATAGTCTCTTTAACACTGCGCCTGGGTAGGAGCGAGACCACACCCATAGAACTAAAGACAGATTTGTAAGGAGACTCTTGCGGTTGGTTGTGTCCCATGAGTGGACAGGCCATAATTGAGGTGTTTATTGGTAGTCATTTGGCCCAAATGGAGAAGAATTATTTAAAATTGCAATAATGAAGGTCATTATTTGGATCTCACATTCAGTCAGTTCTCATAACCCATCAGGAGGCCACAGGCTGGCTGGACACATACACATACAGTAGTAATCTAAATATACCAAGTAGGTAAGAATTCATGGGCACACAAATTCCCTGACACAAAAGCACACTGTGATGGTGGCAGGTAAATAAAGGCTTCCGTGTTTACTGCACAGTGTCAAGATTTAAAGTGATTTAATGAGAAATTGAGTTACCTGAAGGAGCTTGAGTTTTTTCTTACCCCTCACCAGTGACTTTACTCAGAGACAGATAACTTTTATATATTAATTGCTGTAAGATCAAAATAGTTGTGTTCAGGACTCTGTGAATCCATCAATCCGCATCAGATTTTGGGCACTTACCAGGATTCAGGCTTAGCAAGGTAGCCCAGACATCCTTTTACCCATCGCATCCTCCAGCTCTTCCTGGGAGATCTTGATGCATTCACACACTGATCATTTCTCACATTCATCTACAGCCATACCATCAGCAGCACATTGTTAAAAAGAAAGGGACTGGATAATGGTTGACACTGATTGCATTCATGCAGCTACAGACCTAAGCAAGACATGTTTTCATGATTTTCTGCAAATTCAAAAGTATGAGTGGTATCTTTTTTTTTTTCTTTTTTTTTTTAAATGACAGTAAAGGCAACAAATGCAAGTGGCTGTGTTTCCCAAAGGCCAAGTCACCTACCTAACCAGGGACTGTCCAAATGTACACTAGCACTATCCACAAAATGCAGGAGCAATGTTGGCCCAGTTTAGTCAGATAACATTTAGTACAATTTTATTTTTTATGTTGCCTCATGAATCAATTCAGAGGCCTGTTGTAGGAAATAAGTTGGGCAAAAATAGATGGAACTATTAACTAATACAACAACAGATTGCCAAAGCATCTTGTGTCAGGGCCATAGACTGTATAAAATGATGGACGTAGCCACAGTGAAGTCACCCACTGGTTTTGTAAACTGGCATGCGGCCATTACTATTTTGGATTTTTGGAGCCAGAGGTGACTGTTTGAACGAGAGAGTGGAGCTGGTTAACTGCGATGATGCTAATGCAAATTTATGTAAAAAAAAAAAAAAAAAAAAAAAAAACCACAGTCTTAAAACATTAAATGAAAAGTTCTTACCAGATAAACAAAATATCTGACTCTTTAGAGGGTCTTTTACTACAACTTAACTTTTACAACTTTTTTAGGTGGCCAGAATGTTACAATTAACGTTCATGAACTGAAAACACACTGAAATAGCAACAGCTACACCTACACTCTGTAAATCTGGGGTTACGCCACTGTTAGCTGACCTAACCAACGTTGTTGCTGTGGTAGCTTGTCAAACGGTACCACCTACCAATTACTTATCGCAGCCACATCCTTATGTATAACTTAACATAACATTTAAATGGGTGAGTCATATAAAAATGTTGTCATGCAGAAGGAAATTAGCTACAAAGACCAAAACTGTTTTTTGTACCAGGCCGTAAACATGGTTGTATGGGATTCTATGAGGACTGACTCACTTTTGGAGCCAGACACAAGTGGCCATAAGAGGAACTGCAGTTTTTGCACTGGCTTCATTTTTCTGCCCCAGAGGTTACTGCTCGGTCAGGGCTAATCTCGGTCTCGGCTAGGCTTGGTCCAAGCTTCATCTTGCAGAAATTGATGGGCTTAAATTATTAAGTATCAGCAGCTGAATAGAACAGAATAGAATAGAATAGAATAGATACTTTATTGTCTGAACCAAATGGTACCAGAAATTCCCCTTTGACAGGGCTCAACATAACATTTACACGTGCAAGACATTACTGACTCAGCTATTCCATCAGGTCACTGAAAGCATGTCACAGTCAACACAACCCAGTCTCATTCCAAAGTCATCGAATAGCGGTGTTTGGGCAGTGACACCAGGCATCACAGACAGATGAAAAAAAGCTACCTTTTTACATCGACATGATATCCGGCCGGTTATTGTGTAACAGTGCCCGGTGGCGCCAGGGGGAAATGTGGCAGGACAACAACGTAAGTTAAGGGGGTGACCCGATTATGGTGGGTGGGAAGGTTGGGTTATGGGTCCAACGACCACCAACTTTTACCCAGGAGGCCGACGTTCGCTTCTCATATGAATGTAGAGCCAAACCCTGCTATTTCTGTCTAAACCTAACAATGTGCTTTTGTTGACTAAACCCAACCACGTGCATGTGTTGGCTAAATGTTACCATGTGCTTTTGTTGTTGAAGGAAATAAACAATTTAGTTGTACTGACGTAATGTGTATATTTTGAAAGAGACTGTATGTATAGTTGTATTTTGAAAACACACAGTGGAAGTAACAGGCTGAAGTTGGCAAGCGTGTCAGAATGACACCAACCAACGCACCCAGGGTACCTTGCACGTCATATGTCAATGTGGAAAGTCCATGACCAAGTGTCAATATGTGACAAGGTCAGGATGAGAATGAATTGGTCAACAAGGCTTTTTTTGTGATACAAAGAGTCTCTGGATCCCCTTCACTTTCTGCTTGGAGGACAACCAAGATGATTTACAACATTTTTAATAAACTCTTGAGGTAAACAATTAAATTATCAGTGCTGTTCATGTTATTTCATCTGGATCCCATTGTTACAGCCACACATCTTGAGGACCAGATGGATCCGTCAGATCCAAGAGACCAGAGAATCCTTAAACTTACAAACTTGAACCAACTATACCTACTTTGTAGTAAAGCATTTTTAAGAGGTAAAAACACTAATTAACATAATCCTTTAGTGACACATTTTTCAGAAAAAAAATTGTATTTGGTAATGTTCTTATAATTCTGTAAATGAGTAAAATGGTCCGCTGTTAATAAAAAAAAAAGTTCTTTTTCATTTGACGTAACTGTTGGCTCATGCCAGACCCAAGGGTCTAATTCTAGCAGCGAGCAGTGACCATCAAGCAGTGTGTGTATGTATGCGTGTGTGTGTTGGTGTGGGTGTCAGCTAGATGATGATGACCTGACAGAGCGCGGGCCAAGATACTGACAGTCATCTGATAAAGCATGCGTGTGTGTGTGTGTGTGTGTGTGTGTGTGTGTGTGTGTGTGTGTGTGTGTGCGCGTGTGGTCCGGCTGGCAGGCTCAGCAGTGTTTCCACCAGGTCAGTGACACTGTCATCCAGCCAGGAACAAAGCAGGACTCGGGCCAGGCCGGGGGAGATACAGCCAATTACTGATGAAACAAAAGAAAACTCATTCTCATTGCCATTTGAAAAGCCTGCCAATATACACAGTGAACATATTAATCATATTTAAATATGGAAGAGGAAATGTCATGAACGTTCATATCCTTTCATCACTTTTCAGACCACATCCCACAGCAACTGAGTTCATTTCGTCTTATCTTACTGTATCTTTATATATACTGTATATATAAAATTAGAGGATAGAAAGAACTTTATTCATCCCCAAAGGGGAATTCAACATATCACTTTCTCTCAATGAATGTGATTTCTTCATGCTTAATGTAATATTATCACATCTTATCCCTGTAAATCTTATGTTAACTATCTCAAACAACCATTCCTCTTGCCTTATCACTCTACCAAACTGAGTCGTATGTCATCTCATTTTAATCAAAATAAACTGCATTTACAGCGTATTGTCATCTTCTTACATCTAATCTCCATTTTTTTTTGTCTTAACTCATCACATTGAATAATTTCTTCAGTCTTCTTTGTTAAAATATTATCTTATTTCATCTCATTTCATGTCATTTTGACAGACTACCCTGCGGGACCCCCCCCCCCCCAAAAAAAAGATGTATATGTCATCTGTGCAAGCATCATATATATGTTTATTGTTAGGTGGCGACCTCTGGTAGCCATAGTAATTATGATGGAAGCAAAAAAGGACATCAGGTGAGGTATTTAAAGAGCATCAAAACCTTCATAGAGGCCAGGTCGGGCTAGGACAGATGGGTCAAACAAACTCACGACTTCGACTCAGGAGATCACTGTCTTAGTCCGGTTTGTGAAACCAAAAGTCAACATTGACAAAGTTTTCATATAAGTTACGACTGATTTGTTGCCTGAGAAGGATTGCCCCCCTTCCCACTCCCCTGCCGCTCAGCTTTCACATTAGCAATGTTGTCCAGTATCCAAGTTGCGACATCATCTATGCAACATTTTTGTTGTGCTACAGTGTGGAAAAGGGTGCCACAGAGAGACACTGCTGCTCCAGGGACCATCCTCAGCGAAGACAACATGAACACATGTCTGTCTGCAGCAGGCTACGCTGCCATCTGATATATCGACATCGGTATTAGATTGAGACTGTTTTATAAAAGGTAAAAACCGGTGGACTTGAGTTTCCACTGGTGTACCATGTCTAGATACGGTACACAGTTTTTACACTAGTCAACAAACTTGACTTTGGGTTCAGGTGTCGTTGGATCTGATGTAAAAGATCCCTTATTTCAAGTTATGGACTTGCTGGTAGAAAAGATTTCCACACACTTACATCAATGCTTTTCTACCAGTTTGGACTTATTGATGTTTCCAGTATCTTGCCAAGACCAAGCTGGGTGGAGTGGTGGTTGTTCTGCGTCAAGTTACATACTTACGTCATGTACTAGACGTAAATGGCCGTATTTTAACCCAAACCATGATCTTTTTTCCAAACTTAACCGAGTAGTTTTGGTGCCTAACTGCAACCATTTCACAACCTTACCACGTGTTTACAATAGCAACCATTAGTAGTGCATGTCCCATTTGCTGATGCTCTCCAACGGTCATGTAAGTTGTTGTGGGAGTCTTTGACAAATGACCTGTTCTGTTATTTAGGTATGAGGGCATGTTGCATTTCCCAGAACCATGAAGACAACCATAGTATTATCAAAAAGCACATTCTCTGTTCCATCATCAATATTTTCTTTTCCATTTTTGTATTATTTATCAAAGGTTATATACATGTTACACTGGAACGAAACAGTAAATCACATACTGTAATAGATTTGGCAACCAGGGCTGACGCTTGTGGAAATAGCTTTCCTAAGAGATAATTGAGCTATTATTCTTGGCCTAGAGTCCTCTCTGAGTTTTGGATATGTGTGTATAGATCCTTCTTCAACATGTGAAGTCACATGTTCTGCCCGTATGTACCGAGTACCTCACTGAATCTACAGTTGTAGTTCAACAGTATCATTTAACTAAGATAGTGCTTGTGTACCAAAGTTTAAAACCCTCATAAAAGCGCGTTCTTGAAGATGAAACATTCTCAGCATAGTGAACACTAAATATGTGCATGTCTCACAGCAGGTTTAGAGGAATGAGAGAGTAAATAGGTTGCAGCACTTTTACACAGAGGCTTTGTGGCTTTGGGTCCATTATCATAGGTTTTTATTACAACAGTGGAGACACTCGGGTCTACTGTAAAACTCAAAAGTATACTCTTTTATGATTAGTGTCAAGTCTTTATTTTCCAAGTGGTATATTGCAGAGACGAGCATGTGGGAGGATCTACTAATAGCATAATGTAACAATAATTCAGGAGAGCAAAAAAATTCAATGTGTTTTACATACAGCTGACATGGATTATAGTGTTCTACAGTCAAAGAATTGCTCAATGCAGCATTATGCATCAACATGCCCAGCAATTTAGTTATCAGTACCGCAATCTACTCCACTGCGGTGTACTTATTTGACTAGATGCACACACACACACACTGTACATGACATTATCTCCAACAGTGTTGTTGCACCTAAACTGCGCAGCACACAGCACAAGGTGTGTGACAAAGCAAGTTGTAGTCGGTTTTGGATATGTGGAAGACATTGTGTGTGTGTGTGTGTGTGTGTGTGTGTGTGTGTGTGTGTGTGTGCAGGGTTATGGCCATATCAATAGTCCAGCATTCACAGAGTGTGTCGCCGACATCCTGCCGTGTCCATAAATCCCCCGAACAGGATTTGGACTCTATTCTTTGCTTCAGGTTAATAGTTGACTTTTTCGGTTTACAGCAGAGGGCCTCCCAGGTTGATTTTAATAGACTGAATTTGACGTTCGGCCAAACAGCTCCACCCTGCAGTTAAAATGCCATAACACACATATACACACAATGGCCCGAAGAAAGATGTGCAGTTTTGTGTTGATGATGTTATTGCTGAACTGGGACGGTGCCTGATCCCAAATGTCATTACAGTTTACTGACTACCTGCAATATATTATTTCAACCACTGAAATTAGCAATGATAAACATAAACATTTGAATGTCATTGTCATTATCAGCTCAAGTGCATCACACATTACAAATACATTTTATGAATTATTTTTTCTTCTTGTGTACATGTGCAATTTCCCTCTAGATGGATTTATTTTACCTGTTACACCTTACTCAGGATCACATGGACTTGTTCCACTAACTGCTGTAGGAGTGTTGAGGTCAGTCAGTTAGTTTCAGTGATGGAGGAAGTATTAAGACGCTGTCCTACAAATACATTAAAGAAATACCTGTGTCATCCATAAGAGGTCCTATATACAGTATTCCACTTAAGTAAACGTAAACAAGTATTACCTTTCAACGTATCCTCACATACCTTGCGTACGCAACAGTTTGCGTGATATCCTACGAATTAGTGCCCCATGAATGATGCTACATCTTTAGCGTTAAGTTACATAATCTATGTTAAGTAACAGAGGTTAGGTTTAGGAAAGTAAAATTACTGAGGTTAGGGTAAGGAAAAGAAATACAGTGACGACTCAAAGTTCACATGGTTTCTGAGGAAAGTCCTGTTTTGTGAGCCATCCACCAGCCCAACTTGTCTTCTAAGCAGAACGCTCGGGACTGCTGTCTTCTTAGCTTAATCATCAGTTCATTAGTCACTTGATTCCAGCTTTCCAAAACACAACCACTATGCATGAATTATGGCTCATCATTTTGTTGGACATGTATGAATTTTGGTGAATAACTTTTCATAGGAAAACAGAAGAACAGAGTCAGGCGAGACTACTGCAAAGAATGGTTTATTAAGACATGAATTGACTTGATATAGTGTGAACAAAAGGTAAAGCAGGATTTCTGAGGAGTGTACTGGAAGGACTCGAAGGGGCTGGAGCTTGTCCCAGCTGACACTGGCAGAGTACACCCTGGACAGGTCGCCAGACTATCACAGGGCTGACACATAGAGACGGACACCCATTCACACTCACATTCACACCTACGGGCAATTTAGAGTCACCAATTAACCTAACCTGCATGTCTTTGGACTGTGGGAGGAAGCTGGAGTACCTGGTGAAAACCTACGCTGACATGGGGAGAACATGCAGAACATGCATATAGAAGGGCTCCCCCACCCCAAGGTTCAAATCGTACACAGAGAGATTGTAGTGCACAGAGAGGCAGTCAGAGCTACAGGCTACAATGAGGCTAAAAACAGAGTTCAAATAACATTTTTCCAAACAACTTTTTATGTCGGGGCTTTAGGACACAAGGATCACTACGGATGAGCAGTATGGAGATACTTTGTGGTTTCAATTATGTGTTTTTGGACGTTTGAATCTGGGGCACAGTAAGCCTCCATTAGGTTGAGTTGTGTTGCTACCTCCTCTCCCCTTGGACCTCCGCAAGTGTTGTGAGGACTCTAAAACTTCACCTGAGCCTTCCTTGGCATATGGGTGAGTAGATAATGGCTGAATTTTATTTTTGGGTGCACTATCCCTTTAATATGGTCGCCCTGGTTGCATTTATATGTTTTTAATTATATGTTATTCAGGCACTAGGAGCCTGAATAACATACAATTCTGTATTCTTAGTCATGTTCTCCTGAGGATGAATGTTGTCGTTGGGGGGTCCAAATTTCCCATTGACAAATACTTTGGGTTCAAGACAAGGTATCTCAAAAATAATGGCTGGATTTCAGTATAAATTGCTTATGCAGCCCCAAGGGACACAAGCCAGTGTTCTCATTGGGCCGGTCCCAAGCCCTGATAAATGCAGAGGGTTGTGTCAGGAAGGGCATCCGACGTAAAACCCATGCCAAATCAAACATGCGGGATGTAAATACATTAGTTACATGACGTCACATTAAAACAACATTGACTTTTGGTTTCAAACGGGACACAAACTGATCTCCTGAGTGAAAGTCTGGGTTTTGTTTGCCAATCCATTCTGCACAGACTTTCTCGCACTTTATACAACATCATTTGCTCTGGACATCAAGTATTGCCGCGGATGCGTTTACACTGGAGTTAGGAGAAACCCCGGAGCAGTCAGTCAGTATTTGACACCTGGGAATGAGAACAGGCCCTCACAGAATGATGTCTCTTAACTTCTGAGACACATTTCCTCTTTTGCCACCCTCAAGCCAAAGGGTTCATTTTACACATCTGAGCACATTCTCTCACAGGCACAAACCCTCTTAATTTTTACTAACCATGTAAACTGCTACTTTACAGCCACCCACAGAACAAACAACTGATTGTAAGGCAGCGAAATGTCAAGCTGCAAATCCTAGGAACACTGCAGTACATTGAACTGAATCACTAGCTACATAAACGTCCAGGCAACTACACATCCAGCCCAAATCAAAGTGCTGACTGGGACTGATTACAAAGTCATCACCTCCGTGTTCTAAACAGAGTTTGGGCTCAGTTGCAGCAGCGCACAAGGCCAGCGATTCCAGTCATTAAAAATAAAGCAACAGTAAATTACATCCTGACTGGCTGCCATAACAGCAACACACATTTTTTTGATTTCTGCTTTTCATACAGAGATCCTGCCATTATTATACCGTATACATTCAGCATCTGGTTTCCATTTGTGTTGTGTGGAGAAGATGGTGATTGTGGTTCCTGTCAGCCGAGCTTTTTCCTCCTTTGTTTCTGTATTTTCTATGGTTTCTATTCAATGCTTTATTGCAGTGTGTGTGTGTGTGTGTGTGTGTGTGTGTGTGTGTGTGTGTGTGAGAAACCAGAGGAAGAAGAATGACAACACTGTAATGCCTCTATCCTCTGCTGGCATCCACCACAGAGAAGAAGAAAAAAGCTGAGGAAACTGTGGATACTTCATTCAGCAAAGAACAAAAGATACTTTCCTTATTAGTTTTCTCAGCTTTTCTGTCTTGATCTGCTGAAGTGCTACTCCTGCCATATAAACAATCAAACAAACATTCAAATGTGCACGCACACTGTATGTTAAGATCTTAACACATCTGAGAAAGAAAGCGAACAAATACCAAGGCAAGACATGAAATTAAGAAAATAAGTGAAATTAGACTGATTTACTAACATAGATTGATATTTTTGTTTCTTATGTAATTCTGCTACCTTTGATAACTATTTTTTTTTTAGCCTAAACTGTGTACCAGAGGAAGCAGGGAAAGATCATAGTCCAACAGATGATCCCATCTGGCAAGCCTCGGATTATGAGGGCAGTCTGGCTGATTTCAACATTCACCAATATCTGTTACAGTTTAACAGATGTGCAGTCTGGTTACACACACGCCACACTTGCCACACACACACACACACACACACACACACACACACACACACACACGCTGAAGTGTCCATTTACTGGAACCTGCATGAACACTATATGATGGTGTGTTTCTTTAGAGCTGAGGCTGCTCTTGACAGGGAGCATTAAAATGTTATGAGTTATTTTTATTACTTCGTGTTCTTCAAACCAAATGACAGCCTTCAAATGAGTTCCCACCAAACACATTATGGATTGAACATACCCGCTCACATCTGAACTGCAGACATCAATATTTGTTTAAGTGGCTATATAGCAGACTGTCCACCAGCATTGGTCACGCGTTCACAAAACCTGTAAAAGACTGGTGTTTAGTTCAGCCCTGTCCTTCAGAAATGATGTTTCCTTGCATTGTCACTGGGATTGATTTTGTTGTTATTATAATTTGAGCATTTTTTATGTCTTTTTTAGACACTAGCTGTAAGAGAGGTGACAGTAAATGAGGGGACAGTTTGTCTCACAAGGGATGCTGAAGTTCTTGGCTATGTTTCCAGACTACAGATTTTTCTGTGTTTTTATATCATTTCCAAGGGAGTCCTCTAGACACAAATACAAAACAAAAGCATACAGACTAAACTGCATTACACAACAAACAAATACACACTACAATACACAGATACTCACTTACCATCTCCCACCTACACCCCCTGCCCTCAGCTGTTGTACAAGAAAAATTACAATTGGATACCGTGACCTCGAATAGTTACATAACAGTTTTCAATGGGACAACTTAAAAACATTAGCATTAGAATTGTTTTGAGATGTAAAGCAGCGGAAAGAGGTAACAGATCTCAAGAAAAGAGGATGATTATTCCAATTAGATGGAGCTTTGTACTGGAATGACCTTCGTCCAACTTTTCTAAAAATCCTGGGGACAAAGAAAAAAAGGGATGTTGCATGTCTAAGTGGATATGAGGAAATACATGGAGTCAAAAACTGTTTCAAATAGGAGGGGAAACTGAAATGAACACATCTGATAATGAATTGAACCCATTGAAATTGCCTTCTAGAATATCAACTGTGAAATTATTCTTTTTCTGACCTAACATTTAAAACAATTAATTGATCAATAAAGTGAACATGCTGCAGGACTTCTTATTCAGTACAAGTTTGTTATTATGAAACCAATTTTGTACCAAATTAAAATCAAACTGTAAAGAATCCTAGATTTGTGATATACTGGAGTTGGAAATGTCACTAACATTAGCATACAAATGGGTGTGACAGTTTGAACATACATAAGGTAAGTCATTAATAAAAAATAGAAAAAAGAAGTGGACCCAAGGTGGATCCTTGTGGAAATAAATTTTGTGATTGTTCTTCATACTGTGCTATGCATCATTCAAACTATATAACCTTGTGCATGTGGTGTGAAAACAGTGTAAGGAAAATGGTCAAGGTGAATTAAACAACAGACAGTCTGTCTGTATAACACCAGAGACCAAGGTTTGTGTCTTGTCTCCAGTCTCTTTGACTTTCCTCATTTCAACCAAGTAGTGTGTCTTTGTCCTACTAAAGGAGGATAATGGGCTAATTAATACCGTGAAACCGTTACTCTGTGCTTTGTTGTTTTCCCTTAACAAATGAGATTATCTCTGGCTCCTGATTACACAACTAAAGAGCCAATCTGCTGCCAGTTTGTCATATCAACATTGTTTGTCTAGACATGGTTTACCCACGACGCTTTCTGGCATTAATTGTTCTAAAAGATGTTTCGAAATGCAGTCCATTGGTTACTGTGTTTCCCTTGTCAGGGTTTCATCAATCATTCATCAGCTCTGTATTTTGTAACAGACGCCATAAATGCAACACCACGGCACAGGGAGTGGGAATGAGAGACAGAGCCATTACTCTCAGTTTTACTTGATTTTGTTGTTCTCAAAAGGCACTGTATCATCTGTGCTGAAATCTGAAAATGAGACTTCTGAACATCTATGACTTGTCTGAAGGGTAAACAGACTTGTATTGTGGCTGGGGAGGAATGGATGGAGGAGGGGGCATATGAATAAACTAAAGAAACAGCACAGAAAAAAAACATGTTCAGAGTGAGTGCTCATAAAGAGGAGCTTTCATAAAACTGCTGAGGAAACCCTTTTATAAGACTGGCTACTGCTCTTTTCTAGTCTTTGTGTTTTGCTGCGTCTCATCATAGTTTTTTTTTTTTTTTTTTTGGGTCGGAAATGCTTTGGGCAGTGATGGCATCTGCAGAATGTCCTGCAGGCCACGAGTGCCAGGAATCCCATGCCGCTTAAGACAAAGCAAGGTCAGTAAATATCCCTGAGACCTGCAGGAATGAAAAAAGAAATGAAACTGAAAATGTATTTTGACAAGTGTGCTCACAAATACTACAGTGGGTTTCTGCTTCTTGGAGGTTAGCACCATTCTTCTGTTGACTGACTTGACATACTGCCTCGTCTACTAAATGTACATGATGTTGGTTGGATGATGGAACTGCATCTGAAACACCCTCTCAACACACCTTCCCAATGCCAATCAATCAGTAACTAATCAGTCAACCATTTATTTGTCACATGAGGTCTTACATGGTACAACTCGAGTGAAATACGATCCTGTCAGCTTCTTCAACTTGTGCATTGTAATTTACTCCTTTTTTTTGCCTCTTCTTACATTGTAGGCTGCTGCTTTATAATTGTCTATGTTTTCAGACTGGCTCCAGTGTGTCTGTTTATGGCATCCCGGATGGTTCCGGTAATCCATGGTTTCTGGTTGTGCTGTGATTTAACTGTAGTTCTGGATACAGTTGCTTTAGTTGTTTTTCATGTTAAATCCACCACAGACTCAGTGAATCCACTGAAGTCACTGGTGACATCAATAATAGTCTCTTGGAACATGCGCCAGACTCTGATTGGCTCCATCTCTCCCATCCCCAGGGCATGCATCATAGTTTGATTACATATCCTGATCCCAACAAGGTGTCCGTGTGGTCACTACTTCCAAACGTGGTCTTCCACCTGTGGCGCAGGGTGAGTATGAATGGAGCAGCACCTCACATTCCCACACCAGTTCTCATTCACCATAAAGCACATGCCTCCTCACCTTCTCACACCAGAGTCCAGCCAGAAATTGATGCAGCAAGGAGGTCATCCTGTTTATTACCCAATGCTTATACAATGGCTTGCAGGATGCTAGTTCGGCTGTTGCCCATACTCTCTGTCTTTTCATAAACGTTTACTGCTGCTTACATTTGAAAATCTTGACCTAGCCAGCTAGCATGGTCACAGGAGAGAAGGGTTTACACACTGGTGAGCTGATTTTCTCATTCTGATGATTGAAGCCACACACATCCATGGTCCAACACCACCCACAGACAGCACCAGCGACTTGCAAACTAGACATAAGAGCATAAATGTAGCATAAACTTAGCAAAAATTTAGCAGAGCTTACAGTGAAAATTAGCTTTTTGTACTTCCAACCAAGTGCTACACTATAAATGCCTTCAAATTAAGTTTCAAATTTGTTTTGAGCATAGCCCAAACTTATACTCATTGTTGTCCAAAAACTATATGAAAACACACCAATGTGCTATAGAATTGCACTGGTTGACGTGTTCTTTCATTACTATGTACAAACACACTGTAGGTCATATCAACTCAACAAATAAACCATTGGGTTCTGTTTGAGTCACATTTCTGAAAAAAGATTTCGTCAACGTGATAATGTCACAAGCATGCAAGATGCAGTTATGAAACTTTACAGCTGTGTAGCTGAGATCAAAATTAAGGCCAAGTTTAAAGACGTGTTATCAGAGTAAGGGGGCTGGAAGCAAAACGGTAGGAAGTAGGAAAAGGCCCTCAACTTGGAGCTGTGGGCCACAGACACGCTGGGGAAGTCAAAAAGTATGGAGAGCTGAACTGGTAAAAGTCCCCAGAAAGAGATCACCTGACCCACCTGAGGAAAGGAGGATAAAACAACATTCTTGTCTGGAAAAGAACTGCCACCACTTTAGTTAATGAGAGGCTATGCTGCCTCCCTCCTTTTGTTCATTCTTTTGTACTGCAGCCACAACGTGTTTGTGCTGTAAGTTAATTTCAATCAGAAGACACAGGTCAATGAAGTAAAGGTAAATGTTTAATACAGATTACAGGTGTCCAGATTAACAGATAATTTGTGATGATTAAGATTTGACAGAAAGCCTTTTGACACGTAGACTGTTTTGTAGATGAGGGCTGCTTGTCATAAGCAGCAAGATCAGTCCCCTCATTGAGTCCAGACACTGGCAGTGGTGGTGGTGGCTGGTGACTCTGCTGAGACCAATGGGATGATGAAGCTGATAAGGCTGACGACTCTACGATAACTAGGTGGTAACTGGGAGGTGGAGGGTGCACACAACTGCAGCATGAATGAACTAAATGCGTAAAGAGAATCATATTGATAAGACTGCAGCAAGATGATAGGCTAACTACGAAGGTCTGTTGCTGTGCTATTGAACTGTGCTACAGCAAGAATTGACCTATGGCTAAGCCACGCCCACCTCCACTCACTCACTGTCAGCGTTCAGTGACCAGCGCTATGGCAGGTGTCACAGTTCACGGCATTTCGCAGGAGGCAATTGATGATTTCTGGGGACATAACGATCAGGTGTCATTGAGAATTAACCAAAAGGGCCTAAACTACGCATTGGAGGGATATATTCATCATTTTATTGTTGAGAAGGTCGATGAAAAGCTTAAATTACAAGCCAAAATTTACAGGTCACAGTGTACGCTTGTAAACCGCATCTCGTTGCCGTCGCCATCGAAGACAACAAGTTAAAGTGCCACTGAAGTTAAGGTTTTTGGCTCAGAATATGAGAAAAGGATAACAGCCATTTTACCATCTTTACCAAGAGTGTCTCTCCGTTAGTTTGGTGCTACAGTATTTACACTGAATCATTCAGCATAACGTTTGCCAACCTTCGTTATCTCTGCAATTACAGATAAGTTAATGAAGCTAAGCTCCAGAAGTTAACATTAGCTTAACTAGAACCTTATGGACAACAGCTAACAATGATGTACGATCACCAAACTACAAAACTAGAACAAAATAGGCTAATGTAGGCTGACCAAACGTCCTCTTTTGCCCGGACATGTCCACTTTTCACGTCCCGTCCGGGGCGTCCGGGGGATTTTTATAAACTGTTGATAATGTCCGGTTTTCCGTGAGTTTGTGTGTGTGTGTGTTTGAGTGCGGCACGGGCAGCATATTTCTGTCCGAACCCGAACCGAGCCCGACATTATTTAATGACCAAAGCACTGAGTTTGTGTCACACAGTGGTTACAGGCTATTTAACAGGCCGGGCGTGCGCCGTGGGTGCTCAGCTGCGGAGAGGGAGACCTCCGTGTTTGAGACAGGAGCGGGAGGCGGGAGGTTCGACGCTTCTAGCGAGAGGGGAGGAAGAAATAAAACAAAATAAGATAAAATAGGAAAAACCTGTCTCCCTCTTTTATTTTATTTTCAGTGTTTAATCAAGGTGGAGGCGGGCGGCTGGAGGTCCGAGACTTCCAGAGAGGGGAGAGGTATAAACGAACAGCCACTGTGTGTCTGTGTGTGTTATGTTCAGGTGTTGTCACGTAAATAACAGTGCCCAAGCAATAAACAGGACAGACAATAGGATTTTATTTATTTTACACTACATTTTCACTGAAAGCTGACCGAATCCGACCCGAGCCCGAATACAATTTATAGCTACTTTTCTGACCAAACCCGGCCCGACCCGTCGGGTACCATCGGGCTCGGATCGCCACACTCCAGTGTGTGTATATGTCCCCTGTTGGGGCCTATCTGAATTTCTGTCTTTGAGAGATATTATTTTGTAATATAACTGAATTTTCTATCCATACATATACATTTTAAATATATTAAAATGATAAGGCATCTTTGAGTAAACTGCGAGTATCATTTAAGTAGGCTATGTCGTGGTCGGCCGAGTGTCCTCTTTTTTGGAAATCAAAATATGGTCACCCTAGGCTAATGAACTCCCAGCAAACAAGGTGACATGATGAACAACGCAGCTAGGAGCTAACTTTAGGCTAACTTTAGCTAACGTTAGCTAGAGATGTTAAAGATAACTTTATATTTCTTTCCAGCAAAGTGACAATATGTTGCCTCAAACACGATGTTGACTTACCTTAGAACAGATGTAGACATCATTGTTAACCTTAGGCCCTGTGTCCAAATTGCGCCTTTTTCTTTCTTTCTTTCTTTCTTTCTTTTTCCTTTTGCTCCTCCTTTTTGTGCGGCCGCTCCGAGCGTTTTGAGTTAAAAATCTCTGAACTTTTCAGAGGGGCACTGGTGTCATCACCGGCGCTTTTTCCAGGCAACCAATCATATTGCTGAACTTGTCACCCTGGCAACCAGAAAAAATGGAGGAGAAGCTGGTGCTGGCCGTGTCCATCTATCCGGAGTTGTATGACATGTCACACAGACATTACCATAACAGAAACTACATATATGTGTGTATATATATATATATATATATATATATATATAATAGTAGCTTAGTTAAATTAATTATTTTTCCAGCAATAGGCCTATATAAATTGAGAGATTTTACAGCAACACACGTAATCAATTCTAACCCATACAGTTGTGGCAAAGTTACTAAGTACATTAACACAAATCCTACTAATAAATCATGATGATGACTTCACCAGCTGTAGCATTAAAAGATTAACACAGTATATGTATCATACGGAAGACGAGAACGGCCATGTATTTTTTTGTGTGTGTGTGCACTGTTATCTCGTGATAACGACTTAATATTTCGTTATATCGCCGGGGCGATTATTTCCTCATTCATTGCCTCAAGGAGGGACAGCCCTGCAGGCAGGGAGAGAGCAGCTCGCGAGGGATGCTCTCTCCCTGCCGGCTGAGGGACTGTTTGCGCTTTTACGCACGGGTCGGTGGTGAAGTGGCTCACATGACTCGTGCTACGGACGGACGGACAGACAACCACGTATCTAAAACAGGTAATACATCTGGCTACATCTTTCCCACATCGAAGATCCGTGATCACCTACACCCGTGTGCATAAAAGCGCACACAATTCCGTGTCCTCTCACCATGGATGCTGTGATTTGATGGACCGGTACTCATTGTAGCCCACTCTTATAAGACCCAGTAATAATAATAATAATAATAATAATAATAAGCTACTGTGGACCTATATGCCATGCCTTTTAATTAAATTACCAGAGGAGTTCTCTGAAAAGCAGGTAACGTCAGCCTGAATTACTCGCGTGCGTCCTCGGTGAAAATCAGCGTGCCTGGCGGCTAACCTAAAATAGGCCTGGAACCGGTCTCCATCTAACCGCAGCTCTTGGACGAGGTGATGGTATTCACCGTATTGATGCCTCCAGCGGTTAGTGTCATGCACCCACATCCTCCTTGCTCTACATGTAGGTCTGTCAGATTGAGCAGTGACAGCAGGGACATCACTATTAAGCTCATTCAAACATAATATGAGCACAAGCATCTTCCGGTTGGTGCTCATCGTGAAAGAAATGTCAAACTATAGATAAAAAACAAAGAGGCGATGCTGCAAAACTGCACAGCTACAGGAATTGTCAAGATATTGTTGTCATAGAAACGAAAACCCTCATGAGCGTTTTTTTTTGGGGGGGGGCGCACAGACGCTTCATCCCAGCGCTCTGCAGCGCCCTTCCAGCGCCTTTCTGCCAGAAAAGGCGCTATGTGGACACAGGCCCTTATTCACATTGAGTTGATGTTGTGGTCTAACATTACCGCACAACTTTATCCAAAGGAGACACTTTTCTCTGTTGAGATGTGGTTTAAAGTGTAAAAAATACACCCCGTCGCCCAGCCTCTCAGGATACCTTGTGTACCCCATCCACACCGTTTGACCATTTTTAAACTTCAAATCTCAGAAAAAGCTCATGAAACTGAACAAAACTGACTTTCTGTAATGCATTTCAGTGGACGTCCGAGTGTATGGGAATGGCTATACGCACGGTGATTGGCTCATGGCGTTTGAGGGCGGGGTTTAGCCATAGGTCAGTTGTGAGTTAGCATGCGTGCGAGAAGTGGATGGCAGATGGTATGAGAAATAAACTGCAGGCCAGTGCACAAGCATCATTTTCCTGACTGAACTTTGGCTAGAGCTCCATTTCCTTTAATACTTAATTTGCCTCATTATTGCACAATATTTGTTGATGTTTTGGTTTATTAAGTTTGGTAAGTTTGGTTGGTTTTCTAAAACCACACACACACTCAACATTTGACTATGCTGCCTTTGAAAATAACTTTCTGCTCTGAATGGAACTTGCTACCTGCTTCTGCTTCCTTGCTCATAAGTCAAGTCCAGTGTTTCTCCACAACATGAACTAACACATTGTTGGTTTTGGTCTCTGTTGTTCGTGGTCACTAAAGAGGAAATCAAAATACCATTAAATGAATAAAGATACAATCATAAGCATAAGATATCATTTCAATCTGATCCACTCTAATGTAGGAGTCTTTGCATCAGAGCCATCTATGGAGGTCAATGATGCAAGTTTCTGCTTTGTGATATATGTGTTCCTCATAAGTAGGCAGCCCTAAAAATCAGTCACTCAGTGCCCTGCAGTGTCTGAGTGGATTTACCATTTGACAGGGAACGTAAGAAGGTGTATGTACAGTAAATAATTAACTAATTAATCACTGAGCTATCACAGGTTGTGGGATGCCCTGCTGTGCTTTATGGATTTACTCTCCACAGAACCTGCTCTCAGGACGTTTTCAAACATATCTTATTATACATCTCTGATTGCCTCCAGTTTCTGAGGCTTACTTTTGGAGGCACCCTGCAGGGCATGTCTGAGGGTGTCTGGGACCAAGTGGTTGACCACAGCATAGTCCTGCCAAGCCATTGTAATGTTAAAACAACCACTGCATTCCTTGCAGTGCAGTACAAGCACTGAGCCAGGCTTGGAAAGTTACCGACTTGGGGCCCATGATTTCCCAAATGCTTCTTGGAGCTCAGATAATAGCTGTTCTGCTGTAAAACGAATAGAGGAAAGATTATCTTTGAGTGAAAAGGACTTTGTGAACCCAGCGTTTTGAATTGATGCAGAAATAGAACAGTGTAACAACGCTGGCGAGCATCAGATTGAGATATAAAACACAGCTCTGACACTTGGGTGTGATTCTGCGCTGACTGGTAATTTTTTCACAATGGTTGCTAATATCTCCACGCATTCTAGGAATGAGCACACACACCCAAATTCCTGAGTTTTTACTATCCACTGTTCCACTTTGCCAAAACTGGAAAGCTATAAACCGACATGGTTTTGTTCTTCTTTCTGGGTGAGAAATTAACAGGGGCCACATGGAGCAAAAATGTCTTTCTAAGATCATAAAATGCATTGGCAATATACAGTATATTACAAGGGAAAATTTTAATGAGAAACCTCCATTTAAGCTTGGCCAATTTCTTTTTCAAGTAAAAAGTGTCAGAAAGTCACATCTTTGCAATGTCACTTTGACACTTTCCCTTCCCCACGGTCCTCTTGCACACAAGGCTCATTTGTCACTGAATAATAAAACTAAATTATTACATTGGAATAAACTTGTGTCAAAAAGCAAGTTTTGTTTTTATGACACATTCATTAGAGACCAAAGTAAAGTTTAACAGTCACTCAAATGGCACTCTCTTCCCCCATGATAAGTCATTTTGACTGGACTAATAGTGAGTTGAGTTAGCAGACTCGTGCAATGGATTATTATGTGATGTAGAAAGTGCTGATATTTGGTGTCTTGGCTCGACTCTCACTCCCCACCAACATAGCTTGGTGCTGGAGCTGGGTGCAGGGAGTGACAGTACTAACTAAGAGCAAAGACTAAGAAGCCATTTTGTTGTACGAACTCTGGACCATGTCCGGAGAATTAGGTCCGGACATCGTTGTAGCACGAAACAGGAGACTGTTCATGTGAGACACGTTCGGCACCTCGGTAGAGCATGCAAAAGGTAGGACATGACACCGATTACACCACCATCACATAGCCAGTTCGTACTTTGGTCATAAACAAGTGTCTCTAGCTGTTCCGTGACAAATTTGGCTTCAGATGTTTCTTCGCACTTTATTGTTTTTATACCTTACTGACGTCTTTTTATATTTATATTTATATACTGTCTGTCCTTTTTATTGTGTTGTTATCTTGCCGAGGGTACTACATGTAATTTCGTTGTGCAATGCACAATGACAATAAAGTCTTCTATTCTATTCTATTCTAACAGAAGTTCCTGACTATTGTAATCTTTCTAGTTAGACATTTTTGTTGCAGTCTTCGTGTAAATATCCCCTCCTCTTCACCCTCGGATGTTTGGGTTTTTTTCAGTTTCAGGCAAGTGGCATGATAGAAACTTCATCAATACAGAACTCACAGAACTCACAAGACTTTGTACTAGGGAGCTGACAGGGTAAAGTCCATTTATTGTCCAATCTAACTGATTCAGGCATTTGTGTTCTCACATACAACTCCTCCAGGTAACGCCTAAATAATTTCAGGTTTGCAGTGCATGTGTGAAAGGGGCCAGAGTCCTCAAGTGGATGCCAGGATGGAGGTGCAGCTTGCTATATGAACAGCATAATGTAGCGTTCAGGTGAGCAACGTGGCAGCAGGAATACAGCCAATAAAGTGAGCAGGGCTCTAATGGCTTAAGTACACCACACTAATGTGAGGAGTGCATTGGATACACTGTATGCTTCAATGTCATGTGAGTACAGCAGCAAATTCAAGCTGACTGCCTGAAAAAGCACCTGGTACCAATAGTAAGTCGAGTAGAGCCAAACTATGCAGCGGAAATGAGGCAATTGACAAGTGCTTGCCTGTCCAAGATGTGAAGTGTATTTCACGTAACTCCAGTGACTAATTTGTGATTGTTTTGGCACCAAATATATCAGCATACCTGGAGCGAGCAATCAAGTGCGGTAATACTAACAAACCATTTTGGCTTCAGGCTAATGATGCTACACAAAGGTGAATAATATCCATTTTTTTCCAGCGCTTGGACACATTTTGTACTCATCATTTCTCCCTGCATCATAAGGTTGGATGGACTTGCTTTCTGAGAGGACAAAGGAATACTATAATCGTGAGGAAATAATACTGTAATCGATTGTTCCAGCTTCCAAACTACCTCACAACTCTTCCTGTTTAAATCTTTTAACTATGGTACACGATCCAATAACTGCTCTATATATTTCACATGTAAACGCTAATCCTGGTTTCAGATACAATGCACCTTTTGTGTGAACTGCAAACAGCCCTTAAGCTAGATTTGTTCATCCCCCTTAGTGATTTTAAAGCTTTATGATGTCTTTTATGGCACTTGTAATTGATTTTATTAATTCTTCGGCCATTCTGGTTGTCTGATTATGGATGTTTCTTGTCCTTGGGTCTCGCTTGGACAAGAGATCTCAAACTACGTGATTAAGTCTAAATAAACAAAGTACATTCAAATACAGCGTCAGTTAATGTTGCTGATCTACAACATATTTGTTCGACTGTGAAAAAGTAGGATACAAGCAGCTGTTTTCCTGTTATGTTCTTTTTCCCCCATGTCAGTTCAGCACATTTTGCACATTTCACATCATAGAAGTGTGGACACACAGAGCAATACAACTGAATAAAGCAGTTTTTCCTAATGACAGTATCACTTTTCTACAGCAATTACATTACACTTTCAAAATAAACTGGGGACTTAAAATTGAATATATCTGTCTCCAGTGGTGCACAGCAGGGGATTGACTCAAGGATTTAATTTACTGGTTCATTTTGGGGAAGAAAAATGGATAAGCACTAGCACAAACTGTATGAGCTGCCCAACTGCAGGACAAAAATATTGGCATTAAGCATTTCTGTGAAACACAAAAGTGTTACATTTGTACATTTCATATGTATGAATATCAATAGCTCCAAAGTGATGTAGTATTGGGAAGTGGAGGGAGTCAAGGATGGCAATGACAGCTTTGCAAGACAGCAGTCAAAGCTGACTGTTTTGAAGCAAGTCACTGCTGTGTTTCCAGCATTTTAGCCCCCAATTGTATGTGATTTTTAGCGACCCATCACTGTGTTTCCACTTGATAGTGCTGCGAAAAACAGTTGTTTTTTACCAAGATATCACATATTTTCTGCCAGGATAGTGCCACGGAAAGCTGTTTAATTTTTTACAAGACATCCCTTAATTTTCTTCCAGTGTAGTGCCATGATAAGCAGTTGTTTTTACTGAGACATCATTTCATTTCCTGACGGGACAGAGCCATGAAAAGCAGTTGTTTCTTATCAAGACATCCCTGCATTTCCAGCAGGGATAGTGCCACTAAAAACAATTTATTTTACCAACACATCCCTGCATTTCCAACGGATATAGTGTCATGACAAGCAGTTGTTTTTTACTGAAACATCATTGTGTTTCCTAATAGGACAGTGCCACTGAAAGCAGCTGTTTGTTGTCAAGACATCCCTGCCTTTCCAGCAGATGTAGTGCCATGAAAAGCCGTTTATTTTTTCCAAGATATCCCTTCATTTTCTGCCGATATATTGCCATGACAAGCAGTTGATTTTTCCTGAGACATCATTTAATTTCCTAACAGAACAGTGCCACTGAAAGCAGCTGTTTGTTATCAAGACATCCCTGCATTTCCAGCAGGGACAGTGCCACTAAAAGCAATTTATTTTACCAAGACATCCCTTCATTTCCAGCAGATATAGTGCCATGGAAAGCAGTTTCTTTTTTCCAAGACATCCATGCCACATAAAGGGGTTACTTTTTTTTACATGGACATCACTGCTTTTTTCTGATGGAATAGTGCCACAAAAAGTGGTTACTTTTTTTACCATGACATCCCTGCATTTCCTGCTGGGAATAGTGCCATGTAAAGAGATTATTTTTCCACCATGATATCCCTTCATTTTTGCTGTGGATAGTGCCACTAAAAGCACTAAAACATCCCTGAGTTTCCAGCAGAAATCGTGCCATGAAAGCGATTATTTTTGCCAAGACATTTCTGCGTTTCCTACCAGCATAGTGCCATGATAAGCAGTAGTTTTTTTTACTGAGACATCATTGCATTTCCTGACGGGATAGTGCCATGAAAAGCAATTGTTTCTTATAGCGACATCACTGCATTTCCAGCGGGGAATAGTGCCGCAGAAAGTGATTGTTTTTTTTACCAAGCCATCCCTGTGTTTCAAGCAGCTATAGTGCCATGAAATGCAGTTAATTCTTATCAAGACATCCCTGAGTTTCCAGCGGAGATAGTACCACCAAACCACATATTAATCACAGTATTGTTAAAGCATAAAGAAACATAAAACGTATACATAATATACAAATGTAACATATCCATGGTTTGCAGAAACATGCAATACTAAAATTATTCTGATGATTAGGTTGGTGTGACCTCTTTATTGTGTGTAGTGAGACGGGTTAATAGAAAGGGCTGAAATGCACTGAAATGATCTCAAACCAGCTGGGAACTTTAAAGGAATGAGGGGTTGAAAAGGCACCTATCTTACATTTGAGCTGCCAGAAGGCCTACAAAAAAGACTTTGCCTCCTGCTGTCTGTATAACTGTGTGTGTGTGTGTGTGTGTGTGTGTGTTCTCCATCATACCAGTTTCTCATTAACCTGAGATTTGAACCTGTGACCTCCTCAGCCACATTTCCAGCCCGCTCTGCCAGCCCGCTCAGCCCAGTGCCCAGTTGACTAACAAACACGAGCCGATTCATTATTACTGCCATTGGCACCGACTCCGTACCACGCAGGACCTGGAAACTAAATATCTCAACCTGAAGCTGTTTTACGTATATAGCAGCATTTATAAGCCACTGGTGGAGCTTTTACTGTAGCTTTTCTATTCTGTTTTGACCAACATGTTCAGCAGTAGGTGATTTATTTTCCTGTACTAAAAAGGTCTTTGGGAGGCCAGTGTGAATGTGCTCTGGTGTGATACTTCTCTGTAAATTTTGGTCTGTGTACAGTCATATGCAAACATGCAAACACTCGTAATCACATGTGTTTGATTTGCATACAGTATGACCTGTAAACACATGATTTGAATGAATCACTTTGGATCTTAGATAGCGCCAATCTTAGACCTGTAATTGGGCTTCATTTCCTCTATGTTGTCCAAATCAGATACTGTGACTCTGACATTACACACACAGTCAGAAACCTGGCAGACACACAGCGGTACTTTGTATCGGCTGTTAGCTTGGTACAAATCCCACTTCAGATGTCAGTTCAGGGCTCCTGTGGCCTCAAACAGAGCATCCTTAAGGTACAAAAATAAAGTGGATAACTGTGTCTGTTATCTGGACACATAAACAGACACACAGTCATCCCTTTCTTACTCCATCTCTCGATTTTCTTCTCTCTTGCAGCTATTATCTTGTGATCTATCTGTCATGTTAGCCGAGTCCTTTGGACTGGCCACACACTCACACACTCAGCCCATTCACCAGATCAAATTGAATCTTTTTTGTGTAATTGCTGCGTCATGTACTGCCAAGTGTTTGTTTGAATTGGATGGGCTTTTGGTACGTTCACTGTAACAGATAGGCAATCTCATCATGTCTCCTACTCCCAGCCTGACTCCTTCCAGAGAGGTCCAATCCCGAACCCGCTCAGAACTTACTTACAAGATAAATAACATAAATTACTTCAGTTCTATGATAGAAACAAACTGCGTCCTTCATGTGGCTTTATAATTTATTTCTACAAAATGTATTCATCTGTGAGCCCACTTTCCAAAGTCTTATTAATATCCATAAACACATCAATGGAGTTATTCAAGTTTTAAAAAAATACTGGTGCTGAGTGTTAATGGAGGCTTTAGGATTTTTAGCTCTGGGTAAAGTGACTGGTTGTTTCCTTTCAGGGTTTGGCTTCTGGGGGAAATCAGTCTGATTAAAGGGAGCAAGAAGCAGCCATACTGCCTCTCCTCCCTGCCTGCCTCAAGCAGAGCTTTGAGAGCTTTGTCTCGACCATTAATCTGGGTCCATTAGCAGCTCCATCCAGCAGACAGACTCTTATTTAACTTTATTTACTGGATGTCCATTTTAAGGGTGTGGAGCAAGGGCTCCAAAAATGTTTCACAGCCAAGAGCCTGGATGAAAAATAGCCAGAGACTCAAATTTAGTATTTCAGTAGTAGCTACTCTTTCCATCATTGGGCCTTCACCAGAAGGAAGTCTGCAGCCCATCTTGTATTCTGGGCATCAGCAACAAGGTTGTCAGCTGGTTATGAAGCCTGTCACCCAGCCAGGAAACCTGGATCAAACATGTGTCAATGATTAAAACACATTCTTACTCTCTTATACATATAGGGAAGGTCTGTTTCACAACAAAATTACATCTGACACCTGTGAGTCCATGTGCAATGTATGGTGGTAACTGAAACTGTGAACATTACCGGTGGTAAAGATGAGTTTTATGCTGCATTCAAATCACGTGGGATGGATAAAAGACATTTAAAATAAAAATAGAAATATTGAAAAAAGTGGAACCATTATTAATAACAAGTCAGAGGTTCAAGAGTGATGTCACACGTGTGGGGATCGGTCTGACTGCTAATTAGCCACTGATGAGACACACCTGTGGGATGCACTGGTGCACAGGAGAGCACTGGTGAAGATGCACCACACTTGATTTGTTATTTGGAACTGTGTAGAATTTAGGATTTTGTCATCCACCCACAGAACCTTTCACCCATGAAATGAAACTTGAATTGCTAACAGCAAGAGAAGAGCAAGATTAGGAGCAAAAGCCAGAAAGAGACTCGTCAGCTGGAACGGCTGCTATCACCGCCAGCCTTACAAGAGATCTTCACATCACACGGGTGAGTCAGATCCCCCAGCCCATCAGGGAAACAAAACGCACTCATGAGGAACAAACAGTAACATCCTCACATCAAACTAGCAGCACGCAGGGCCAGTCAGTTGGTTGTTGGAAAAAAATTCTAATTTTCCACAGTGCTTCAAACGCTTACTCAATCCATTCTATTAAAACTTCACAATCACCAGATTCAGGAGGTGAGTAAATCTCTGCAAATCTTTTGCATCAACTTCAGGTCAAATCATCCTGACAGTGTTGACCTTTGAAGGAACAGGGAGCCAAAGAGTCCAAAACAGATGAAGCTATTGTAACTCATTAGCTGAGCTGAGGCCTGGCCTGTAAACAGAATGTGAGGGAGTTGCTGGTAGAAATAATTATTTTGAATAAACTCTGCTTTTAGGACTAAATAGTGCTGGCACTTTCCTGGCTGGCAGGCGTGTTAGCAGGTAGCTCCTCTGCTACAGTGGTGTCAACTATGTCAATGAGTTGCTAATTTTCGGTGTAACCAGGCCGCAAGGAATACATCAGCCCCAGATGATCATTTGTATATCATTACTCACCATGTGTTAACTGCATTGGTTAAGAAATCCTCTTGCATGCCTCCCCATTGAGCGAAGAATCCAAAAACAGAGAAAATTCTTCTGCATAAAAGTCTGCTCCTTGTAATATACTAGCACACATGCTTGCCCAGATGCACTACTTGTATGCAGAAGTGTTTTAAATTGTAAGGTTTTAGCAAAAATGTCAACATATTGTCAGTCCAACCTCGTCACATATCAGTGTTTGGTCATGGACTTTCCATGTCCATATATGGTTGTTGATGTTCTGGGATGTTACATGCATTGTCTTCTTTCAAAAAACACTTCAGTTTCTCTGAAAATTTACAGTTTACATACAGTCTCTTTCAAAAATAAATGCACTACATCGGATAGACGCTTTTTTCCTTCAACAACAAACGCACTAGGTTACGTTTAGCCAACAAAAGCATATGGCTGGGTTTAGGGAAAAGAACAGGATTTGGCTTTACAATCTTAGAGGATGCAAACACCACTCTCTTGGGTGAAAGTCGTTGTTTGTTGGATCCATCCACCACCCCTCCCACTTACCCCAATCTGACTTTAACTATCGTTCTTGTCCCGCCACATTTTCCGGTGGCGCCAGTGGACACCCGTGTATCATGCCAAGGTTAAAGGACAGCTTTTTTTTGCCTGTGCCTGATGCTGCACGTCACTGCCCAAGCGCCGGATTTTGGTGACTTCGGAGTGAGACCAAGTTGAAAATGCATGTCTGTGGGAAGAACTGAGCACAGCTTTTTTAGATGCTCTGTTCACCGTGGACACATGCAAGAAAAACAAAGCTTTCTTTACAGATTCAAGTTAACACGTGGTGAGTAATTGATATACTGATGATCATAAACAAGCAAGTAAAAACAAGTAGTAAACAAGCAAAAGTCACTGATTTGTGATGGTGCCTTATTTGCTACTTTTGCACTGCATTATGGGATACTTTGAGTGGATTATTAAGAGAATTCAACCAACATAACAGGCAGTTCAAGTGCAGTACACAGTGCCAAGTGTATCAAACCGTCTGTTCAAATGTTTTGAAACTCTAATGTCACAGGGTACACATCTGATACACAGGAGCAGGAGAGGAAGGATTTAACTTTGAGTTTCACACTTTCTTCCCCTGTGTCTGTTTGCAGAAGTATTTGTCTGCCATGCAGACGCTTCTTGCATCTGGGTTCATATGTCTTTTTACTAGGAGCAGTGCTTTCAATATTGAGGCCCGGGATAGTGTTTGTTATAAAGCAGTACCTCCCCTGGGATATCTGCTTTCTCTGTTACGCAGGAATGTGCAGAAATTGAGACCTTGTGAAGACTTTAGAGTCGGGCATCCAAGAGAGCCAAGAAAGAGGTAGAAACACACACACATACACAGAGGGAGAAGAGAGAGCGTTGTTTGAGTGTAAAGTGTGCCTGAGTTTTGTCTTGAAGACAGAGCTTTAAACACTACCACATGCTACGAATCCTGCAGTGAGAGAAACGCTGTGTACACACATGGTTGCATATGGTTGCGTCTGTCCATGGCGGGGTGTGTGTTTGTGTGTTTATGCTCACTGATCTGAGTGTGTATGAGGGCTGGAGAAAAAGAGAGCGGACTTAGAGTTGACTGTATTATCCACTGTTGACGGCTCAAACCAATTATAAGACTGATTAGGCTGTGCTTGGCAGGAAACCATGAGGCTCTGCCTGCCTGCTTAAAGCCAATAAGAAACACAGCCAAAGAGTTAAAGTGTTGTTTAACTCGGTCACTCACACACTCAAAGTGATGCTCATTACAATACACAATAGGTCTGTGGGAGAATTATGTAAGAAGATGCATGGCCAGTCAGAAAATGTGTTTTCCAGAAACTGTCATCATCGTCCAACATTTCCTGGTTAGCGTTACAGTTTCTTCTGTGGTCGGACTATTCTCTGCCCCGTGTGTGTGTGTGTGTGTGTGTGTGTGTGTGTGTTTTCTCCAGTTAATTTTCCCCACTTTTATATGAATGTCAAACCAGCCCTGGACATTTCCAACAGAAACCATTCATTCAGTGAAACGATCCCACATCACGCTCCAGAACCACAATGAAATGAGAAAATCACATCCAGCACATCTCACAGGCGGATTTCATCCAATAGATTCAATAGAGGGTCCTTTATGTGGATGAAGTAGAAAAGATGGAGGGTCCATAAGTTGGGGGATGTGTGTGTTTATGTGTTTATGTGTTTGTGTTTGTGGGAAGGCTCCATCAAGTGTTGTTTTTGACAATTAAGGCAGCTGAAGAATTCATTTGATGTGCCGGGTAACTGACACAGGCTGATGAACAGTAGCACTTGATTCCTGTTTGTATAGTGAATTATGTGAACTATCTTATTTAGAGCTTGGCTAACTTAAAAAAAAAACCTGGTGAAAACAGCGTACATAACTTTTAAAATGAAAGAACTATGTTATGCTTATTACGGTTCATAGTCACATTGTTTCCTTCACTGCCAATCGGAACCAATCAGAGCAGGCTTCTCAGCTGGTTGTTCCTATCGTACAGGATGGATTTTAGTGCAAATGATGAACAGGTGGTGTCTCTGTGAGATATTTAAAATAATAGATATACACACATATATAGTGGAAGAATGTGTTCGATGCAAATGGACAGCAGCTTTGAGAACATAATGACCAAAATAATACATTTCGACTGGAAAGTGCCACTCGTAGAGGCTTTTTAAACTCTAGTACCTCCAGTTTTTGATTGAAACTATTGTATTTGATGGTATTCTTTATGATTATGCAACTGTGACTCATGTATGTTGTTAATAAAAGAAAGAGAGATATTAAGGCCCTGACACACCAAGCTGATAATCAATGTTGGGCAGTCAGCAAGGGTCTGTTGCCCAGTTTTTGCTGTGTGTCCCTCACTGATGCCCCTCGTTCGCCCCCATTGTCTTTCTTTTAGCCAATTCAGCATGTTGAATCAGCGTCAGCGACAAAACAGTGTGTCAATCTATGAAATCCCTCTGATTGGCTGTTCAGCTCAGCACACGAGAAGAGAAACAAAAGTGAGGAAAGTAAACAAACAGCTGGAGCCAAGAGTAAGTGAGACCGAAACAAACTTGGTACATAAGGTTGTATTATTTTTCTTGTGCCACTGAGTTCTTTCCCAGAAACATTTCATGATGGCTTGTGTTATTGTTCACTGGCGTACGGTAAATATGTAGTTCTTTCAAAATTGGATGGTGTTGGCAATGTGCTAACTCGCTCAGTCTTCTGGTTTCCCTTTTATAATGACAAATACAGACTACCTACATCTTTTGGTGTGGACGCAGGCGCAGAATGTATGAGCTGGCTAGCCTTAAGCTGCAGTCTGTGCACTGTGTTCATGAGCAACTTTTTGGCCAAAACACAGGCAATGTGAGGCTTCAAAGCAGTCAGCTTTCATTGCTGCTGGTTCTCCAAAGTCAGTTTGGTGTTTGTGGGTCTTTAGAGAGTTTTATGCATATTGGGAAGTATGCACTGATGCGAGACAGCCTTTACAACAAAGTAATATGTTGATGTTGGTCCAGTACAATGTTTTACAGTGCAGAGAGCAAATAAAGGGTCAGGTCACCTAAATTAGAAGAAAAATGTTAATCATTCACCCTTAGTGGTGTCTGGTCAAGCATATAGCATCGGTTTCATTTGTCCAGGTTTAGAGAGCTACAAGATTTTTGCTTCCACCCAAATACAACCGATGTGCATAGAATTTGGTGATCAATGAATTAAAATTTCAACAACATACCTTTTTAGACACAATCAACACAACACATTGACAGTTTTTACTTTTTCTGCTGATATACAGACATTCCGATGAAAACCTATTATCAAAGCTACTACAGGTTTTTTTCCTTGGGCAAACTAATCCTTGTAAACAATTTACTCTCAAAAACAATGTTACATAATCATATATCTAAAGCATTTGTCTTATCGTGGCCTCTACAATGGCTGGTTAACTATACAAGGCCAATATCTCACCATACATTGGAAAGCCACTGTATTGGTGCACCTCTGGCCTGAACTACTGTATTGCAGTATGACAGTGATAAAATGCATGTGTTTGTGCAGCCTGAGTGAAGTATTTAATCTACTGTACAGATCTGGTTTTGCCATCTGTGAGTAAGAGAGTGTGTATACAGCTTTGCTTTGCCATTGATTATATCAAGTAACAGCCCAAGGTCCTCCTGGCACTCTGAACGCTACTTGGCAAAGAGCGGAAGAGGTTTCTTTCTCAGACACACAAAATAAATAGTCCTCTCTCTCTTTCTTCTCATCGGATGCATTCACTTTGATGGTTTTCCAGAGTGTGACTCACCACAGGCTGAAAATGAAAAGCGGTTCAGTGACATTCTTTTGCGTCATTTCGTGTACTTACGCTTGGACTCAAACAAACGGATTTCCAAACAGAAACAGCAGACGTGGTCAGCAAGCCTCATCCAAAGATGCACTTTCACACTCACAGCCAAGCCACACACACACACACACACACACACACACACACACAGAAAATAGATGTCACTAATAGGACATATTCCTCACATTTGGAAGGTCGTGGGGCTTTAAGAGCTTTTACTTTGAGAGCCTAGACATGCCAAAGTCTGAACCCTTGTACCATTCGTATGACCCAAGGCCTGTACTACGATAATTTCCATAAACACACAACAGAACAAGATTCATGTATCAGAAGAGTTCTGGTTCCCATTTGTAGTCCGCTTGTAGTCTGAGTGATTTGGTTCAGTCACGTCTTAACATCAGGTAAACTGTAACCATTCTTGTGAAGAACAGGAACTCATTGGCTAAAATGCAGTCTCGGCTGAAGTCTGATGACAATTTAGATTCCTTTTTTTTTTGTTTTTTGTTTTTTTGTTGTTGTTGTTTTTAATTTATCTGCATTCATGTGCACATATCTGTTTATAGAGTTTAGCCAAAATGACTGGCACATGGAAGGGGAAGACTTGGCCAGATACACTGGATCAGACTGAAATATTGGCCCTCGCCCCCATACTGTGCCCCAGGGGTGTCCTAAAGCCTGGAAATGAGTTAACCTTTTGCCACTCCCATTTCTCTCATCTTGAAGTCAATGGGTTATGTTAAGTCATATAACCGTGGTGTAGTTTGTTTAAAGCCTAATATTAGCTTCTCACTTCTGATGATTGAATTTAGGCTTCAAAAATCACAAAAGTGGTGTTCATTTGTGAAAATCATCTTTCTGGACAAGTGTAAGTATCATAAACATTTGTTAAGGCCTACTACAGAGCTTATTTTCTGCAATAATCTAAAATCCAGTGGAAAAATCCTATAGAATTTTTGGTGAGGGAAGCAGGGCGACGCTAACTTCTGCGTTGGCCTACACAAGAATGGCATCCCTGGAGCTCTCTATAGGTTTTACTGTTATCACATAATAGCCAGTGGGTTCTAAGACTGGTTCTATGAAGCAAGTTCAGCATACCCATGATAACTCTAAAACTGGCCATCTAGATTACTGCTATTACGCAGCTTGTTAACAACTTTTTCAGTCAACTGTGCCTACTCAGCCACGAGCACATTAAAGTGAAATAGGCAAGGTTATCAATTAGGAGCAACACAATCTGAACCGTAAATGAATCACCTCAATGTTGCATTTTTATTCACAAAAGCCAATTAACAGTGTATACATTAAATTTCTAATAATATACAGCAGACAAGTGTCACATGCGGTTCTGAGCTGCTGTGATGTTATCAGTGTGTAAAATCAGCCACACTTTCAGCTATCACTCTGGGGAAAAAACCAAACTTAGCACAATTAAAATGCAGCTAAAATCATCTATGTTTTTAGTGTTGACAGTATTTTTTCCATTTGCTAGACGATTTGTTTTAAAACCAGTTAGAAAGCCTGGAACAATAGAATGATTCTACTGACCGATGACAATATCTTGGCTAATGACTTTAGTTGTTCTTTTATTTCAGACATGTGTTAGGATGTTACATACCTTGACATGTTTCGGCGGAAATTTCCACCTTCCTCAGAAGTGTCACTTGGTGGTGGTTGTGACGACGCATCTTTATCAGCTGATCTGTCAATCAGCTGATATCAGGGAGGCGTGACCGTCCTGTCAGGTCATGCCACCCGCTGTCTGTTTGCTGCCTCTCCAGGATGCTGCTCCAGGTGTGGGAGCGCATGAATGCCCCCTCATCCCTGTTCATCGACCCTGGGCCCCGCTTCCTTATTTCGATAGCCTCCCTGATCCAGCACCGGTATTTGTTGTCCTCAGTGCGTATGACTCTGGCCTTGTCCCAGTCCATAAGATGGTTTTGTCTTTTGCAGTGATCTGTTATGGCTGATTTGTAGGTTTCTTGTTTTGCCTTTTCTTTTATTGATCTTGTTTGTCTTATTTTCATCTGCTTCTCACATTCCTTTTGTTGGTCTTTTTTACGTGTGCTGAAGCTCCTCCCTGTCTCCCCGATGTATCTTTTATTGCATGATTGGCATGGTATCTCGTATATGACGCTGCATTTATTGTTTTGTTTCATCTTGTCTTTTGGGTGTACCAGAATTTGCCGTTGGTTTGACGGATGTGTGTTTATGTTGACAGGACGGTCACGCCTCCCTAATATAAGCTGATTGACAGCTCAGCTGATAAAGACGCGTCACAACACGCCACAGCCACCGCCAAGTGACACGGAAGGCGGAAGTTTCTGCCAAAACATGTCAAGGTATTCAACATCCTAACACATGTCTGAGATAAAAGAAGAACTAAAGTCACTATCAGAAACTGAAGACATAATGAACACCATTGAATTGAAATATCTTGGCTATTCTTTTTACCTGTCACTCAGGACTTCCATGTTGGTACCCTTTTATTTCGGGTGATCTGACTGGTCAGTGGTCGAGTTGTTAACAGGTTGTGATGCAATCCTCTTAAGTTAACCTGCTCCAGAGCAGGTTAGCAGTTTGTCATAAGTTACCACGGTGATTTCTCACAGTAAAAAGTCAACCAGCATTATAGAGCTAAAAATCTGGGGTTAACCCTGAAGTCACTCACCCCAAATCCTGCTTTGTAGTACAGACCTCTGGTGGTCTATGTATGTGTATGTACCTAATTGCTTGGCAAAGAAGGGTATAAGATAGCCTTTGTGTTGTACATGTGCTGACAAATCTCCCCACCACTGAGCAGGTCATGTTATGCTGCCAGCTGGTTTTGTCTTTATTCTGTGTGCACTCAGCAGCTATGAAGGAAACAAACCAGCAAACAAATCAGTGAACAAAAGAAACTGTATTTATTCATTCTTGTTTAGTGAATTTGGCTCTGGATTAAGACACTGGAAGAAAATGCTTCATGTACTGGATCAGTTGAGGCAGAAATAAACAGACTTTACTATAAACTGATGTGGAAATAAAAAAACTAATGCAAATGCATCCAACAGTGTCAGAGAGCAGGAAGCACGGGGAGTTAAATATGGTACTCTGGCATTCCGACAACATTAAGATACAAATACTAATTGATGCACAGCTGTTGCACTTGGTTGTTTTGCTCGGCCTCAGTGACAGCAGAGTCATGCAGGGTTGTTTGTAGATGTTTTTTTTCCTCTGCTTTGTTTTACAACCTTTCTGCTCTCTGGCCTGCTTCCCTTTGCTCACAGCAGGCCACTGGGTCTGTGGGAGGAATCAAAGACTCTGCTCACTTCATTATAAAGGAGCACTGCTGCTTGTTATCAACCTTTCTGAACTGTCTTTCAGGCTTTTGACTTCCATAGGCTTCCAATGTCATCTAGCACAGACAACATACCAACTGATCTTTCCTCTTCTTCATTGTAGTAGTATAGTTGTAGCGTTATTATTGGCAGCATTATTATAAGTAATAGCAAAAGTAGTAATGATAGCTGTACAAACAAGTTTGTAGAAGTAACATCAGTGTTAATGTGGTCATGACACAATGATGACAAATATTGAAAATTGGACAAAGGAGGACTTTCTCCATGTATCCTTCTCCACCTGAAGATCTTTTCAGGGTCCCTGCACATCCTTAAAAAAGTCTTAAAGAGCATTTCATTAACTGATACTAGTCCATACCCATTGAGTGCACAGTTGCCCACGTACAGTTTCACATGGTGTGTGTTTGGGATACAGGTCATAGGAAATTGCAGATTAAATAGTCCACTGAACCCATTAAGAAGAGCAATGTATTCAGACAGGGTTTTTGTGAATTTGATAGTACGATTGCTTTATTGAAAGTACAGTAGTACCATTGCCAATAGTCGGATAGTTAGTGGGCTAAAACTGTACATTAGTAGTTGAGGTAGCACACTGAAAGGCAGATAGTTAAAGTGTTGATATGTTGTATTGACTTAAAAGTGGGGCGCACTGGTAGAATGACTGACTGACTGACAGAATGACACACTGACAGTTTCCGTGATTATGTACAGCATACCATACCATGACTTAGTCATACCAAAAATTAGAAAAAAAAAAACCAAATATTCGGCCACAGGGGGAGCCACAGCGATCGTCGCCTTTTTAAGCATTTTTCTGTTGTTATAGCGCCACCCAGTTGCCAATTGGTCTACACATCTACCAAGTTTAGTAAAAATTGATATGGCGGTTAGGCCTAGATAAAAATTATCTTTCTAGCGCCCCCATTTTGTGTGATAGGGTCAATAATGGAGGGGTCCCCTCAGATTATGTGTGGTCATGTGCCTACAAAGTTGCGTGGTGATCGGTGAAACCCTCGAGATGTTATAAGTTATGGGTTCTTGAGGCAAATGTGCTCCTCATGAGGAGAGGCATCTCTGTGCACAGTTTCATGACTCTACGACATACGGGACATGAGATATGCCCATTCAAAGTTTGCAATTTCAATCGGTTGCTATAGCGCCCCCCTTTGGCCAACTGATGTAATATTGCTTCATTCGCATCCTCCCATGACCCTCTACCACTGTGCCAAATTTCACATGGATTGGCCAAGTCAGTGAGGAGAAAAACGTGGAACAGACACACAGACAGAGTTTTTGTCATTATATAGTAAGATACTGTAAAAATGAGGCCTTAACTGGTGTTAAAATGTCTTCAACCAATCTTTCAAAACTCTCTTAAACACTCTTAAACATGCTACGCATGGTAAGTATGATTTCTTGAATGTTTTTTCCCATCATTTACATTGTAAAATCTAAAAAATATCACATCTGGCTATTTTTTTTAAATAATTGACAGATGTGTATCAACGTCACTAAGATCCAACACGTTCTCACTTTGACCTGGTCACATATCTACGTTTGGTCATGGACTTACCATGTGGAGATACGACATGCAAGGTACTGTGGGTGCGTTAGTTGTTGATGTTCTAGGACACCATGTCAAGTTCTGTCTATTACATGCATTGTCTGTTTTCAAAATACACTTCTGTTTTTAAAGAATGTACAGTGGTCAGTTTGCATACAGTCTCTTTCTAAAAAAACACACTACATCGGTAAAACACGACAAACTGACGTTCTGTTTTCCTTCTACAACACACACACGGTTGGGTTTAGGAAAAAGGAACAGGGTTTGGCTTTACAATCTACTGTATGGGAAGTGAACACTGGCCTCCTGGGTGAAAGCTGAGTATTTGTTGGACCCATCCACCTCCCCTTCCACCTGCCCTACTCGGACTTTTGCCGCCCTAACTTTAGTCGCTGTCCCGTCACGTTTCCCCCTGACGCTGAAGAGCACCATTAAACAATAACAGCAACTTTGAAGTAAGACCAGGTTGTTAAATCAGGACAGAGGGAACCAGCAACACTTGTATTCTGTGTCCGGCCAAGATGCTCAGAACAGAGGATTCACTGTCTTACAGCTAGCTGTCACTGTATCCTGCACAACATGGGGAAGTGCCAGTCCAATGAAAACTATCCAAGATTGTGCGGTATGCTTGAAACTGCTTCAAGGCAGTGTATACAAGACTCAGTGTATCTTACACAAAAAGTTTTTCAAACTCAGCACAATGGGAATCCCACATGCAGAGAGAGAATCACAGAATTGCCAAGAAAACCCACCAACGAATGCCAGGTATTTTCCCAGCTCTGTTCTTGTCTTGTCATCAAAAGCAGCACCAGGGTGAGCATCAAGATGTGCGCCTACACAAAAAGCAGAGGCAGGGTCCAAAACTAACACTCGCCACTTGCCAGTTACGGGTAGATTTTGTCTCTGGCTGGTAAATTTTTAAGACCACTCGCCACTCTGGCGAGTTATTTTTTAACCAGTGAAAAATGCATTTTTTGTTATTGGAGAACAATGCTGGTATGGCTGGTTTCCTGGCAGAGTAATGTGTATTTCAGGCAGAAACGATCTTTGGTCACCTAAGTGCGTCAGTCATAATGTTCTGCATTGCCTGCCATGTCCAGGCGAAAGGAAAGCGTAGGAGTAATACATTTGTTGTAGGCACGACAACAGTGAAGCTGGAGTCAATCCAGTTTCACGAAAAATCACTATGTCACAGTGATTGCTTGAAAGCCAATGAAAAAGTGTCAGAGCCACTTCACCAGGCACCTTGTGTGAGATCTCTCACCCAACTACCCGAGGCCACCGCGGCAAAGATGAGTATCCTGTTCCGCACCTTCCATGCTATTGCCAAGCATGCTTGGACGTTTTCGGACTTCAAATGGATGTGCAAGTAAGTTAATCTAACATCACGTTAATGTGTTGTGTTTTTATTACCTACCAAAGAGCATGTTCTTTATGCTAACGTTGCTTGCATTAGCTGTAACGTCAAACAGCTACGTCAATAACGAAGCCAAGTCAGCTATGCTCAACTGAATAATAATGAATTAAAAAAATCCTCAACTAGTCTGTAAGCATCAAATTTAAATAAGAAAACTATATGGACAAAAACATTATGACATTAATTTAATGTAACAAACAGAATGTACAGGGTCAAGAACATGCTCTTTGGTTGATATTTATATCAAAAGTAAAGTGTAAAATGTGGCCTAACGTTACTATTGGCTGTTGCCTCCAGCGGCTTATTGATTTGGAAATGTTAATATCATGCAGCATGAGCATGAATGAAGTATGATGCACTATTATATTTAACATTATTGATGACATTATAGCAATTGAATATGTTGATGTAATAGGCTATAGTATAGCCTGCCTTGTAATTTTTAAAAAAAAAAATCAATTTAATGATGAATCTTTTTCTGTCTTTACAGTTTGGATGAAAAGAAAGGTGTGAAAGTTGGAAAAACTTACAGAAATGAAGTAGAGTGTAGGTTGTTCATTAAATACATTGCAGAGGCAGAACGAACCAGATGATTTGGAGGAGACCAAATTCTGCTCTGTTTTATCTGATGGATCCACAGATAGTGCAGTGAAGGAGGAGGAGTCAGTCTATGTACATTTTTGTACAAAGGGGAATGTGCAGGTGAAGTTTGTCGGCATTGAAGCTGTGGAGAAAGCTGACTCTGCTCACGTTACTTGAGCTGTCAAGAATCAAATGGATGCAGCTTGTGAATAGTGGGAGGGTAAACTTGTAGCCTGTGCCACGGGCGGGGCTGCCGTCATGTCAGAGGGGGAAGAGTGGTGTGGTGACCAGACTGAAAGGGGACAAGACTTATGTTGTCAGTGTTCGTTGCATGGCTTACCATCTGGAGCTCTCCTTCTCTGACGCCATCAAGGAATCCACCATGTTCCGCAGAGTGGACGAACCACTGGGTGGACTCTACATGTGTTACCACACAAGTCCCCTCAACAGAGCAAATCTAATCAAGAGCTACACGACTCTCAACAAAGAAAAGGCCCTCATGCCCACAAGAATCGGGGGGACTCGTTGGGTGGGCCACCTCCTTCGAGCGCTGGACCACTACCTGAGGGGATACCCAACCATTGTGCAGCGTCTTGAACAGGTTATTGACACATTAATTAATAATTTGAGTGAGGGTCAATTTGAGTCAAGATGTTAGTGAGGGAGTCCTGTGTGCAACCATGTTGGTGAGTTTCAAGAACTGGACTGATACAGAATCTGCAGAAACAGGTTGGTTCTTTGTGTCAGAACAGGTTCGAATGAGAAACCCCAATCATCAGCCTGGCTGGTAAGTGAAAAAGTTAGTTTTGGACCCTGAGCAGAGGTACTGTCTGATCATGCTGACACACCAATTGAACAAGTCAAATCAGAGAGTAGGAGACACATTTAAAAATGATCCCTAAGCCCAAGTAATTGGTGTTGGTTCATGTTTTTTTTAGTTCATGTTTTTCATTAATTTTGTTTATTGTATAATTTGTCTTAAATTTAAGGTGCTTTAAGCTGTAGGACCCCTGATGAACCATCCATCTATCACCGCCTATCACAGGCTAACTTCAACCAGTCAGATAACAAACCTACCAGTGGAGCCAGGTGGTAAAACAAACTCTTGCTGAGGCCAGTCGAGAGAAACGCGAAAAACATATTTTCCATCGAGAAAAGCCTTCAATGTTGTTCTTTACTCTTGTTTAAGTAAGGGTTAATCCACTAGTAGGTGTGTTCCAAACGGTTTCAATGCATGATATGGAGGCGAAGAACTACCCGACGCACAGCGGAGGTAGCCTCCGCGAAGTGCATTAAAACCGTTTGGAACACACCTACTAGTGGATTAACCCGCTTATACCATGGTCATTTGCCAAGAATATAGGAATGAAAGGATTCGACAACTTTCGACAACTATCGCAATGTTGATTACCTCCTCAGGAACCACTGCTGTTGTTTTGGATAGACAATTGCCTCTTTGTGTCATCCCACACACTATAAACCGTGGCCCCACCTGCCAGTAGCTCCTCACAGGACACTGACTGGTTCATACCATTGTGGTTCAGGTCAACACATTCCTTGAAGCCGTAGATGTATAAAGAGACCCATATACAGCGTTGGAGGCAGGGCCTGGTTCGTTCTTTGAAAATGACTCGGTGGTGCATGAAACCAAAAATGCTCGGTTTCCATGGCCTTGAATTACCTGGATCTTCTGTATCATGGGGACCATAGACTTACTACAGATTTACAGCAACCAACGGCTAACTTCCACCGGCCACCTAACTTTTGCTTTTGCCCTCCTCTAACATGAATGGGGATAGAACGGTTTAAACATGTGGCTCCTCTCAACTTTTGAAATGTTAGTGGACCAAATGTATCAAATTCTGATAGTGAAACAAATTATTTCACTGGGGTCACAACACTCACAAAAAAAAAAAAAAAAATCCACAGACTTGTCCTCCACAATGTAAGTCTGTGGGAAAAATGCTTTGTGGGCCCCATGGCATCATGTGATGGATCTGGAAGTTGTAATTCCATGTTTGACCACTATGTAAAATTTGCTTTAAAGTCTAGCGCGGTTCCTAAGGGCTTGCTTGAAGCCTGATTCTTATGGCATCTTGTAAAATCAAAAGAATCCAGCCACTGTGCAGGATAACAATGTTAAGAAAAAAATACAGATATTAAAAAAGACAATCAAGTCTTTTCAAGTCATTTGTCTCAAGTCTAAGTCGTCTAAAGTCATGAATACCAAGTCAAAATCAAATTGAGTCTTTCAACAGTGCAAGCAAGCAAGTCTCAAGTCCTTAAATTTGCTACTTATTTGGACATGAATCAAGTCATGTGACTCGACTTCTCCACCTCTGCTATAAACAAACAGCTATAAACAGCTGCAGACTGCTATAAAACCCTGCCCTTTCCCGCCAACCTTGATAGACCACAAAGACACATGTAGCCATGCATCAAAGATGGCCATGAGCTGTGGCCTCAAATTTTTTGAAGGCATAAAATAAAGAATGTAAGAAACTAGATTAAAATGTCTTTGTTGTTTCATCAAAAACATATAGATGAAAACTAAATCAAAATCATTCAACACTTACCAGTAATAGTAACAAATAGCTGTAGTCTTTGTACTAATTTAAGAGTAGCAGTGCTAATAGCTGTGCTAGCAGCACTGGTAATAGCAGCAGTAATGATGGCACTACGGAGTGAAATGACAGGAACCTCACAGTGACATGTGAGCAACCTGAGCTGGTGTCCTCCGCACCTGTGTGCTCATGGCAGAGTGAGTAACTGCTTTAGCCACTGAGATTTACAGTGAGTGTGTCAAAATAAACGGTACACACACACACACACACACACACACACACACACACACACACACATTGCTGCACAGCTCAAGCTCAATGATATAAGGTTGTTTCAGACAAAATGCTGATGTGAAATATGCTCTTTATTTAAAAGAGATGGCACAGTAAAATCAGTACTGTGTATTTGCTTTTTAAAATGTGCATTTGTTGTCAAACATCAACACAAATGGCACACTGGACTCAGAAATTGTGATGTCTTAATTGTGAGATCAATAATAAACATTCAACATGAAAAGTCCACCTGAGTAATCTTGATTTCTGGCCCCATGTAACATTATCAGACATTTAGTGTAACAAGAAAAGCAACATCTCCTGCTCTAATGTTCATCTACAGAAAAGGAAAGTACTGGGAAAATAAAATCATATCTGTGGAAGGACAGGAAGCAAAGGAAAACAGTGAGTAAACAACCCTGCACTGACTGTGTCGCTGCAGGCAGGAGACACAGATTGACCCTTCTCACACGACCTGGCTGACCCCTACACTTTGAGCGTTTCCACAGATGCCGGTGCATCGAGCACCCAATGACCCCCGGCCCCTTACATGAGTTCCCAAAATGCAGAGGACAAGACTGTTTGACCCCAATGCTTGAACCCAACAACTTCAAACTGCGGAGTCACGCCACTTGAACCTCCTCCAAAACCCTAACCCTTGCACTTGCATGAGGTGGATTAGGAATTGTTATTTAAAGGATTGCCATTAGCTCATTTAAATTCAACTAATAATAGATTGAATTAATTATTGTACACCTTACCATGTAATATATTGATACTTTAAACTGAATTAATTTTTCACTGTAAATAAAGGTCTATATAGGGCAATAAACAGAAGGGATTGTGGCCCAATCATAATGTTCTTCCATGACTTCAACGTGTGTACTGGACAGCATCCTCACTTCCTGCATCACTGTATGGTGCGGTACCTGCTCTGCTGCTGACAGTCGCTGCAGCGGGTGGTAAAAACTGCACGGAAGATCACTGAAAACAGTCTCCCCACCATCAGTGACATTTACAGCAGCAGGTGCAGGAAAAAGACCTCCTGCATCATGAGGGATTCCAACCATTCAGCAAATGAACTGTTTGCCCCCCCAACCATCCTGCAGGAGGCTACGCAGCATCAGGGCCATAACCACCAGGCTGAGTAACAGCTTCCTCATAATGTGGGACTGATAAATTCTGTTAGCTGAACATTGCTGCTATTATCATTGTTGTTGTTGTTGTTGTTATCTTACCATATATTGACAAAAACACTGTGTGTCTGTCTGTGGGCGTATATGTGTGTCTGTTCCACGTTTTTCTCCTCACTGACTTGGTCAATCCATGTGAAATTTGGCACAGTGGTAGAGGGTCATGGGAGGATGCGAATGAAGCAATATTACATCAATTGGCCAAAGGGGGGCGCTATAGCAACCGATTGAAATTGCAAACTTTGAATGGGCATATCTCATGCCCCGTATGTCGTAGAGACATGAAACTTTGCACAGAGATGCCTCTCCTCATGAGGAACAAATTTGCCTCAAGAACCCATACTTCCAGTTATATAGATTTTCCGCCATTTTGAATGTTTTGAAAAACACTTAATATTGATCACTTCCTAGGAAGTTTGACCGATCTGCATGAAACTGGGTGAACATAATCTAGGGACCAATATCTAAAGTTCCCTCTTGGCAAACGTTGGAAAACTTACTAAAACTGAGCTTCTATAAGGCAATGAATATTGCGGAGGGCGTGGCTCATCACATAAAGGTGTATAACATCTCAAGGGTTTCACCGATCACCACGCAACTTTGTAGGCATATGACCACACATAATCTGAGGGGACCCCTCCATTATTGGCCCCATCAAACAAAATGGGGGCGCTAGAGAGCTAATTTCTTATCTAGGCCTAACTGCCATATCAATTTTTACTAAACTTGGTAGATATGTAGAACAGGACGCCTCAAGGTGACTGGAGAAATTTAACTCTAATTGGCAACTGGGTGGCGCTATAACAACAGAAAAATGGCTAAAATGCGACCGATCGCTGTGGCTGCAATCGTACTATCAAATTCACAAAAACTCTGTCTGAATACATTGCTCTTCTTAATGGGTTCAGTTGACTATTTAATCTGCAATTTCCTATGACCTGTATCCCAAACATGTGAAACTTATGTGGGCAACTGTGCACTCAATGGGTATGGACTAGTTGTTATTATTACTGGACCGTTTCTAGATCACAGCTGCACTATGGTCCCACTTTGTGACCTTGTTTATCTTTCAGACATCACATTTCTTATTCTCACAATTGTCTCTATCTTTACTTATATTAAATTATTGACTATTATTATTTGTATACTTTTTATAGGTATTTTATAGTGTGCTTTTTCTTGTTGGTTTTAATATTATCTATTTAGTTGCACCCGGTTGTCTGTACCTCAGTTTGTTCCTTCATGTATACATGTCCTGGAATGAAAATTAATGATTCTTGTCCTCTGATATTTAGTGGGTTTTTGTACTATATTAAAGGTCCAGTGTGTAGCATTCAGCGGTGAGGTTGCAGAGCTGAAACCTCTCCTGTGTGCCAACAGAAGAACTATGCTGGCTGATGTGAAAATAGGAATGGTGCTATCTAGAGCTTGAATTGTAAGTTCTGGGCTACTGTAGAAACAACATAGTGGAAGAGGATCCATTCTATGTGTACAGTAGATACAAACAGTTCATTCTAAGGTAATGAAAACACAATGACTCTTATTTTCAGGTGATTATAACCCTATGAAAAAATAGTCATGAATATTATATACCATTTCTGCCCATAGATCCCCTGGTAACCCCATGTCTCAAAGGTATAATACACAGGAAATGTCTGTTACTCTTTGTGAACAATATCACCAGCAAAAGTGAGGGTGACCCATGATTCACTCCTGTTTAGGAACAAGCCTTGTCCACCTAACATTTCCCCTCGCTATATTTGCAGTTTTTTGTTGTTTTTTTTTGGTGCTGTGTCTATGATTTTCATAGCTTCCTCTCAGATGCTGCTTATACTGTAGTCTCACACGTGGTCACATTGTTTTTATAAAGTTAAGACCTCACCTGCACATCTGGAATGTATTAAAGTAATAGAAAATGAGAAAATACAGGTAGAGGGCAGAGTATCTGCAAATAAATACACCACCACACACTTCGAGTGGGTCTTAAGTGATGATGCAGAAGGATTACTTTTATATGAGTCTGTAAATTGTTTGTTAGGAAAAATCTGTGTAGTATACCTGTAATGTCACAACCCTATGAATTGTGGGTAATTCCCCAAGGCAAAGTCTGCTGACTTACGGAAAGTGTGCACAGGGGACTCAAAATATCTGCGAGAAAGCTCCCATGCACTTGATTTCAAAGAGAAACATCCCTTAGCCCTTGTGGATTTCATAACATTGCGCCTTGAAGTCTGTGAGTGTGGAGATTAGGATTGGGCCTTCACCTCAAGACAGTTCTTGAATGCCTTTATATTTGTTATTCCAAACATTAACTGTGTGACAGGTCATTCCTTAGAGAAAAGTCCTGTGGTGTGCAGGAAGTGAATACAGTTTACTTGAAAACAATACGCCACTCTTCTCATTTCTCAGTTCATACACGCTCGATTCTTTTCCTCACGTCTTAGCCCCTCCCACCTGAGATGTTATAGGAAGAGGTAAGGAATAGACTTGAGGAGAGAGGAGTTGAGGCCTCAGGTGTTGAGACACCTGTGCTTCCAAGTCATCATTTCAAAGTTACATTACAGTATTAAACATGACGTGGCACAGCTGCATCATCTCTCTGTGTGTCATGCCTCTTTTATACATCATCAGTGCCGAAAAAGACTTTCCTAAAGGATACACGTGTGCATCCCTGCTCCAGCAAGCCTCCTCTCTCCTTGCTCCTCCCTCCTTAAAATGCATTTTAGGAATTGAGACATCCTTCAAGATGAAGCACTGAAATCGATTTCCAGGCCAAAGACAGGAGGACGGAGGAGAAAGGACATGAGGAGGCAAAAAAAAGAGAAATGAGAAGAGCCCAGGGTTTGTTTGAGCAGTGACTGAGTGTCTGAAAAGACAAAAGAGTGCCACCTAGAGAGACTAAAACCTCAGTGTTTAAATGTTTTAGAATCAAATGAATAATCAAAAATCAAAACAAAATATTTAATCAGATAAATTAAGTTAAAAAGTTAAAAGATAAAAACATCAAAATGATGAGATAGCTTCATTTTAAACGTTGTATTTCCAGTTTTGCTAAAGTGTCAGTGTTGAGAGCAAAATGTAGCAGATTGCAACAATAGAGTCAAGAAATGAACTTTATTTTTTGTAAAAAAAAAAAAAAAAAAGTCATAGTATATTGTTATTTATTTACTTTGCATTCAATTTCCCACTCCTTGACAGTTCAAATGAGAGCTTTTATCCACACCCTCTCGATTTTGAAGTGCGCTTCCCCACATGGTGGACTTGTGAGAGAATGAGGAGTGTGTGATGAAAATATATCCTTGAGAAAAGGTGTTGGCTGACACAATTCAGTAAGGAGCTCCAGTCATCAATCATACTGTAAACTTAAGCAGGATTATGTAACATGTCCCTTTAACAGCATAGACACTCACCAGCAGATGTCTCATCTGAACTCATTCAGTGAAAGCTGACACACAGGCCCACTACACATGCTATACTGTACGTACATGCTGACACTACCCACAGGCAAGCCCACTGGGACGAGCTATGTCCGCTATATCCTGCCACTGATCGCGTGTGGCAGCTGTTTCTAGAGAGTTTGACAATGTATAAATGATACTGCCTCTGAGGATGGTATTTTAGACCTGAAACCCCAAAACCTGTCCGGCCCGGTGTCTAATTGTAGACTGCGAGCCAATTTTAAACAGCCCTTGGCTTGACTTTCAAAATACAGCCTGCTATATGTTGCCTGCCACACAGTACTGGTTAAACAAGCATGATCACTTTGCAGGTATGGCCCCAGCAAAGACGCTTAAAGTCGCCAGTGAGGGCCGCTGCTTTCAGGAGCTGTGGAAACAGATGCGTTTGCCTAGCTTGTGATTCTTTTATTTTAATAACCCATGCAAAAAGCAGCTGGCCCCTTGCATTTTCATTTTATCAATTTGTCCCTCATTCAAAACGTTTGGACACCCCTGCCCCAAACTGTTTTAGAAATGTAAAATGTGCTGACATTGGCCTCTTTTTGTGACAAAATCAATATAATGAACAAAACCCCCTTGCTTCAAAAACTTGGTTTATCCAACTTTGTTTCCTTTCTCATGTTGCTTGTCCCTGAGACGGGGTGTAACACTTAAAAACTAAACAGTACTATCAATGATGGATGAATGCAGATGCAGTTAAAAGCAGCCAGCTCGATTTGTTGATAAGTAATTATAGCCTCTGCGCAGCAATGGTCAGGCTGGGCAATTTTAGGCAAATTTATGCAATTCTGAGCAACAAGAGGCAGAATAGGAAGACAACAAGAAAACTGCCCTCACAATGGGCCTCATTCACTAATATGTGCGTGGAAATGTTCTTACTTTGCGCACAAAATAAGTACGTACGCAAAATCACCGTGGGATTCATGACACCTGCGCACTGGCCAATTTTGTTCTCACCACCTTGCGTATGTGTGTGAATCAGAATCATTCTAAACTGACAGTGGCGTGCTCGCAATTTGTGATTAGCATACTACCACACCCCCATTTCTCCATATAAGGAAACCGCTTGCCTAGAGTTGATTCATGAATGAAGGAAGCGGTTACGCGAGGAGAGAAGTAGTAAATTTCACAGTTTGTTAGAAGCGATGACGCTTGGGAAGTAGGATTTCCTCACAAGAAGAAGAAGAAGAAGAAGAAGAAGAAGAGGAAGAAGAAGAAAGAACGAGTAGGAAAACGAGAGGATCCTGGCAGGACTGCCTGCCCGGCCCCAAAGAAGGAGAACTTTATATAGCACAATTCATGCATAAAATGCAGTACAAAGTGCTGAACATCAAAGATAATTACATAATAATAATAACATTTGTGAACGATAAATGATAAAAAAAAAAGAAAGATAAAAATGTATGTTAAAAAAATTAAAAAGATAAAGTAAAATTCAGTTAAAACTACAGACTGAGACAAGATAAAACAACCATCAGTTAAAAATACATTTCAGGAGAAAGCAATGGTAAAAAGATGTGTCTTAAAATTACATTTGAAAGTTTCAACCAGCGTTGCCAGGTGTATGATAATTATCGTATTTGTATGATAATTTGGCCCTCTGTACGATCTACGATCAATAATCCCAAAAAAGGCCAAATGTACGATAATTTGACCATTTCATGAATGTGTGGTTGTAATCAGTATGCCAGATTTTTTTGTGAGCCCTGAAGGCATCTGTTCCCATGTGACATGTTACCAGCCAATCGCACTTTGCTTAGCGTGAGATACGGGTGACGTTTGTTTCTGAACAATGAGCACGATTGGCTGAATGGTCAGCTGTACCCACCCCACGAGGCGCTAGGATCCGTCAGGAAGTCGAGCGAGAATGAGATTCAAAACAGAAGAAGAAGAAGAGGAAAAACAGAAGCAAGGAAAATGGAAAAAAGTAAGCCAAAAAAGTAAACACTGGAGTGACTATATTTGCCTATAGCACATCAGTAGGATTGTTATTTTGGTTATGACGGATGTACGATAATTTCCCTCAAAATACGATAATAATTTTGAGTCTCTGGTACGATAATCCTGCATTTCCCACCTGGCAACGCTGGTATCAACAGATTTACAGCCCCCAAGACCTTCAGGCTGACTGTCCCAGAGTTAGGGGTGTAATAAACAAAGGCTGCCTCTCCATGTCTTTTAGTTGTGACCTCTGGAACAATCAAAGGTTTGAGTCAGAGGATCTTACGGGCCTAGCAGGCACATATATCTTGACCATGTCAGACAGATAAGATAGGGCAAGGTCACTTAATGATTTAAAAACTGATAAAATTAGTTTAAAATCAATTCTGTGTTAGACAGTTAACGAGTGTAATGATGGTAAAATGGGGGTTATGTGGGCCCTCTGTCTGGTTTTTGTCAGAACACATGCTGCTGCATTCTGTACCAGCTGTAAATTACCAGTGGCCTTCTTAGACACGCCAGACAGAAGAGAGTTACAATAGCCCAGTCAGCCGAAGATAAAAGCATGTGTCACCTTTTCTGTATAGTCCTTTTCATGTTTCTAAGGTGGATTTCAAAGCTGAGGTCAGAATCAATGATAGCACCAAAACGTTTTACATGCTCCTCTGTGTTTAGTACAAATTACTTTAGATTGTTAGATAGTGGACAGTTTTTCTCACTCTGCTTTTGCTCTAACAACAACACAATACACAACACATAAATCAGCATCAAAGATGACAAAGGTCCTAAATGTGCACCTGCTACCCTCTCTGCAATGTGAAGGGTATGTACCCTGTCACCTCTGAGTTTCTACTGAGTGAAGAACAAACAACACATAGCAGCCTCATGATGAGACCAACCAGTACTGCTGACTTTGAAGAATGGGCATCAGTACTCGAGTACTCTCTGTGGTCGTCTGTATTTGTTTAGCTTATAGTAGAATAAAGTTATCACTGACCAACCTGGATGGAATGGAAGTACATATGTTGACTTAGAGCAAATTAACAGAACATTAAAAGTTGTGACAATTTACGTAAAATGAGCTAGTTAGTCCGCCTTAGAGTAACAAATTAAGTTGAATAGCCCAACTCAAAATATTATTGGTTTGTTGCCATGGCATTTTTTCCCCCTCAACTTTTTTTTTACAGTGCAAACACAAACACACAGTGAAGGTATCAAGAGACAGTTGTCACAGTCGCTGTAATGACAGAAGGTGTTGCATGAGTGAGTGAAATACAGTAGTTGGTGTGTGTGTGTGTGTGTGTGTGCATTCGTGTGTGTGTGTGTGTGTGTGTGTGTGTGTGTGTGTGTTTATAGCCACAGACTGGGCGATAGAGTGAGTGAAGTGGGAGTATCACAAGGCCAACAGCTGCTGGTGTGACCAGCAACAGGTGCTCCAAGGTAAACCAGAGGTACATCAGAAAGACACACACAGACCATCAGAGAGAGTTAAGTTTAGTCAAATATCTCTTTGCTGATATGACACCTTCACCTACACTATATCTGCCCTCTCCAGATATAGCTTAGGTTCCTCCAAAACAACTACTACAGCGATAAAGTTCATTTTGGGTTGCAGTCTGTAAAGCCTTTGCATTAGCATGAAAACAATTTAATCTTGGCGAGTATGTAGTATGCAGTATGCAGACAAATGGATAGTTCAGCTGGTGATCAGACGGACGGGACAGATGTTTCACAAGTTGATAAATAGGCAGTCAGAAGCAAAGACAGATACATAGAAAGACTGACTGACTAAAGGACTGCCACGATAGCGTGGCTGGCAACAGGGCATAGGGACATTTATTTTTAGCAACATTACAAGTTTCCATGATAGTTTCCACCACGCAGGCCAGAGACCCTGGAAAGACATCTATCACAGCTATCAACCACTGTGCTTATCATCACACAAGTACTAAAGCTACTCTGTCTGCAGCAGCTTATAAAGCACTGTATGGACCAAGACTCTCACTGTCCCGAATCACGCCTAGTTTGTTTCTTTTTCCTTGTAAATGGATTCAGCAGAGTGCTCTGGGGTATGCATGAGTATACAGAGGGCTTATCTTATTCTCCATTCTGAGTAAAGAGTCAACAAGCTTTTGGGACAATTTATGTATAATTTATGTATTGTACAGTTAAATTACAGAGAATAAAGACACCAAAATCTTCCATATTCCCCAACAGCTTCATCAATTTCTTCTGTGCTCCTGATTCCATTACATAAAGTTAGAAGTGCAATACTTCTGACTTCAGGGTGATATTTTCCAACTTTTAACACATCTCTTAAATGCCACACTCCCACTTTGTAAGGCAGGTTTTCTGTATAAAAAATCTCTTTAATCTCCAAGCCCAAGGTGAGATAACCCGATGACATCATCAGTGTTATTTAATTCAGCTTGACAAAGCTCCCTTCAGAGCCCCTGAAGACATTAAACAACTGTTTTCACAGTCAAAGCTGTGCTTTTCATGACGAGTAAACTGATATGTATGTGTTCAACATCCAGTTTCCTTTCACTTCCTTTTAAAGTAATTTTTAACTTTGGAAGAATATTAACACATTATCTGACAGTATGCAGTTATTTATGTTGAAGTGTTTTGATGTATTGGAAGCAAAGACTACATGTTTTTAAGGAAAATATTCCAGATGTCTGTGCATCATTTGACATAACTGGTATCTTTTGCCAAGTTTATCCCTACTGACGAATGAAACCTGTAATGCTTTACAATAAGGTGTACAAAAATGATTTGTTACTAAGGAATTAATGAGGAACAAATGGGGAACTATTTACTAGTATTCATTAGTTAATGGTCAGTTCTTCCAAACAAATGTCATATAGTCACAGTCTTCCTAGAAATCAGCTTGTACATTATTTATCCTTCTAAAAAGAAATTTGAAGAAAATTTATGACAATACAAATAATTTAAAACTTAACATCGTCTCCAGTCTGTGGTGTTCACACACATTGGGCTCCCATCTAAAACTACTGTCTTCCCATTTGCTACAATGACATTGTGATTACTGGAAGGATCCATCATGAGTTAAAGGGATAGTGCACCCAAAAATGAAAATTCAGCCATTATCTACTCACCCATATGCCGAGGGAAGCTCAGGTGAAGTTTTAGAGTCCTCACATCCCTTGCAGAGATCCAAGGGGAGAGTGGGTAGCAGCACAACTCCACCTAATGCAGGCTGGGCGCCCCAGATTAAAACGTCCAAAAACACATAATTGAAACCACAAAATATCTCCATACTGCTCGTCTGTAGTGATCCAAGTGTCCTGAAGCCCCGACAAAAAAAATGGTTTGGAAAAACGTCATTTGAACTCTGTTTTTAGCCTCATTGTAGCCTGTAGCTCTGACTGCCTCTGTGTACACCGCGCTCACGTGAACACACATGAATGCGGTGCCCATGTCTCACGGTCTCGTACAAGCGCACACAATTTTTTATGTCGGGGCTTCAGGACACTTAGATCACTATGGACGAGTAGTATGGAGATATTTTGTGGTTTCAATGATGTGTTTTTGGGTGCCGTCAGCCTGCATTAGGTGGAGTTGTGTTGCTACCTCCTCTCCCCTTGGATCTCCGAAAGTGATGTGAGGACTCTAAAACTTCACCTGAGCCTCCCTCAGCATATGGGTGAGTAGATAATGGCTGAATTTTCATTTTTGGGTGCACCATCCCTTTAAGGCCAACAGATAGTAATTTGTCAATAAGGGTGTAGCACCTTTTACGACAGACAAAAAGGACAACGTAATAATTTAGTGATGATTCAGTACTCATTAACTAATCAGTATGATGCTTCACTTTACTTAAGGGGACACAAAAAGGGTAACTAAAAGTCAATTGATAAGTAATAGGTCAGTACTCATTAACCATTCAGTATTATGCACAAAAAGGATAACTAACGGTCAGATAATGAGTAAGTAATGTTTCAGTACTCAGTTACCACCTTGGTGTTGAACAAACAGGGTAATGTTTAATGAATTGCTTATGATTGATTTGTTACCGTGCACTTTTGTAAGCTTTTGTAAAACTTCCGAGGTATGTCAAACTTAAACATCGGTGTAAACATCGAGGGAAAGGTAGAGAGGAAAAACACTAGCTTTGATCCAGACCATATGGGCAGGCAAGACCATCTCTGCATCCATCTCTGCAACTAGGGAGCAACCAGACTGGACGTGGAGGGACTGGACACTGGCTGCAGTTCTGGTCACATGGATCTTCTTGGGATTCAAAGTGTGCTTTTCTTCGTACTGTGGCTGAGAGGAGGTGTCGGGTGCACCAGACTGGGGCTGAGGGACTCAGGAAAAGCTTCTACTCTTCCACGTGGTTTTCATACACTCCCAAAAGTCCAGATCATCTAAATCCAGCAAAAATATTTAGCCCAAACACATTATATCCATAAATATCCACAAACTGCTGTTGCATCATTTCAAACATTGATATTTCTCCATGTAAACAGCAATGCCCTGATATCAAAATGGAAGCTAGCTTCTGACCTTTTCATTGACACCTAACTTGAGCCAGTAGGAGCTTCCAATGCTGTTGCTATGGCCTCAGTAGCCAATGAGGGCTTGTGCTGAAACAATGTAGATTTCTCACATTTTATAGCCAATCAACAGCCAGCAATTGGCCCAATGGCTTATGGGTCTTGTAGGCAATGACACTCCTCACCTCCAAAGGAGTTTTAACCACTATTATCATCACGGACTGTTTTTAATGTACAGAAATTATAAACAAATGGCTCCTATGTTGTCTCAGGGGGAATAATCACTCAAAAACCTTAAAGGTTTATTTTCTGAGATATTATTAACTACTTTGAATTTGGTCTAGGGGAGGCTTCATGCTATGGCCCCATTGTGTTTTCCAGCTAGTTATCCGCAGCATCATCTTTTTTTTTTGAAAATATTCAGGCAAGGATAAAAAAAAATCTTTTATTTCAGTGTTGAAACTTATGTAACTCAATGACAGACACACTTACAGTGATTCTGACTGCTGGGGAAAAAACTTAAGTGTTATCCTTCAAATGAGACCAGGCATACCTGTACTAAAACTGGAACAAGAACAGCTCCCAGTAAACTTTGGGTATGCCTTGGATAGGTGTTTTAGGTGAATTAAGGTACATTTTACAAGAAGCTAAAGAGATTTAAAAGTTTCCCCTCACCTGTGCCATTTCGGTTGGGGTCATGTGACTACATATGCAACTTCTAAAAGCATGGGGAAAATGCAGGATAAGAGGATCCACAAGAACCCAAAGTTCGTCCCATTACAGTGGTGGAAAGTGGTGGACATTATCACTGCAAAGCACCTGCATTTGTGAGAGGTTACACATATCATATCTTTTTCTACGTACCCTGACAAATGTGACCACACTCCGGCAAAGTAATTTGGAAAGAGATGATGTTACAAAATAGCGGCATGAGCTGTGATGCTGTGTTTGAAAGAAATGCCTTTTCAAATGATGTAACTCAGATATGAAGCTCTGGCAAGTCTTTTACAGCACAGCTCCACAGTTTAGACCCGCTCTGAAGTGCAAAGAATGTGTTTTGTTGTGTGTGTGTGTGTGTGTGTGTGTGTGTGTGTATATATATATGTATATATATATATATACATATATATATACACACACTGAATATTTCTCTGTGCATGCGTGCGCACCATGTCTGCATGGAGGCGTTAATGAGGTGCTGAAAATGCTCAGGCTCACACAGCTCTGGTGATCTGAAGCCAAAGAACACCACAAAACACACACTGTACACATTAAAAAACACAATAGACCATCAGAAAAATGTACAGTGAAACATAAGGAAAGGCAATTTTAGTCATTACTGGTTTTGATTATACTTAATATGAGTTGAAAATAAACAGTGAGGGGCTGTAAACCAGATTTCCATAACCTCCAGGGGGTTTCGACCTCTGAATAGAAGGATAAAGGAATCCATAACTATAACATGGATCATGTTACTATAAACTTAAATAAGACCAGGACTTAAAGGCTGTTACAGACAGATCATCCTAACAGACCACCATGCTGTTGATACCACCAAGACTCAGTGCACCTCCACTTTCCTACTCTAAGGTCTTGGAAATTTGCCCTTCGTACTTGTCAACTCTAATATTTTGAACATTTTTACAAGCCTCTTTGTTTTGATTGTAGCAGTTAGGAGCACGTCTACACTGTTCAAGTGTTCTTATAAAAACAAAGTTCCTCCACTGGGGTCTGTATTTAGCTTCAGTATAATGTTGCAAGTAGGTGAGAATTTTGCCAGGCAGCTGACTGTTTTTAAAAAGTTAAGACAGTAATAAAGACATGAGCTGGAACCTTTTTGGTTCTGTCCCTTTGAGCAATGCTACCACCTAGTGGAGGAATTGTGAACTATCACTGAGTGGTGGAGTCACAGACAACACTGTGAACTTCCAGCATTAATAACACACCAGCCTTTCTCAAGGACTCTTCAGCAGAAACAGGAGTTAAATTGACTTGTTGGATAGATGATCTTTTCAATTAGTACCCAAAGGTCCTGCAGCCTCAACAGAAAAAAGTGAAATGTTTAGTTCATTCCCTTGAAAGCGATGTTAATTCATCTATTCATCGTCATTACTATGTACAATGTCAGTCGGATATTTTGTTTTTGAACCGTCCATATGGTCACCCCATCAAGGTCATAAGATAAAATGAAATAGTGGAATAAAATATGATATTGTTGGAGCACTCCTAATGTCATTAGGTAACATGTTCCAGCAGGTTGGAGCATAAAGCTAAAGGCACTTTCACCCATATTCATGGAGACCAGGGGAATGTCCAGGCGACCTTTTCCACATGACCTTAGGGGTCAAGCTGGCTCCTAGCTACAAGCATATCAGAGAGATATTGGAGTGCCTGACCACGTAATGCCTTAAAAACAAGCAATACAATTTTATAATCAGTTCCAAAATTTACTGGAGGCCGGTATGGTGACTTCAGCACAGGTGTTATGTGGTCATTTTACTTTGTTTTGGCAGATGCATTTTGGAGGAGCTGCAGTTGGGTAATGTTTTTTTTTTATGTATTCCTGTGAGCAGCAGATAATATTAGTCCATCTGACTAGAAATAGAGCAATGAATGATTTGCAGTTCCCCTCAGCTCTACAGAGCATTACTGTTGTGGTTTTACGACAAACAAATGTACTGTTCTGTACTGTTCATATTTCCCTCAGGAGTCGGTGGACAACAAATCAGAGCTAAGAGAAGAGTGAATGTTAAAATGACATTCACCAGATGGACAGAAACAGGACTTCAAATGAATACTTATGTTGCTCTATGTCTTCTGAATATGTCAATGTACCACCCCTTTGGTAACCTTGGAATTTTAAGGGTTGGGTATGTCGATGTTGTCCCATATCATTCATTCATTTCTGTAACCACTTATCCTCTTGAGCATCGCAATCCTAGCTGACATTGCGGCAGGATACACCCTGGACAGGTCGCCAGACTATCGCAGGGCTGACACATAGAGACAGACAACCATTCACACTCACATTCACACCTACGGACAATTTAGAGTCACCAATTAACCTAATCCCCAATCTGCATGTCTTTGGACTGTGGGAAGAAGCCGGAGTACCCACAGAAAACCCACGCTGACACGGGGAGGACATGCAAACTCCACACAGAAGGGCTCACTCCTGGGTTTGACATGCAACAGTGCTAACCACTATACCACCGTGCCGTCCTTTGTCCCATATGAAGTCTTTGTTTAATCATGTAATGAGACGATACAATTTACAGTCGCTACTTTCGGTGCAAAATCTCTATAGACTGACAAGCTGGGCACATCTGCAAGCAAATACAACATAAAAGCATCAGTAAGACACACTGTTGGTAAAATATACACTTACCAGCCACTTTATTAGGTACACTTGTTCAACTGCTCTTTAACCCAAATAGCTAATCAGCCAATCACATGGCAGCAACTTAATGCATTTAGGCATGTAGACATGGTCAAGACAACCTGCTGAAGTTCAAACTGAGCATCAGAATGGGGAAGAAAGGTGATTTAAGTGACTCTGAACAGTTGTTGGTGCCAGACAGGCTGGTCTGAGTATTTCAGAAACTGCTGATCTATTGGGATTTTCACACACAACCATTTCTAGGGTTTACAGAGGATGGTCAGAGAAAGAGAAACTATCCAGTGAGCGGCAGTTCTCTGGGTGAAAATGCCTTGTTGATGCCAGAGGTCAGAGGAGAATGGCCAGACTGGTTCAAGATGATAGAAAGGCAACAGTAACTCAAATAACCACTCGTTACAACCAAGGTCTGCAGAAGACCATCTCTGAATGGACAACACGTGGAACCTTGAAGCAGATGGGCTACAGCAGCAGAAGACCACACCAGGTGTCACTCCTGTCAGCTAAGAAGAGGAAACTGAGGCTACAATTCACACAGGCTCACCAAAACTGGACAATAGAAGATTGGAAAAATGTTGCCTGGTCTGATGAGTCTTGATTTCTGCTGCGACATTCAGATGGTAGGGTCAGAATTTGGTATAAACAACATGAAAGCAGCGATCAATCTTGCCTTGTATCAACGGTTCAGGCTGGTGGTGGTGTAATAGTGTGGGGGACATTTTCTTGGCACACTTTGGGCCCCTTAGCACCAACTGAGCATCATTTAAACACCACAGCCTACCTGAGTATTGTTGCTGACCGTGTCCATCCCTTTATGACCACAGTGTACCCATCTTCTGATGGCTACTTCCAGCAGGATAATGCACCATGTCACAAAGCTCAAATCATCTCAAACTGGTTTCTTGAACATGACAGGACAGGACACCTTGCAGCTACAGAGGGAGCTCGGAGTAGAGCCGCTGCTCCTTCGTGTTGAAAGGGGTCAGTTGAGGTGGTTCGGGCATCTGATCAGGATGCTTCCTGGGTGCCTGCCACTGGAGGTGTTTTGGGTACATCCAACTGGTAGGATGCCCTGAAGCAGACCCAGAACACGCTGGAGGGATTATATATCTCGTCTGGGCTGGGAACGCCTCAGGATCCCCCAAGAGGAGCAGGAAAGGATTGCTGGGGAGAGGGGCATCTGGAATTCTTTGCTCAGCCTGCTGCCCCTATGACCCGGCTTTGGATAAGCGGTTGAAAATAGATGGATGGGAGACAACCTGCTTACTTACATAAGGAGAGGGTAAATGTCTTCTGTCTACAACAGTGAGGCATAATGTGGCTATACCACCACAGTGCAACAGCTGACACAATACATTATACGTTATTGGTACAGTTATGGCTTCCAACCAGCTGTTAGAGCAGCTAATGGTTTCCAGCGTAAAAGTGAAAGAAAACATTCTCACACTGCCACACACATGAATGAAATCCACAAGTGGGGATTGTATTTAGACACAGACCACAAAAGTATTAACAACATCACAGTGACATAACCATTAAATGTCACAGCATGCGCAGAGTGGTGTCATATTGCAAGCAACACTGAGCTTCAGATATCACTATGCTGTACAATGTTGCACATGCAGGTTAGTGGATGACAACAAATTAGACATGCTATAGAAAAGATTTTGAGATTCTACTTTTATATGATAATATGATTTGATTAGCTACTTGGCTACCAAACAGGAAATATCCAGACAAGTCATTTGGCTGAAATTTGACTGCAATAAAACAAAGCATACTGGAAATGAGACAAGTGTAACACTAGTTTGGAAGACCGACCGACATGTGGATTATAAGGACGGGACAATGAGTTATCTGTTGTATTGTTCAGTGCATTCTTTACATGAATGAAAAAGTGAAGGTGTCGTCTCTGCCTGCTGCTGTCACCAGTCCACCAGAGATGGAAAGAGACAGGAGGGGGATATCGTTATCTGCCAATGCCATGAAATTCAAGACGGTGCCCTATGATGCATGCGCACTAGCCCTCTCTCTCTTTCTCTCTCACACGCACACACACACACACGCACACACTCACTCATATACACACTGTGAGCTTAACGTACAAAAATATGCTCAAAAATGCATGGGCAAACGGAAAGCAGAATGTACACATAGCCTCAATATAGACAGACATTTACACTCCAACACACACAGCATAGCAAGCACACACACAGTTATTCTTGGGGAGCCCGCGTGCACACACTCACCCTCACAAGCTCTGAAGACAAAGGTAAGGGCGTATTATACAGAAACTTATCTCCACTGTGTGTATCATAGGCTTAACTCAGTTGTTGGTAGCCCAGGGAACACTCTGTGTCCTTAGAAGTTAATGTGTGTATGTTGACTGAGCATGTGTCTTCATTATCATCAATCTGCCACAGATTTTGTTTTAAACTGCAGTCACAGAGCAATAACCATGGCTTTGCAGTGTTAGCAGAGTTAGCTGGAGATGTATTAGATTTAGCAGTGGGCCAGATATTGCTGATTTTACTCATGTTTGCTCTCAGTAATACCTGCAGTTATTTCCCTGGTGTGGACACGGGTGTACCAGGGTGACCCCAGCTAAATAATCAACCATGCTTATATTCTACATGGTCTAATTCTGTCCTTCTCATTGTATAATACAGCTATCAAAGTGTTAATATGAGCCATATGTTGTGCTTGGTGGTCTTTGATGTGAACGAGTTTGAGCCCCTTATTATATGAGTTGATATTATTAAATGTTTTATGAGTCCTGACATGGCAGAGTGAAGCAGTGTATCCATATTTTACCACTTGAAATTAAAAACATAATACTTCATGTAAGATATTTATTCACATTATGTCCTGCAGATGCTCACTTTCTCCACTAGAGGGCGGGGCTACACGTTGCCACTACTTTACTTCAGTTGTTTATCCAATCAGAAAGCGCCCAGTGTTGTACCCTTGGTAACCGGGGCAGTGATATTATGGTATGTAGACATGGCAGCCTGCAGTGGAGGCGTGCATGTCAACAGAAGACGATTGATTGATATTTTATTGTTGTGATGCGCGTCTGATGGACCTGCAGCGACATTTGGACACTTCCGGGACTCCGTCGTCGATACTGTGTGTATTAATATTTGTATTTCTAGTTTTAAGACGTGTCCTAATGTTGTTCTAGTTTCTCTGATTTCACTTGAGCGGACACATCATCAACACACCCATCACGTTAACATGCACAGGCTGCAGTGGATGCTGAATGGGCTGCTGACAGTCAGCATGTAAGAGGAAAGCAGCTGTCAGATGACGTAATGGCATGCATCAGGTTTATGAGAGCGTCAGAGCTTAAGAGGAAAATATGAAATATAAGTATTTACAATGAGGTGACGTTGTCTGTTTGCATGTGATATTCATCTTTTTATTAAATACACAGTTACTGTTTTACTACATAATGTTGGAACTGACTTTCCTACAGTTAATACTGCACATTGTAGCGTTACAGGGGTATCAGTGCACACTCACTGGCCACTTTATTAGGTACACCTGGCTTCTCAGAGATTTTGGTCCATATTGACATTATAGCATCACACAGTTCCTGCAGATTCACAAAGGTGCTCTATTGGATAGAGATCTGGTGACTGTGGAGGCCAGTGGAGTACAGTGAACTCATTGTCATGTTCAAGAAACCAGTTTGAGATGATTTGAGCTTTGTGACATGGTGCGTTATCCTGCTGGAAGTAGCCATCAGAAGATGGGTACACTGTGGTTGTGTGTGAAAATCCCAGTAGATCAGCAGTTTCTGAAATACTCAGACCAACCCGTCTGGCACCAACAACCATGCCACGTTCAGAGTCACTTAAATCACCTTTCTTTCCAATTCTGATGCTCAGTTTGAACTTCAGCAGGTTGTCTTGACCATGTCTACATGCCTAAATGCACTGAGTTGCTGCCACGTGATTGACTGATTAGCTCTATGTGTTAACAGACAGTTGAACAGGTGTACCTAATAAAGTGGCCGGTGGGTGTGTATTATCTGTTCTGCACCACAAAAATTGAGTTTACTCAAGAAACAAAACCCTTGACGTACGTTATGGCTCAAATGTAGTTACTGAAAGTGTATGCCAACAAACACAGTGTTTCTATTAGCCACCTTTGCTTCTAATTACCTGTTGATGCTTGTAAAAGTGTAAGGATGCATGTTATCATTTGCATTTGAACACTTCTAAAATGGTGTGGCAGAAATGAGCTTCTTGTAATTTGTGTAAGCACAGCATACTTCTCCTTAAAGAATTAAACAAGGGAAGGTGGCTCTTTGTACTTAAGGGCCTGTTCTTTATTTATCAAAGGAGTGGGTTGCTATTTTTGGCAATAACTGTACATGCCATGCATACAGGAGTGCAGAATTTGTTGTTGTTGTTGTTGTTGTTGTTGTTTTTACAGGATATGGTCAGAGTAAATGGTTTATTTTTGATGAAGTTTTAAACAAGACATGTAGGATAATGTGATTTTGATGAAATGTTGCTATTTTATGCTTCTGTTTTTACAGTTTCTGGCGATGATAAATGCTGTAAGTTTGGGGATTTTTAAAGGAAAACTGCCTTTCAAACCTGCTGGTGGGTTAAGAGGTTCTGGGAGTATCTAAAATTAATACAAAATATAACCATTTATAGTTGTATGTCCCCCACTTTAGACAAATTTCAAAAAAAAAAAAAAAAAACACAAGTCCCTCCCAAGTGCTTAAGAAATCTTTTGACATGCCTCCCTTGCTTTGTACCACTGTTCCCCCATTATAAAAGAGGAACAGTCTCTTAGTGAAAACTGAATCAAGGAAATTGTGAAACACTGTAATTCAATGAAGCAGTAATGTAGACAACAGGATAATTAGATCTACCCATGGGAAGCTCACAATGCATACTGTATATTGAGAACCAGTGACACCACAAATTTTTTTAAAATGGAAATGGACGAGAATGGATGTCCTACTGCATGTTGGAGCTAATAAACCGAAAGGCTGGATCTTAGATGATTACATTGATTGAAAATATGAATGATGTGAATGGCTGACTTTTTGGATGTGTGGAGAGACTTCCATAAATTTCTCAGCATTCACTTGTGGCTACTATAAATACAGTTGGCAATTATGGGAATGCCCACAAACGTCACATCCGGTTAGAGCTGAGGGGGAAAACAAACCGGTCTCTGCCATTAGCCACAAGAGTTGCTGTGTGCCCTTTTGCACTGCAAATAAACAAAAAAAAAAAAAAATCACCAATTAAAGTTTTACATTTTACCAAATAATAAAACGGAACCACAAAGGAGGACAAAATGGCTTCAAGCTATCACAAGAGAGCTTTTAGCTTTGCACAGAAACACGACGCAGGCAATAGAAATGTTCTTCAGAGGGCTAACATTATATTTTATTTTATGCTTGGAGTACATTTCAGAGCCAGCACTTTGTTTTTACATATACCGTACTCAGTAAAGAACTTTAATCAGTACTTCTACTTTTACCAGACTTTTGTACACAAGTATCTGTACTTCTACTTAGGTACTGAATGTGTACTTTTGTATGTGTTGTGAGGAAATCTACACAAATTACAAATGTAGTACAAAGTTCACTAGCGTTTAAACAGTTAATCTAATATTCCTGATACCCCTGACATAGTCTACGATTGTTTGGAAATGGTTAACATTACATTAAACTTACCTGAAATGAAGTGCTGACTGCAGGCATACACAAGTTTTGTTGTTGGGTCCCATAATCTGCCAAACTCGTCCTCTCTTCTGATAGCTTGAAGCCATTTTGTCCTCCTTTGTGGTTCCGTTTTCTTATTTGGTAAAATGTAAAACTTTAATTGGTGATTTTTTTGTTTATTTGCAGTGCAAAAGGGCACACAGCAACTCTTCAGCATTGTGGCTAATGGCAGAGACCAGTTTGTTTTCCCCCCATGTGATGTTTGTGGGCGTTCTCGTCATTGCCGACTGTATCTATAGCTCCGTTTAACCTCTCAAATATGGAGCCCTGAAACTGACAAATGAAATGAAAACATACAGTTGAAAATGTAACTGAATAAATCAATTAATAATACAGTCAGGTAAGTCATTTACATGGATGTAAAAGTTTATGCTTTTTCTTCAACCTCCAGTTGATAGAAATAAATCAAAACTTAGCGTATTTGAAATCAAATACTTAGCGTATTTGACCTTACTCTTGTATTTATCTTTTACTAGCTTATTTTATGTTTTAGCTCCTTAGTTTTCCTACTTTTTGGGGTTCTTGGCATATATTTAACTAGTTATCTATTTTCTTTTTTTAACATATATGTTTAACATTGATAGAGCTGTCAAGAGGAGTGTGTGGCTAGCTAACGTTAGGTTTCCTGAAAACACTTGTAGCTAAACACACTGAGCATCCACACTTTTAGCTAGCTACCTAGCTGAAGCTAACTTTCATTATAAAACAACAGTGTAATGTAATGTCAGTTATCTATACAGCAGACTGCTGAAGCTTCACTGTAGTCTTGTAACAGTAACGTTAGCTAAAGGGTTTTTAAAGGAAGGCTAATGCTAGCTCCGTACACTGCGGCTAGGTCACTATGTAAACAGAGTAAAATAACAAGACATTTATTGCATGTCTCGCTGTCCTCGGTTGCTCTTTCTGAAGTTTCTACCATTTTTTCCCTCGTTAAAGTTTTTTTGGGGGGTGGCGTGTTTCCTCCTAACCCACCAAATGTCCCATTTTATTCTGTATCCCCAGATTAAACCAACACTGCCCCACTCGTCACAGCCACCGCCGCCATCATGCCCGGTGAGGATAAACCACTGCAACAGACCCGCCAGAGGAAAAAGAACAAAAAATCCCGCTCCAAGGGGAAGAGCCCGGGTGGGAGTCCAAGTGCCCATCTGGGGAGCTCTATAGACGGCCAAGATGACCTCATCTTACCCCCAGTGCTCCAGCCTCCTCCTAAAAAGCCGGCGGAGGAGAAGCCAAAAGTGCCTGTGGCCAAAATGGAGGAGGAGTCAGCCATTGCTATCTGTCTTCAGGTGCTTTTTCCCTACCTGCTGGCTGGGATGGGCATGGTGCTGGCCGGCATGGTGCTGGACGATGTACAGGTGAGTGCACGACCGTGAGGCTGGTTTTGGAACAGTGAACTGACAGTATGCACATTACACCCGAATGGTGGCAGCTTGGTGTGTTGGTATTTGTCTTTAATAACTTGTGTCAAAGTTGTTACAGTATGGGGCGCTGGTGGCTTAGTGGCAGAGCAGGCACCCCATGTACAAGGCTGTTGCCGCAGCGGCCCGGGTTCAACTCCAGCCTGTGGCCCTTTGCTGCATGTCACTCCCTCTCTCTTCCCCCTTCACGCTTGTCTGTCCTATACATTAAAGGCTAAAAAGCCCCAAAAAATATCTAAAAAAAAAAAAGTTGTTACAGTATTCATTTTGAACCAGTAATGAAGCATAGTTCAGTGTTCTTGTATTGTGTTTAACTTCCATTGATAAATTGCTAGTTTATTGACATTATGTGTCCATTTTTTGGTCAGTTCAATTTTGTTGCCTCTTTATTTCCGGCCTCTATCAAAGACAGCACAGGTCTCTGTTCTGATCTGTTCACATAGCCTATCATATATTTCTTCAAGTCTAAAACAACTGAGGTAGTCATATGTCCTGATGCCACCACATCCACCACAGATATTGGATTAAAAACACAGTTTTTGGTGCAAAGTTACCTACAGCATGCTTTTAAACTAGCTTATTTTGTGTTTTAGCAGTAGCTTGATGTCTTACCATGAAAAAATCTCCAAAGCCATCATCTCATCAGTATGATGACGTTATGTGAAGTGGATTCTTAAAAATAGCTTTTGCAGTAATAAGCTTGTTAGACATTGTCTAGGTGGTGGAAAATTAGAGGGATCATATTTATATCCATATATATCGATTTATATGCTTTTTTTTTTTTTTTTTTTTTTGCATGTCTACTGATTTTGTTTAAACCCAATATTTCTGCACAGATACAAATGAAGACTAGGCTGCACTGATATTATTAGTGTTATACTTTTTGTAGAATTAGATTCCAGCTGTGGCTGCAGAGGATTGTTTCCAACTTGAGTGATCCAGACATTTCCAATAACTCCAGAGCTCTGTCCAAAAGACAAAAAGCATATAAAGAAAAAGAAAAGATAGATGATTTCCAAAATTCATAACATTTTATATCTAATGAAATATTCTGCTTTAACCCATATTTATCAGTGTTAAGCCTTTCAAAAATAACATTTTTACCTCAGTCAAAAATTGTTGGAGCCAAGCACCTGTATTAACAGGGCAGTGTAGCAGCAGTCTAACAGGAAACTAAATTACATTTATATAACCACAAAAACAAAAAATCTGCTCTAGTACTGTTGTAGCAAATTGCCAAAGTCATAACAAAAAAAGATTATGTTATGTATCTTCTTTTATTTTAACCTCTAGAGATTAGAAATCTCTTTTTCAGAGTGTCCTGGCCAAGACAGGCAGTAAAAATAACAAAAATACAAAATAAAGATATACAGCTCTAAAGCAAGCAAAAAGTATGTTAATATATAAATGAACCATAAAAATGGGGCAACTACATATGATTATAAAGACTGGCTAATATACACCCTGACATTGACATTGACATTTGTTTGGCGCTCAGTGCTCTATCAAGATGTCATCTATTTAAACCAGGGGTCAGCAGCCTTTGCTATTAAGAGAGCCATTATTGGCCAAAAAAAGAAAAGAAAAAATCTGTCTGGAGCCACAAAACATATTTTAATAAAGGTAACAGCCTATTAAATCTAAATTAGCCCATCAACATTAAGAAATGGTCCAAATGAGCATCCATTAATGTGATTTACCACAAGGGAGCTACTCTGTTGGGGCTGTTTAAGTCTTTGGGCTCTAGTTTCCCGGCGCAGTGCAGGTTGGCGCAGGGCGGCAAACCCCGTGCAGAGCTAGTTTCGAGCAGCGCAACTCGAGGTGCGCTCAGTTTGGTAGTTTGGCAGACCGAGGTGTGCTGAGATGGGTGTGGCGGCGCAGCAGGGGGAGGTGTCGACAGATCCAGAAAAGGCTTCGCCGAAGGTGCGCTAAAAGCTCACCAGATGAAACCAGGTCTACTGTCAGCGCAGGGGGAGCACAGCAGTGTAAGCCGAAGTTTGGCTGACCGGCGGATAGTGCGCATATGTCACCAAAACGTCACAGGCAGGGTTCCAGAATATCAGGCACATTAACAATGCAATAAATACCAAAAAAAAAACCCACTATTCAATACAACTATCTGCAATCAGCGCATAAATGTATCTCTACAGTTTTCGGACACCCTTAAAATTTTACATAATCTCAAATATTATCATGAAATATTGTGGAAAAATCTTTTTTGTGTTTCAAAAGGTGTGGCTGCATTAGACAGATACAAACAAATACAAATTATATTTTTTTGTTTATTGTTTACAAGAAAAACTCAACATTCTCAACATTGTCGTTATCAAAGTCAACAAATAACAGAGAATGTGTTCAAAACTGAACAAAAAATAAATAAACCATCACATCATCAAATTAATATTTAGTAGTCCTGCCACTGGCACGTAGTAGAGCTCTAATCCTGGCTGGCATGTTCCCCACGCGCCTTTCACACTGTTGAGGGGTAATCTTGTTCCATCCTTTTTGAATTACTGCTTTTAATTCTTCTAAATTCTTTGGTTTATGCTTTGAAACAGACCTTTTGATAATCCACCACAGATTTTCAATGGGGCTCATGTCCGGGGATTGAGCTGGCCACTCTAAGACCTGGATACTGTGCTCCTGCAGCCAAGTTCTACTGGCCTTGGATGTGTGGGAAGGGGCATTATCTTGTTGAAACATCCAGTTTTTACCTCGACGGAACAGTGCACGCGCAGAAGGGAGCATGTGGGTTTCGAGAATGGTACAATACTTGGTAGAGTTCAATGTGCCATCACAGACAGTGAGATGACCAACACCAGCAGCACTCATGCATCCCCAAACCATGTAGAGTTCAATGTGCCATCACAGACAGTGAGATGACCAACACCAGCAGCACTCATGCATCCCCAAACCATGATACTGCCTCCACCATGCTTGACAGTAGGTACTGTACATGCTGGAGATAATGCTTCGCCGGCCTTCTGTGATGTCATTCGGCGGTTTTGCCTGCACATGCGGATCAGGATGCGGTCATTTCTTGCTGAAGAAACCCTTGGATGCCCAGATCTTGGTTTGTCTTCCAAGCTGTTGGTTCGTCTGTATTTCTGCAGAGTGTATCCAGCTGCTGAAGGACTGCATCTGCACTTCCTGGCTATCTGGCGGCAGCTGTACCCTTCCTGGCTGAGAATCTTTATTTTCAGGCGTGTTTCCTGCGTTAGGTTCCTTGTTTTAGCCATTTTTGTGTCTTAAGAACTTTCAAATGTGCTGGCTTTATGTAGACACGAAGCTTGGCAACAAAAATTGTGTCTTTTAATAAAAAGAACGACCTTCATCACTGGTACAAAAATGACCCAATACTCAAAATTTCTTATGTATTTTTATGGAACCAATCAATTTTAAGTTTTTAATGGCTTTTTGAGGATTTATTTAGTATTTTGGCTGTGACTGTACTAAAAGAAATTGCACTACAAGACCTAAGAGTGATTCTTAATGCAGTATTTCACAAATGCATGGGGTGTCCGAAAACTTTTTTCCACCACTGTATATCGACTGTCCCATCACATCTGATGTCAGATCAAAGGGGATTGGCACCGTTTGGCACGTTTGGCACACCTAACAGAAACCCAACCTGATTTGATTAACACAGCTGCAAACTAATGAGTTCACACCCCTCTCAGCCAACCACAAACAGCCACAGCATCAGATAGGGAGTATATATTCAGCATCTGTCATCTTAGAAAAGTCAAAAGAAAAGAAACAGAGTGAGACTGCGAGAGAGAAAGAGAGAGCACGCGCACACGAGAGAAACGCAACATTGATTTACAATTGTGGTGACCTCCTCCCAGGCTACCTTTGCATCATCAGCCCGTGGAGGTCTGCTCGCAGTTCCCTATATTCGGACACTGCGAGCTTGGACCTCCCGGACCAAAACATCAGTTTCCTCCTGGGAGGAGTTTGGCTGTCTGACGCTGCTGCTCTCTTCTGCCATGGCGAATTGAGTAAACTCTCATTACGCCTTCGCACTGCGCATTTAAGGGCGAGGAGAGCGGCTCATCTGATTGGTGTGATGTGTGTAGAACCCACTCCACGCCTTCTCTCCTCCCTCTTCCCGACTTGCGCAGGTAGGAGGGACAGAAGTGGGAAAGAGTAGTAGCTGCACCAGCGCGCACGGTGTGCCAAACTTGCAAAATCCCTCTGGCCACACCCAGTTGGCGAAGCGCAGGTGCGCTGTGCCTCTGCCTCGCCCGGTCTGCGAAACTAGAGGCCTTTAACTTTGCAGCATTGGTAGTGAAAGCAAATGAATCTGTCCACACACTATTAAATTTGGAATCAACAGCTAGCCTTGCTATAGAGACTCCGGGCTAGCTACAAAGTTCAGCAGAATTTAGAGGAAAAGGCACCTGGTCGTAGACGTATGACGCACATTTAAGTTGATGAAACGTTAAAAACATTTTTTAATTCGATGTATAGGCTACACAGCTGTAGAATGCAGTAATTGCTTTAGGCGTACAACAATGACAAATGAAAATCTGAATTTTATAAAATAACTGTTATTCATTCCCAGATAATTTTATGTCAAAGCCACTGGGAGTCAGTGGGGAAGGTCTAAAGAGCCCCATGTGACTCCAGAGCCGCAGATTGCCTACTGCTGATTTATACCAACACCAACTGTCGAAAGATGTCAAAGAGATCTTTTTTTCCTTTTTTTGTAATGGGTTATGACATCATAAAATATGAGGACAGACATTTGAAGCATCATTTAATGACCTCAGTAAAAGCAACAACAGCATAACCAGCTGATCCCAGTGCATCACGGGAGAATTGATCTAATTAGTGACGGCCAATAGCAGTCAGTGTTTGTAAGACCACTGTAGCAGAATGTCTTCCAGTTACATAAGTCCTTCATGCTATATGTTAGTTTGTAAAATATTGTAAAATATTTGCTAAAATGCAGACCCAAGTTGGTCACATGCAGCAGATGTCGAGACACATTTCCACTTCAAGTGGCAGAAAGACAACATATTGCTGATGAGTGCCTCAATGCTGCTGGGAAACACACAATACGATGGATGGACTATAAAGGTAAACAAGGCAATGTGGATTAAGTGTTATTTGAAAAATTGGCTCTCACAAGAATGCCTGGCGTTCAGTCACAATAGGAGGTAGAAACATTTGTAGCAGGTAATATCCATATTTTTGAAAAATGTTTTTTCAAGTGGGACATTTAGAAAAACACCTTTGCTGCTGTTAAAGCTCAGACAGTCCTCTCCATTGGTGTGTGGTCCCCTTGTGTCTTTATCCTCTGCCAGGCGTCCTGAGCATCTGGGCTGCAGCCAGCTGGGCCGAGGGAAATCAGACACACTGCTGTCTGCTTTACCTCTTTTCTCCCTCTCTGTCCTCCACTGATAGACACACATGGCTTATCCCCTTCACTCCGTCTACTGCTCATCAGTATTTCTTACACTCTCTCATCTACAGTATCTGTTACTCTCCTGCGTCTGATGGAGGACAGTTAGTCATGAGTTCTGTCTGGCTGCTGTATCTCAAAGCTCAGGGGACGTAGCAAGACATTGAGAGGAGCCTATCTGAATGGAAAGGACATAAAGGCAAGAGCTCTTCACTGTCTGTCTATCGTGCCAGCTACTTCCTGTTGTCATAGCTTCGACTTAAATCCCACATGTTGCATCCTACATCCTATATCCGCCAGTGTTTTTTTTTTTTTTTTTTTTTGCCAGTTTTTGACCCTCATGGTTTGCCATTGCTTTCCAAGTTATGGCTCACTCAGCTTTACCAAGCTTGGACATGCATTACACAATTATGTGCATAGATTTCTGACGCCTCCTTAACATGACTTGAAATGGACACTGGGGCTCCTTCCTGAACTACTAAACTCTTAATCATCGTCACAGCGGAATATCCCATCCATGGGCTTGTAGTGGATTTAAACCTAAACGTGACCATAGTTGGTCAGCCTCCCAGAAGCCTGGGCGTTATGCTGAGAATGTTGTGACAAATAATTATTATGCCAAACTGTTACAACACAGACCAGGAGTGTAGGAGGGCCAGAGACTATGTTCATTACATTTAATTTAATGCGTACAAGTGATAAAGGAGAAGGCTGTGTAGGTGAGAGAAGGAGGAATAAAATACCATTCGGCATATCCATGGTGGTGACATGCAGCTCCTCTTGTGTAAAATCAGATGATATGGCCATTTGTTTCGAATGAACAGCTAATGTGTGAAGATTAACTGCTAATATCAGTCTCACTGGAACACTGGCGCTCTGCCCGCTGTTTAAATGCTTGGTATGGAGGTTCCATTTAGCACTTTCCAATTAGTATTACCAGCTAGCTTATAATCATAAACAAACAAACTTGCAATTTATGATCTCTTGGATTGTTAGCAGATAAAATACACCATTTCATAAAAATCTGAATAGCATGAAATTGGAAAAGCTGTACCAAAGACAGCTGTACCAAGCCCAGCTAACACGAGGTACGCCGGCAGACACCTGTCTAAGCAGTCCCTGGTCAGTCCTTTGTTGGCATGCTGCTCAGAATCCAAATTGAATCCTTCAATGGAGATGAATTTAAATGAAATAAATGTCATGGAGAAGAGGCTTTTGGAGTTTATGTGTCAAATTATTGCTTTCATTTCACCTTGTTTACTTCCATCATTAACCTGGATTTGTCTGTTTGATCCATCAAAGGCTTGAAGATAGATGTTCACATCACAGCTGTAGCTGCAGTTTTTGGGGCGCTCCACTGATTTTGCAGTTTGTTTGGTGTCTTGTTACAGTTTGAAATGAAGTTTGCTCATCGTGAGCAGTACTAGGTAGTCTTTGAGTAGCATTGTGGGAAATGTAGAGTCCAACGTTTTGACACATATTAGGGACCAAAGACCATGTCTTGGCCTGCGCTACTTTGATTTTGACTGTTCTTTTTTTGACCTGTCTCCTGTGACTCTACGAAAATACTAGTGGTCGAGTACCCTGGTTATTCTGAGAGAAGAAATGTGTGATACATCTATATAAGCTAATGAGGCTAATACGATACACTGAGAGGTAGAGAAATGGATAGTTTTTTACCTGAGTTAAATATTTTTTAGAATAAACTCCATCTTTATGCATTGATTTGATAAGCACATACATGCTTTGGAGTGAATTTCTTTTCAAATGGAGACTATTCCATTTTTATAGTTTAAAGTAGGGGTTGGAATCACCAGGATCCACGATACAAGATACTCATGATACGTTCTGCTATTTTAAATTTGTTGCAATATGCTGATATATGATAAACTGCAATATATTGCAATTTATTACCTTTTTTCAACTGTAAATGATGTCCCTAAAGGAAAACTTTGTCAACATCTGTCTTATCTAATAATACAGAGTTTTCAGTCTTTGTTCATCTCACTTAAGCCATGTTTTTGCAGCAGTAAAATGTATCCAGTGGACTGAAAAAGCAAATAATTCTATTATTCTAGTAGTCTACCCAAAGTTTAATTTGTATTTGCAAAACTGATAATTTATGTAATTTATGTATGCTGACTTTAGACCAGGTTTTTGTTGATCAATGGGGCAGTTGCTCTCTGCTGCCTCTAAATGCAATACGGCAACAACAGGTCTGACCACAACTCATCTTAAGACCTACACGCCTATGGGGGCACAGATGGACGCAAGTGTTACTTTCACAATGTGGGCGCTGGCCATGAAAATGAAAACCTGGTCAGTCTAAAACTTCCAATGACAGTTGTGTTCCTCTGTGATTTGCGCCGGGTGTATGGTAGGGCCAATATGAGTGAAGAAAACATGTAAAAAAAAAAAAACAAAAAAAAAACTAGGAAGCACCTTTTCTAGTAAAATGGAACTCAAATTAATGACTTCATGACAGTAAAAAACAAGAACCATCGCCTCCATTCAAAAGATAAAGGGACTGCATTGTGGAAGCACTTTTGCATAAAAGAGAAGGTAGTGAAGAGAAAAGAGATGCGTAGATTCTTGTGACCTAAAAAGTACTCTAAAATCAATATTGCAGTCCAGAGGGGCTTCATGAAAGCAGGGCAATGTTTTAGTCACAGGACATGTTTTGCTGGTCTTACATGTAATGTTACAGAGCGAGGGCATACAGTGCCGAGGCCTAAGACAGGATCACAGGGCAAACATGCAAATATAGCAGTTGGACCCGAGCCAGAGATGGATGGAATGGACGGAGAGAAAGAATGAGTCACGACGTGGAGAGAGAGATTAGAAAAAGTGAGATGAGAGAGAGAGAAAGAAACGCAGCGATGCCGGCCGACGTAGAAAGAGGGATGTCACATGGAAAGAGGGAGATAGGATGAGAGGCAGACACGCAGCAAGAAATAGAGGGAGAGAGGGGAAGCGGTAAGCCGGTTGTTTCCCTCATGAGTTTGCATGTCGGGCAGCGCAGACAGCCCTGCCTCTTTCTTTGCTACGTCACAGCAGAGCAGAGCAGAGGGAGCAGGACTACCCTGATGCTGACAGGAGGAAAGGAGCACTCCAGCTTGCCAGAAGCCGGCTGCTGCATCTTGTCAGTGGACCTCTTGGATCTCTTATTGACATTAACGGAGCTCGTCGTGTTTTCCTCTTCATCCTTATCGTGAGCCTGCCAAAAGAAAGGAGCTGGATTGACAAAGACATAAATGAACCTTGCTGCTTCTAACTCTTGAGACCTTTTGGACTATTCTTCATCTTCTTGCAGCTGTCAATCATTCAGCTGTCACTGTGACATTGTTGTCATTTTCATGATACAGCTGTGCCTTTACTCTGGAGGTCAAGTGAATTTCATACTGGATCAGATGGATTTAGGACTACATCCAACAATAACTTAACTCCATCCAAAAGAATATGAACTACATCAAATGGATTCTGGAGTTGATCAGAGAAACTGGACTTAATCAGGTCTCCTTGAAATCTGAACTCTCAATTGTCGGGTTCATTCTCTTTAACCTGTGCTTGGATGTCAAAGCCATCTCACTAACTTAAAAAGGCAGGTTGGCTGAAGACAGAATTTGACTGCAAATTAGGAGTATCTGTGCTCGTAGAGGAACATCATGACCTATGAGTAAGAAATGGTGTTAATGATTATGTTCCCCAGTGGTGCTGACAAATGGATACCTCATCACTGCTGACTCACCACTGGGCCAAAGATGCCACACTCCATTGCCCCCACGTCAGAATTAAAGCCTTTTACTTTGGTTTTGTCTGGGGAAAGAGATAATAAATCAGAACAAACGGAAAATTGACATTGATTGATTTTCACTCCTGAACATCTGAAGACATGGCAGTGGCTGATTACCTTTTTGCCAATTTTCCTCAGAGGTAAAAAGGGTTAATATAAGCTGATTGTTTTACTTGTTCATTGTCAAGAAAGACTGAAGAAAAGGCATTTCTTTGTAATCCTTTGAGAGCAGATACCTACTCTCTGTTCTTTTAAACATTTGCCCTTGCCTTTTTTTGAACCAAGGACAACAACATTGATTGGTTTCTTCTTCAGCACTCAGCCGGCTCACTTATTAGGACAGGTGAAACTCAAAATGCCTTTAGTTGGACATCAGAAGCTGATTTTTCCTTCATGCTTGGATTGCAGTTTCACTTAACCATGAGATAACTATACGTTGAGCTAGGTGCTTGAGTAACCCTCGTTCAACATGGTGGTGACTCGTCTGGAGCTGGAGCTATGCTACCAGGGCAAGAAGTTACGTGGCGTGACATGGAAATTGACTCGATCAGAACATGGCTTCCTGCCAGAGAGCTCCTGGCTCATTGCTGTCCAGGTTATCGTGCCGTTCCTGGTGTCAGGACTCGGGATGGTCTCCGCTGGTATTGTTATGGACCTTATACAAGTACGAAAATCTAAGAAAAACCATTTATGGATTTTTTTTTTGAGAGATTGATTGATAGATGAATGAGTAGGGCTGAGTACCGTCTGAAATGTCTCGATACTGGTGCTAATACAATAACTGAGTTTTTGATACCAAAACAATACTGTTTAATACTTTACCTTAACAAATTCAAACTTTTTTTGTCATTAAACAAGAGAACCCAAAGTTCTAAAATGTTAAACACTGTCACAAACCTATCACCAGACAAAAACATAGATGTTGGACAATCCTGGAAAATTGTGGATTACATTGAGTAATTACACAAGTACAGTAGACCCACTGTACAAGAATTTTGGCAAAAAAAAAAAAAAGTTTAAAAAAATTGTTTCTGACTCAGTCTAATCAAAGTAGGGAAGAAGAGAATGAATCTAAGAAAGTGTTTGGTCCCTGACAGTTTTTAATACTCTGTATTATGGACACATTTCAGTTGGTAAAGTCAGTGTGGACCTTCCCAGCTTTATGGATGGATGGTTGAGTGGTTGGATGGTCTGACTTCACATCATCATCTATCATAGTGGCATGGATGAATGAATAATGTAATGAGATGGGTGGCGGTGCACATACTGTACATAGGCTGAATCACTGTGACGTCAAGAGAATAACAAAACCACTTCAGGGTCTACAACTGACGATTGAATTGAATTGAGGAGGTATGTGAAATCTCAACTTACATGATTTGTTTTGAATATGGAGAGGTGGTTGCGATCCTGTCACTATGAAAAAAAGTGCCTTAACATACTGCTGATTATTCTTAAATACAGTCTTCAGCCAGCTAGCATTATCGGCATCAACCAAACAAACCTTCTGGCCTGCTGTACACTTCGGCAGAGATTCAGAGACAACGTACAGCAGCTGGCCATGATTGGCTGTTGCTCGTAGTGTGAACATAGCATAATACTTTTTATAGCACAGACCGTGATTGTTAAATCACAGTGTCTCTTTTTCAACTGGCTAACATCCAACACCACATGCAGTTGAGCCTGGTGCATTTGATGTAGTTCCAAAGTGTGGCTATACACCACTCCCTTTATATTACAAGGGTGCTGAACCAGGTACTCTATTGGTTTTGATATCACTTTAAAGGGTCCTGATATTAGTACTGGTGTAATTTTCATGGAGGCCACTCCTTTCGGCCGACACAAGCAGAGGGCCAAATTTCCCCCCTTTTTCAACACTCCAGATCAGTCTTTTAGCGTGTTTGCTCTTTGCAGGTGGAGATATGAAAAACCTGAACCCTTCTCCGCTCTGTCATTGTCCGGGACCCCTGAATACGACAAGACATAACCATTTTCTCTTGATATCCCAGTATATTTTTGCCTCTGCTTAACTCCTTTAAATTGTATGTTGACATAGGGGTTTTTGACTCTAAAGTTATTATTAACAAACATTGTGATTTGGTCGATGCTCTTTTTACAGCGTAAACAGACAGCTGTAGACAGTTAAATGCGACATCTATGTGGCAAGAATGGATTGACAGTAGAGTAAGAGGCAGAGATTGACTGCCTGGGTAAGAATGGTCTCAGCTGGCATCGTTTTCATATCCACATGTATAAATTAGGGTCAGACTGACATTGGCCTTTTATTAAATACTGAATATTTGCCAGTCAGTCTCACCACCTTCTTTACGACTGGGCTAGCTCTTTGGTCGCGTGTGAGTTTTTCAGACAGCTTTTCTTAGTGGAGAGAAAAGAATGGTTGACGGCTTAACTGGTGGACTGAATCATTTTGGAATGATTGCACAGATGGAGGGAAGATGGAGAGCAATGTTCCCTTACAAACAAACAGATAAATGAATGGATGGATAGATGCAGCTGGATAGAGGCAGCAACTGCATGCACTGTAGTTTTACCAGTTCTGAGTTCCTGTTGACAATGCTGCTTTCTGCTCGACAGATTGAACCTTGTGTAACATCCACCTTTCTGAGCTTTCCAAATCAGATTTAGATGTGGAGAGGGTGGGGGAGCCTTGGGATAAAAGTGGACAGTTAATTTAATAAGTGGTTCGGGGATGAAAGAACAAAGGCCAGAGAGAGGGTATAGAAACTTTGATATCTCACATAGAAGAAACAGAGATTCTGTATAACAGAGAAAAGCATAAAAAAGCCACGCTGTTCGCAGTATTTCTTACATTTGTGTTAGCCTAAGCCAAGTGCACATTCTAATGTCACATTTAGATGTGTCTGGTGACAATAAGTATTAATATCAGTAATTGTGATGACATTAACATTACAAATGATATAAACATAGGGGTTTTTTCCCTCATGAGAGATCTAGAGTAGCATGGTTCTTAGTTTTCTTGGCTTCTTGCCTATCACACACAAGCAGCAGAAGCAGCAGCAGCAGTATTACAGCAGAAGTGGGCCATGTCCCAAGATAGCCTCCCAACACGACAGCCGTCAGCTAGACCTATCAGTCCAGAACCTGAGAAGAATGTGTATAAATAGATGCACACACTCATGCTCGCACAAAAAAAGCACACCTCTACCGTTCACTGTTCTCTTATTCATCCTTCTGTCCTGCCTTGTAGCCTTGTTGAGCCCCTTTAAAAACTCACCACCTCTCCTCCCTAGTTACTGTTATATAAACAATTCAGGTGGAAGAAATTATCTTATTGGTTAGGTAAAACGTTGGTGGGTGGGGCTAAAGCACAAGATTATGATAGATAATTGGTAAGGAAGGAGCTCATCAGAATATTAAAAGTGATATAAACAACATTAGATAAATACATTTTGTCACTTCTTGAACATGGCATCATGGATTAGCTAACTAGTACTGTATATGTACTTAGCTGTACATTTGCTTTTCTTTCATTGTGCTTCACTGTATGGCATCTGTATGAGGAGCCAAAGTCCTAACACCTCCTCCGGGTTAGCTGCTCTCACTCTGTGTAGTTTCTAACTGAGTTTATTTGATCCTTCTTCCTGAACACATGAAACATGTCCTGGGGGGTTCTATCCATACTCTCGTAGAGAATGTCTCTTAAAGATTTTGCTGGCCTGTTTTGGGGGATTGTTGCAGCCTAAAATATCTAAGTTCACAACAGCTTTTCTAAAAAATTGCAGTCTATGTCGCAATGTTTTGCCCCAGGCATTATGTTTTTGGATTCTCCGTCCATTCCTCCAATTCTTGTCAGTGCCATAGCTCAAGAACACCTTGAGGGAATTTTAAGTTCATTTCAAAATTTTAAATTTGGCACAAATGTCCACTTGGACTGAAGTTGCACTGATTAGATTTTGGTGGTCATACATCAAAGGTTAGGTTCACTTTAGCCTCATTTCTCTCATTCTTGTGAACGTGATATTCCAAGAACACTTTAAGTTTTTTTCAAATTTGGCACAAACATTCACTTGCACTCATTGATGAACTGATTAAATTTTGTTGGTCAAAGGTTAAGACCTTGCATCCAACTCATTCTAGTGAAATCAATATCTCAAAAACACCTGGAGGTAATTTCTCTAAATTTGGCACAAACATTCACTTGGACTGAACAATAAACTGATGAGAATTTGGTGGTCGATTGTCACTGTGACCTTGCATCTGTCTCACTCTCATGGATGTAATAACTCAAGATGGCCTTGAGGGAGCTTTCTCAAATTTGGCACAGATGTCCACTTGGACTGAAGATGCACATATTAAATTTTTGTGGTCATATATCAAAGGTTAGGTTCACTTTAACCTCATCTCTCTCTCATTCTTGTGAACGCGATATTTCAAGAACACTTTAAGTTTTTTTCAAATTTGGCTCAAACATTCACTTGCACTCATTGATGAACTGATTACATTTTGTTGGTCAAAGGTTAAGACCTTGCATCCAACTCAATCTGGTGAAGTCAATATCTCAGAAACATGCGGAGGTAATTTCTCTTAATTTGGCACAAACATTGACTTCACAGAATTTGGTGGTGGAATGTCACTGTGACCCTGCATCCGTCTAACTCTCATGAATGCAATAACTCAAGACGGCCTTGAGAGAGCTTTCTCAAATTTGGCACAAATGTCCACTTGGACTCAAGAATGAATGGATTAGAATTTGGTAGTAAAAGGTGAAAGGCCAAGGACACTGTGACCTCACAAATCATATTTTTGGCCATAACTCAAGAATTCATATGCTAATTGTGACAAAATTTCACATAAATGTCGAATAGGATATAACGATGCTGCTGGGTAGAAGATGTGTGTGAAGCATCCATGATTTTCGGCGCAGACATCATTGTAAACTTGACTGGCTTGCGGTGGTGTACAACCGCAAAGCAGTAATTCTAGTTATGCAATGAAATTGCTGCAGCCAGTGGAAAAAAAGCAAAAATAGTCACAGGTTTTTTTGTATAATTCTTTAAAATTAAAGGCAACTGGTTTTAGTGAGATTAAAATTGCTCTGTTATGACATTGTGATTTATACAACACTGTCGTTACTGCTAACTACGCATATGTAATCTAACTGAGCTTGATTCTTTCAGCACATGCAACAGATGTGGCTGCTACAGCTTCTGTCATGGTGTTTTTGTTGTCCACAGGTTTCAGCCATTCTCCATGTGTGGTTTGCGGTAGAAAAGTGATTGTCCATTGATGACTTTCCTTTGTGTTCCAACATCATGTTGCACACAGCGTAGAACACTTCACCCTGCTTTTGTGCAGATCGTCAACAAATTGCCTCGTACCGCCTTTAGCAGTAATTTTTTGTTGGTAATTGTGAGATTTTCAAGTTGCACATGCATGTATATTCACAACCAGAAACACAAAAGTAAGTTTGGTGACATGCAGTAGACTAGGATGATTGGTCAAATTTGCCAAAAAGTTGCAGTGATTGGACAACATTGCAAGGTTGCGAAGAACTCATAGGATTGATCAAATGTGCGTTAATTGTTCCGATGGCAACATGGCAATATTGAGGAGGGACTAAGATAAATGTGTATCCTCTACAGCTCCCGTTAATATTTGGTAGCCCTGCAGTGAGTTTACTAATGTCATTTTAAATTGGTTTCTGGTATCTGGCTTCAGCTGCTCTGCTTCCTTTACTGTTTCTTTACTCTAAAGGCTACCTGCTGCAGATTAATAATGTCAAGTTCATACAAGGACACGTTTGCTGAAAAAACTCAGCACTGTATGTGTTTTGGATTCTACAGTGTGCACAGGCTCACTAGCCAGTGAATACAAAGTTTGCACACTAACCCTACAAATAATTGATCATGTCTAGTTACTGTGTGCTGTCTTTTGGAAAAGCTGGCTGTGGTTAGTGACCTGTGTTTATATGAAACTAAATATTCAAGTATGTTTTTGTGTGGGTCGGTTTCTGTCATTGCACCACCTGCAAAATATTTCATAATTCATTACGCCCATTTAAGTCGAAGTGAATCACTGATGATATTTGTGCTTCCAGGACATTACTTTCCCCTGAGACATGTTTTGATAGCAAAACTTCATATCTGACACTTTTTCCTTCTTTTTTCGTATTTCCTTCCTCCATTTCCGGCCTGCTCCGTCAGTTTCTCCTCTCATCTTTAATTCCCTCCCTCCCCGCCTGCCCCTGCTCCACATCACTCTGCTCTTGGCAGCTGTGCTGTTCTTTTATATGTGCATCTATTTAAAGATCTAAACCGTCTTGGACCTGCCAACTGGAGTTGTAGTCAGAAAATATGAGGCAGACTCTGTGAACTGTATGTCTTCTAAACCCACTGAACCTCTGCAGCATGGCGTGGCGTCAGATGATGCTCAGAGACATGGAAACAGGAAAAGTAGGCTACTGGGTTAGTCTAGAATATGTGATGTGCTTATTTAACAGCATAAGGGACAAGATCCAGAGGGCCCATCTGTGGAGGTGAAGATGACATTAATGGGTTTTTAATGGGGGAGAGGGGGGGTGTTTGTGTTGGGTTTTTTTAGAACTGTAATTTTGTGAGTGTTTATTTGTGTGCAATACTTTGTAAGTGAGTAAGATTTGTAAGATTTAATTTCCAATGTCTGTGTTTCAGCACTGGGAGGTGTTCAAGGTGATAACTGAGGTGTTCATCCTTGTGCCTGCACTGGTTGGACTCAAAGGAAACCTGGAGATGACCCTGGCTGCTCGCCTCTCCACTGCTGTAAGACAGGCTAGGTGTTAAATATTTTAAGTCCTCATGCAGTATGATTTTTGATTCAGAACTTGAACTTTCTTCAGGCCCTATAGGCTACATATATATTATTATTATTTTAGAGAACACTGTGACTACTCCCTAAAAGTCAGTCTCACCACCATACAACTTCTCATGCACAACTGATTCAGTACAAAATCACACTCAGAGTAATCATATGAAAACAATATGGTGTGTTTGTCTCTCAGCTCAGTCTGAGCTGAAAGTAGGTGCACTTTGTAGGTTATATTGCTAAAAGCAGAGTGCATGCATAGTGGACTAATCTGAGTCAACTCTTAATGGTTTCTTGAAGTACGATTAGGCATTATCATGTAATGCAACATGCTAAATTATTCAGAATGATATTAGATCTTGTTTTAGTAGTTGGTCCTGTGCAGATCGCACAGCACTACTGCAGTTGTTTACAACCTGGGTCTCATTTTCACAGTTCTTGTAGTGCTTACTGTAATGATGATGACATTTTACAGACAAGAAACGAAATGAAAAGGCAAGAAACACAAGACAGCTTTTTACAGTATAATCATGTTGTACATGTAGGGTATCAAAAATATATTCACTGGGTTCCTATACCCAACTGATATTATATGTAGGTACAAGGGATGAAATCAGGAGGTTAGGGTAAAACAACTTCGTGTTTCAGAGCAACTTAAAAATCTGTTGTATTTTTGTATTTTATAGTGCCTACTTAATAAATATAAGGTATAGTGATTTCATTACTGTGGCAAGACAGGACAAATTAGTAAAATGAGGTAATTGTGGTTATACTGGAGTACTTGTTGATATATTGCATGTTGCTGTAGAATTAAACATTTACAAATATAGCCATAAAATAGTTATGGGTATGTTTTAAAAAATTGTAATATTTGTAGTTTGCCATTGTAAAATGACATATAGGCTAAATATGCCCGTATCCTGTAATTATTTAATGTGTACTAGGTAAATAAAAAAGCACTTACTGTGTCATTTGTTACAAGGTCCCTCACAGATACAAATATATACTGCCCTTTTTCTTGCACTTCTTCCCTTGTACCCCAGAAGGTATCCAATTCCATTGGTAACCCTTGAAAATAGAAACATTACACTATAATTCACACTAAAAAACCCAGTTTGTAAAAAACAAAAAGTAAAATGAAAAACCCTTTACCTGATGGAGTTTCAGTGTGACCCAATTGGTTATTTACTCATTTACTCCTAACTTAGACTTAAAGAGAATGAGAATCATGGAGCATTCTGCTGTAGCGCTGCCATCTTATAAGGATAAGTGCAGCTTTGGTAGCTGTAGGTCTTATCAAATCAATGTCTATATTAGTACATGCAGCCAATATATAGAGAAGCTCTCAACATAGGTGAAAGAATGAAATATTTGAAAATTGATGTTATAATATAATAATGATGATATAAATCCTTACAGACTTTGATAGCTTGCCAATCATTGACATCCCTGATACCTGTCCAGTGTTTGCCGTTGGCGCCTGCCCCTGTCAGCAGTTCATAAACTTTAAATCTTTAGAGGCCTGTGTCCAGTTTACAGACGGAGGGGTACAGACCTTCAGATTTACAAGCCTAATTACAACCACACAATCATCAGAACAATCACAAGATAAGCTAGCTAATGTTATGCCAACCGAATGCTAACAAAACCTCAGCTAATCATGCATAATTAATCTGCCAGTATCTAGCAGAATTAAACACATAGTATTAGCCTGTATTTGGGTCTGACTTTACACCATATATACTTAATTTGGTGTCAATAAACAGCCAGGGGATGGCAATCTTCCCCTTATCCTGTTAAAATGGCCGACCCGCTGCTGATGACAACAAAATCCCATTCCCTACTGTTTACTTGTCTGCCTCTTTGGAATAAGGAAAAACAAAAACGGCCTATATTAATCCACACACTGACATGTAATTGTAATACTTAATTGTGTCAAAAAAACCTTAAATGATTGAATTGCCTTTTCCCTCACATTCTCATTAAAGTGTATTAATAATGTATCTCCGTGTTTATAGGCCAACACAGGCCAAATGGACGACCCTGAAAGACAATGGACCATGGTGTGCAGCAACCTGGCACTGATACAGGTAACATACTCACCATATACCCACATAGGTTACTGTGGTCACCAGTTTAGGCAAAAGAGGAATCACAATAACCACTGAGATACTTTCTTTAGGTGCATGTGGAACCCTGTAGTTGAATTTTGGATGTTCTACACACCAAATGATTATCTGTTTAGTTAAGAAGATATTCAGCAGTTTGACCTATAATAAAAATGTCTGCTAGTTGTAGCCCCATCTAAATGTCACTGCACTGTGTGTCATGTTCATTGTTGTACTCCAGTCGAATCCTTTAAAAATATCTGGGTTCCTTCTTTTCTGCAGGTTCAGGCGACAGTGGTGGGTTTCCTCGCAGCATTGGCAGCCGTGTGCTTAGGGTCATTTTCTAGAGGGGGTGTTGAACTGGACCAGGCAGCTGTTCTCTGTGCGAGCAGCATCACCACTGCCTTTTTAGCTGCTCTCTCCTTAGGTCAGTAACAAAGGAGGCTTTCATTGTTTTGAAGTTGAATCAGTCTGCTACAGTATTTTGATTGTTTTGGCTCAATTTTCACAACCAAGTTTTAGTTTGTGAAATGCAACACTCCAAAATTTGGCTACAAACATTCCACATAGCGCATAGAATTAAAACCTGTATCAAATTAGGTAATCCATCATGCAGAAAGCTTTATTAGAAGATAAACACACATTCACGTTGCACCAAAAAATACACATAATGCTTCCATTTATTTCCTTCAGAGTCTTCACTACATTATACTATATGAGTCTGGACAGGCATGGATGTAAACTGCAAGTTGACTGTTTGGCAAAGGTATACAGCCGCAGGGCAATAATTCTAGTTTTACATTTAAACTTGAAAGTGAGCCAAAACAATTACAATATACTACAGTAGTGACCCTGCTATGAACAGGCATTATTCATGTTCTGAGTTCATCAGAAACTACACAGAGAAAAAAATGTGTGTAATGATGCAGTGATGATCCAGGGGCAGCATTGCAGCACGCACATGGCAGAAAATGGTTGTCAAACGAACAGGTGGCAGGGTGCTCAGAAATAACCGAGATTGGTGTATACACTCACGGACCATTTCATTAGGTACACCTAGCTAGTACCAGGTTGGACCCCTTTTGCCTTCAGAACTGTCTTAATTCTTGGTGGCACAGATTCAACAAGGTGCTGAAACATTCCTCAGAGATTTTGGTCCATATTGACATGATAGCATCACACAGTTGCTGCAGATTTGTCGGCTGCACATCCATGATGCGAATCTCCTGTTCCACAATATCCCAAAGGTGCTTTGTGGACTGTGGAGGCCATAGTTTCAGATGATTTGAGCTTTGTGACATGGTGCGTTATCCTGCTGGAGGTAACTATCAGACGATGGGTACACTGTGGTCATAAAGGGATCACGGTCAATTGGTTGATGCTCAGTTGGTACTAAGGGGCCCAAAGTGTGCGAACAAAATATCCCCCACACCATCACACCACCACCACCAGCAGCCTGAACCGTTGATACAAGGCAGGATGGATCCATGCTTTCATGTTGTTTACGCCAAATTCTGACCCTATCATCTGAATGTCGCAGCAGAAATCAAGACTCATCAGACCAGGCAACATTTTTCCAATCTTCTATTGTCCAGTTTTGGTGAGCCTGTGTGAATTGTAGCCTCAGTTTCCTCTTCTTAGCTGACAGGAGTGGCACCTGGTGTGGTCCTCTGCTGCTGTAGCCCATCTGCTTCAAGGTTCCACGTGTTGTCCATTGAGAGATGGTCTTCTGCAGACCTTGGTTGTAATGAGTGGTTATTTGAGTTACTGTTGCCTTTCTATCATCTTGAACCAGTCTGGTCATTCTCCTCTGACCTCTGGCATCAACAAGGCATTTTCACCCAGAGAACTGCCGCTCACTGGATATTTTCTCTTTCTCTGACCATCCTCTGTAAACTCTAGAGATGGTTGTGTGTGAAAATCCCAGTAGATCAGCAGTTTCTGAAATACTCAGACCAGCCTGTCTGGCACCAACAACCACGCCACGTTCAAAGTCACTTAAATCACCTTTCTTCCCCATTCTGATGCTCAGTTTGAACTTCAGCAGGTCGTCTTGACCATGTCTACATCCCTAAATGCACTGAGTTGCTGCCATGTGATTGGCTGATTAGCTATATGTGTGAGTAGTTGAACAGGTGTACCTTACAAACTGGCCGGTGAGTGTATATTCACAGCTTCTGTATTTTATAAGGCGAGGCGTGAGATTATCCAGCTGCTCTATATGTGAAGGCAAAGGCAACTGAATCACTTTTATCCTCCTCTATAGCTGCTGTGTTTGTTGGACAGTCCTTAAATCGTGTCCTGTAGATAAAACATCCTTTAAATGCAAGCCATTGATGAGATTGACACTCTCACGAAGCCACAGTCTGCTCATCTAACTCTCAGCAAATGAATGTGTCTTCCAAAATGTCAAACTGTTCCTTCCATAGTCAGTAAATGCTACGTGTAGCTCCTGTTCGTGTCTTTTTTACTCACACTGTTAAACACTATCAGTCAGTCAGCTCAGCACACTGACCCAGCAGGTTTAACAGCCAGCAGCAGGTGCACCTATCCCCGTGCCACCCTTCCCCTCATGTAATTACTGCATTATCCATAATTTATCCTCTCCATAAATGTTCTAGTGTTTAGCAGTCCTGATGAGTGAGGGGAGTCAGCTTTCCCTGGTTCGTTTTATTGCTAATGACTTGAGTCATGTCTCAGTGGGGAGTAACCTTGTCAAACCTTCCTCTCCTTACTCTGTCATTTTTAATATCTCTCTATGAATCCGTTTTCTTGCATTTTTTATTTTGCTCAGCTCTAAACGCTGCTTGTGTAAGTCTTATTGTTTCTCCCCTATTTTCTCCTCTGTCACTCTGTGCGGCAGTTTGAGCTCTGAAAACTGTCTTTTCTGATAGAGAAAAACCAGCATGTTCCTGCTGAAAGCTTTCGTCAGCGTTATGTTGTATTGTAACTGGGATAAAAGCCCTCCCTCAGAACACACTCAATTATTTCTCTCTTTATACACTTTGCCTTTTTGTTCTCCTTGGTTGAAAGTGATTACAGTTCGCTCTTTTTCTCCATCACCCTTTTTTCTGCTCCTGTTCTTTCCGTCTTCACTCTCAACTCTTTTCTCCCCCGTAGGCTTGGTGATGATTGGAGTGATCATCGGCTCCAGGAAGGTGGGGATCAACCCCGACAACGTGGCCACCCCCATCGCTGCCAGTCTGGGTGATTTGATCACCCTGTCCCTGCTGGCTGGGGTCAGCAGCACACTCTATGAATATATAGGTGAGGAGATACAGTAACATGGAGTCATGAGAGAAGATGAGCCAAACCTCAGGCTCTGATTTATGACCCTGAGTCACACTTGTCTGGAGTCAGAGGAGCAGCTTACATCTGGATTTATACATTTTCTCCCAACAAGAGGAACATGTGAATGTCTTTGTTTTGTAGTAAAGTTTAATGAGAGGGAACATTTGGACCAATACACAATGTGATAACCAGAACACAAGATGGCAGCAAAAGTCAGGTTTATTTTTCAGATAACTCGTCAAGGTGTGTGTGTGTGTGTGTGTGTGTGTGTGTGTGTGAGAGAGAGAGAGAGATTTATCATGTATTCTCAGTACTGCAAGTCATTCATTGATAATACTGCTATGATTTTTGATATGATATGAAAAATTCCTATTGTGATATTCACAATATTTCAACTTGTTGACATCATACTGTTACCCACGGCAACAACAAGCATGACTAAAAGTGAAATTATTAGCAATTCGGCAGAGGGTACAAAGAGAGGAGCAGCTCCAGTAGTGTGGAATAAATTGTGGCATCCTAAATGTTTTATGAACAGCCCCGGACTTCTCAGACTGTTTTTGCGAGTTACTGCTCAGAGGGAACTCATTCAGCGGCTCCTCTGGCAGCAGCACAGGGTCTCTCCGTCTCCTCTCTCAGCGTATGCACACAGGAGTCGGTGTCGTCAAGTCGTTTTGTCATAAACCTTCAGTAATGTAAACCTGTGTGACGCTCGCAGCTAAACAAAACACTACATATATGTGAATGTGTAATAGTTATTGTAGCATAACAGCCTCTGACAGTTTACAGTGTGATGATTCCAGGTGGGAAAAATTTAGGATTTTGGTAAAGGAAATCACCTGTTGATTTTTATATATAGATCCCAGGATGCATTTATTGTATTTGGGAGCTGTTAAATATGTAATTTGTGGTAGATTTTATTTTGATGAACTAATAATGTTGTATACCTAATCTGAACTCACTCAGAGTTACTGTTGTTTACAGTAACTCAGAGTTTGTTGTTTATAAACTAAAGCCATGAAAGATAATTTTTGTGTAGTTTTTACTGAATATTTGAAGGTTAACTGTCAGGTTGCCATGTAAAACTATATCACTTATTATGTTGCAATTCTAAGATCTTAAATCTTACTATATAATGACGAAAACTCTGTCTGTCTGTGGATGTGTCTGTCCCACGTTTTTCTACTCACTGATGTGGTCGATCTATGTGAAACTGCACATAGGCATTGAGGATTGGCATAGGTAGAAGGTGACGAGGCTACTTTTTCCAAAAATAACACTATTGTTAGTGTATTCTTTTACAAAGTCGATGCATTCACCCCACAAGTTACTGAGCATGCACGTTGATATATGTATCCACCTCAAACAGACATCAGCTGTAGCCGAGCAGCGGAGTTACACTGTGCACGTTCGTTAATATATGTATGCACCTTAAACATTTTCCCACTATTGGCAATGGTACTACTGTACTTTCAATGAAGCAAGCGTACTCTCAATTTCACAAAAACTCTGTCTGAATACATTGCTCCTCTTAATGGGTTCAGTTGACTATTTAATCTGCAATTTCCTATGACCTGTATCCCAAACACACACCATGTGAAACTGTACGTGGGCAACTGTGCACTCAATGGGTATGGACTAGTCAATATTGAAGTATCTTTATAATCATTATTTATTAATTTATCAATCATATTGTCAAGAATATCATTATCGCAAAAATACCCTGAAATATCATATTATTCTAGAGCCATATCACCAACTCCGTCAACTAAAAGACATAGATGAATCAGGATGTTAGCAGAACTGTAGCTTTTCACTGTGAAGACTCACAGTACGGAGATTTCTTTTCTTTTATTAACTGTACCTTTATTTAAATGTGTAATCTCGTTAAGAAACACATTCTTAATCTTAAAAACGACCTGATTAAACTTAGTGGCCAAAGGGGTGCACCTACAGGCAATAGTAGGTGGCCAAAGGGTAACTTTTTGTTAAGTTAGGTGTTGTAGTGGTACTCATTATTGTTTAATTCATGACTTCTCTGAAAGTATAGCTGACTTTTATTAATATGCATTTTTGGTATCAGTAAGTTGTAAGAGTGTGTCTGCTCCTGTCCCACAGATATATGGTACCTGTCCCCCTTGGTGTGTCTGATCTTCCTGGCTCTGATCCCACTGTGGGTGGTGGTGGCCCGACAGAGCCCTCAGATCAGAGAGGTTCTCCGCTCAGGGTGGCAGCCTGTCATAGTAGCCATGTCCATTAGCAGGTATAAACTTTTCATTAATTTATTTAATCACTGATTTATACATAATTGCTTTAAATCAATTATAACTTATGTGTAAAGTGAACTCTTGAAATAGAGCAGGTCATTATAAATAAGACATTTGAGCACTATAAAACTAAATGGTGATGTAAAAACCATATAAAAACCTAATCAATTTTTTATCCTGCAGTGTGTAATTAGATCATTTAAATGATGTGAGCAGGATATATAGTAGATGCTTAATGAGAAAAAAAAAGTCAGGCCTCTGAACTGCTAATTAAATAGCTGAAAACAGGATTATCATTCTTTTGAAAGACTTTTTTCCCTCCTGACATCAGGCTGGAAAACCCTGGCAGTGACTGCATGCGGTTCTGATTCCCTCTGCGTTTGTGTTTTCCAGTTTTGGAGGCCTTATACTGGACAAGACAGTGAGTGATCCCAACTTCAAGGGCATGGCTGTCTTTACACCCGTCATTAATGGTAAGCCTTTTAAAGCTAAATGATGCCACAGGGGAATAATCAAACTGAGAGATAAATTGGCATTTTAGTCATTTATCGGATGCCGTTGTCCAGAGTGCAGAGACATTTGCATTATTAGGATTAAAACATAATTGAATAGATGTTTATACAGGAGTGTTTGTTAGTTTGCAGCCTGTATGAATCCGAGCAGAATGCTAAAGATTCAGCAGTGAGTAATCCAAACAAAGTGTGGCGTTATCTGTGTGGTAGACATGATGGGAAACATCAGCACTTTGAAGCTGAAAGCAGAGCAAACAAAATGCAATCCAGTCGCCACAATAAATGTTGGCATTGTATGTTTCTGCTAACCACAGATATGTTACATTTGTACATTATTATGTAGCTGATACATCGAAACTTTTAAGCAGTTAACATGTGGTTAGGAGTAGGCACAAAAACCACTTGGTCATAGTTAGGAAAATAAAAATGTTTTGGCTTACAGTATCTGGTGGCACAATCCCCACTGGAAACCCAGCAATGTCTTGGTAAAAAAACAAACCACTTTTCATGGCACTATCCAGTGGGAAACAAAATAATGGGTTGCTAAAAAACACCCACATTTGGTGACTAAAAAGCCGCTGAAAACGCAACTGGTTTTGTTGTTTGTTGGTATCAAACAGTGGTCTACAGCTTGGCAGGGGTTTAACTTAGGTGCCACACCATACTCTATCCTCCTCACCTCCTGATGACAAAGTCAGCTCATATACTACATAGAAATGTTGATATATATATAGGGCTGTCCCCTAATAGTGAACCAAACGTTAGTCGACCAGAAAGTTCATTAGTTGGCAAGGTTCAATGGGTCGCTTAGTCGCAGAAAAAACAAACAAACAAACGTAAAACTCTGTTGGGAGCTGAATCAAACCTATATGACTGGACCATGTGGGAATTTACTTTGAAAGGACAGACACAGGAAGTGGCCACACTGAGCAGTCGGACAGGAGTCACATTAATTTCCAGGGCTGGTACCTGCAGTTATTCCACAGGCTAGTTAATAACATGTCGGGCAGGAAATCCAAAGTGTGGGATCATTGTGAGAAGGTGAAGGATGAACCCAAGGTGATATGTAAACTCATCTTCATTGGTCAACTACAAACATGACGTATCATCTGAAACATGTCAGTAGCTACATGCCCATTAGCCACGTAGCACAATCATTACTGCTTTGCTGACAGCGTCATTAACAGGCGGCTCGCTCAGTGTGTGACGTGCACTTGTAGATAAAATATAGGCCTGTGTCAGACGCTGTAGCATCCTGATCTATTGCATTTGCTAAAGGAATCAAGCTGAGTTAGATTAAATATGCATGGTGGTAAATGATGAGTATTTGTCTACAAGGAAAATTCTTATTGAGGGGCAGCTCTATTGATATAATACGTATGAAATGTACAAATGTGACGTATCCATGGTTTGCAGAAATGTACAATGTCAACATTTTCTTCTGATGACTGAGCTCCAAAATGTAAATGCTCAAAGACTGGATCATCTGATGGTCATCGAATGACCTAACATTTACAGCATGTTAGAAGTTATACATTTGCATTTGAACCTACTGGTCCTTCTCTCTGTGTGTACTTGTTGTATGAACGTGAGCAGCATACTACAACTCTCAGAACGGAATAGGAATGCTTCTCAAGGAGATTTTCCTGAGATTCAGTATTGAGTACATCACTAATCCCTATATATATATATATATATATATATATATATATATATATATATATATATAAATATATGGATATATATATATATATATATAAATATATATATATATCTGGATTGATTTCCTTCTTCCAGGCAGCAACTGGCAGCTTGATTTGTTATTTTTATTCACAACGTTTCTTTTCACACTCAATTTTTTTTCTCTTTGAAGTCATTTTGTGTTGTAGTTAAACACTTATGGGAGATGAGTTTGAGGATGTCGGAGAAAGTGAAAAGCTGTGAAGTATTGTATCAAGAGCTGTGTTCATATTCAGAAAATTAAGCCCAGAAGACAGTAAGACAAAAATAAATGTTATTAAAAAACGTTACTCTCAAGCACTGAAACATGCTTATGGAGTTAAGGCTGGGTAACTTTACCTTGGTTTGAGGCATAATAAACATGTTCTACAAAGCAAAAACCTTTTTAAATTTAACAACAGAAACCAAACGCTCTGAAATATTAAGTGCTGTCTCAAGCAAGCAGCTTTACGAAAACATTAAAGTCTTAAATTTACAATTGCATCATTTAAATCAGAAAATATGAAATTTAAAAAAAAAAAAAAACCTATTAATCAACCAGACCAACTCTCTGCCCTTGACATTTTTTAAGACTCTGCATTACAGACACATTCGTACCACAAAGGCTCTACCTACAAGTGAGTGGAAAAACAGTCCTTGCTCAGAACTAATGACCTTGCATGGTTACCAATCCCCAACCTTCTAATTTTCAGTATTTTATTACCATTGTGAAATGAACTGAAACCATTGGCAGTCTGTGAGGCAAGGAAACCAGTCTAAAACATATGGGATGCTTTGGAATACATTCGGCTTTAATGTTAAGTATTCACGATTTACAGTTAATGGGTTCCAACATGTGAAACTTCCATCATGTCCAGTAAATGAAGCCTGAAAACCACAGGAGCACCAGCTTTAGAAGCACCGGCTATTTCAGACGCACCAGCTGCGGTCAAAAGTGCATTCAGGCCATCATTTGGAGCGTCAGACTGCTTTGATGAATCTCTCTGAAGTTTTATTTTTACACTCTCAGTAGTGGAGGTTCAGCACAGATACATAGTTTGTTCAAAATTTTATGAGTTTCATCATCAAATAAATACACTCTTTGTAGCTCATCAACAGAAAGAGTGTAATATACTGGTCTGAGACTGTTTGCTAAACTCCTCCCTTAAACAGCAATTGTCCAATAATAGCTTAGCAGTTGTAACTAGGCTGAGCAGATATGGCAAGCTTTAGATTTCTATCAGTCAGTCAATCAATTAATCAAACAATCAATTTGTCACATTTGTCACAGTCCGTCACTTCCATTGATTTGTATATTTAAGTACTCCACCCCCATTTTGTAGCAAAAACGTCTAAAATGACTTACCCAAATTAAAATGACTGTAGCTTCTGAACCGCTCTGACTACATGCATGCATGAAGTCTTGCCAGAAAGAAAACTTCCTGAAGTTCCTCATGAAAGTGTCAGAAACACTCTAGGTGATACAGAGACAGAGTAATGGGCCTCTGAAGTCAGTTTTTTTCCATGAAAAGATCCAGGAGAGCCCCAAAAGACAAGTCAGTCACTCGGCTTCAAAACAGTCTATCAGTGATCAAACAACACTCAGCCAGCTTCAAACATTGTACCTTATTGAAATCAGGTGTGATTATGATAGCTGATGTTGTTTATGACAAAGAAACACAAATATCACCAAATAAAGCCATATGAAACGTGAAAGTTATGATCCCACTTTCTAGGCGGTATAGCTCAGCCAAAAATAGTGATAGGAGTGACACTCTTACCTTTTGAAAAATAAAACAGCTAAGTCCTCGCTAACAGCTCCGCATAAGATCGCGAATAATCCTGTAACTTTTCCTGTCGAAAAACGGCATGACATGACTTCATCATCACGATTTTGGACTTTGTGTGTTTAGGCTGCTCTGGTGCAAAATCCATAAGAAACTAGAGCACTCGGAGAGCGCAGACCTCCACCAAGCAGCTCGGATTTCCTTCCATTTTCTGATTTTATCCACTCTGCTTCAACCGATCACCACCAAAATGTTATCATCTGTTCCTTGTCCCATTATCAACCTTTCCTGAAAATTTCATCAAAATCCGTTCAGAACTTTTCAAGTTATTTTGCAGACAAACAGACCAACGCCAGCGAAAACATAACCTCCTTGACGGAGGTAATAAAAGAAAAACAATGTTATTTTCGAAAAGTCAAGAGCTTCCTGAATCTGGCAATACCAAACATCACATGGTTTGATGACGTAGTGCGCCTGGGAGATGCCATTTAACAAAGGAAGAGGGGAGCGAGGAGATATAGCTGATCAACACTGCCAGCAACAATTTGCCATTTCACCTCTGTCTGAAATCAATGACACATTGTTTCAAAAATTACCAAGTGTAGCAACAGTAACCAGGGACAACTTAATACCTTGTGTCAACTGATGTGTCTCAAAAGTCACATTGAGTGGAGAGAGATCATCTTACTTTGTTAGCAGTTCACTACAGGGCCTAGGTGCAGGGCTACTGTAGATTGAGCAGAAGAAATAATCAGGAGCAGAGGGACAGAGACAGAAGAGAGGAAACTAACTTTCCAGTGTGCATTGATTTTGTAAACTGACCCACGTGTAATCCTTGGCAGTTTAACTTGAGTCTTGGATTTGCATCCAGCTCTTTTCTCCCTGAGAAAGACCCAATCAGCTGTGGACAGCAGAGAATCAAACCACATCTGAAGGTTTACAGTAACTTAATACACATAGAAAACTGATTTACACCCCATAATGCTGGATTAGAGTGATGAAAAATGCACCGAGACAGAGAAGTGGGGGCAAAGAAGAAGCGGCCCTCAGAATAAGTGGTTTGGCTGTGAGGTGATGCGTGCAGGGATCCACTGAGTATAGGGGAGAAGTCGATAGAAACCACTAATGGTCCACACCCAGTGTCCTGGCACAGCTGACAGGGCCTTCAATAACCATCGACTCTCACTGTCACTGTTTCTCATTTTGTCTCTGCCCATCTTCCCACTGTTTCTCAACCTCGCTGTCTCTCTTTGCAGCACTCGCTGCTAAATTCTAAAATTGCCAATCTGGTTTGAATTTCCCATTCTCCCTCTCTGGCTTGCACATAAACCAGTATTATGTTTTACTGAACGTTCCCCCCAAGTCTTTTCCAACTCACTAAAGAACATCTGTGCCATTTTTCGGAGTAAATGCTTGGAAAGGTGTTCGATGTAAGTGAATTAGGCACAGATACTTTCATCAACACCAGAATTAAAATGGACTCTGAAAGCGGAAACACTGCTTTCATGCAAGTGAACGAAGGGGCTCAACTTACACCGGAATGAAAGGATTAAATCTTATCTCAGATCTCTCGTCAGCTTTTTTTGATGCTTTGAAGCTCCTCACATCTGGGACCAGTTTAAAAATCTGTAAATTACTTGTCAAACAGATCAGACATCATGACACGAAGTCCGTCAAGTTCTCTATCAGAGTTTCAGAAAAGGTACAAAATGTTTTTTGCATAACCGGAGTCACATTTCACTGTCGGAACCACATGGCTGCGTGCCGTTGATTTTCTTTCCATATGAATGTGTTGCTGTTCTTGTATCTTTCTGAGATATGGGGTGGAGCTTTTGTTTGTGTTCACCTCTTTCATTTTTTTTAAACCCTGTGACTCCACCAGCCAGATTATAGCTGTGCTTAGGCTAATGTGGCTTCTTCAGATGCTCTTCATAAACTCTGGCCAGATCACGGCTGAGCCAAGCTTGTGTCATTACTTGGCTTAATTTGTGTGCAGGCGATGATGAAAGAGATTACTGACTCTGAATGTGTTTACTGTCCCTTGTGGGAAAGATCCTTCTGTTTCACTTGATTGGGAGGATACAAAATCAATATGGGCTTTTTAAATTAATCTGTGCGGGGAAACAATACGTCTTTGTCTGATGTGAAATGAAGTCGCAACAAGATAGATGGTGGTTGAGCCCTCATTTATATTCACTCATGATTGACTCACTTACTCACTCAGTCTGCCCTCTGGCTTTCCTTCCTTGCTGTAGGAGTGGGTGGTAACTTGGTGGCCATCCAGGCCAGTAGGATCTCTACCTACCTGCACTTCTGGAGCATCCCAGGGGTGCTGCCTTACAAGATGAGGCAGCACTGGCCCAATCCCTGCATCACCTTCTTCTCCGCAGGTAACGCTAACACGTCCTATCAACCATCATTAATCAATTATAAAGTGGTAATTAAACTTTAGTTAATACACAACTATTACTGATATTTATCAGTATATGACTGATTGATTTTCTTTATTTTTGTTTTATTTTGTGTCATGCACAAAAACCTGCCCACCCTAATAGGTTAACAAGACAGCATACCATTATCGTTGCAGTGTTCAATCCAAAGTATTATCTTATTGCTCAGTCCCCAAACTAACAGTTAGATAACTGCTTGTACGTATAATTTATGAATTGCACATTTTCAACCTTCTGACATTTACTGCCTTCACTCACCTTTACCAAATGGCAAATCCAGTCTATGCAGCCCCACACTGGTCAGGTGTATGCAAGGGTGTTTCTAGGATTTGATGACATTCGGGGCTTAGCCCAGACCTCTACTGGGGCCTTAAAATAATACCACAATATGCCAGGGTAACTTTGCAATAATATGACAAATAAGTAAAAAAAATTATATTATTTATCTAAGAAAATAGAATTGCAACAAAATAAGTGATATAGTTTTACAGTTTATCTTCATATATCAAGAAACAACTAAACAAAAATGATCTTACTTTTCTTCAGTTTGTAAAAAACAACAGTCACTCCTGGAGGAGAATATGCAGAGGGGCCTGTTAAATGGGAGCTGGCTCATAACTGAGTAGAACTCTTGTAAATTAAACATTTTTTAAACAGTAAAACACAGCAGACAGGCCTGAGTACACAATGAGGGATATTCATGCATAACAGTGGTTAACTACTAAAATAAGGCACCCTGCCTGCAAAGAACTCATTCTCTGTGTCTCCCAGGGGTGAACTCCAAGTCAGCACGGGTGCTTCTGCTGCTGGTCATCCCCGGTCACCTGGTCTTCCTCTACGCCATCTCTCTGCTGCAGGGAGACGAGGCACCTATCTCTGTAGCCTTCACCATCTGCTACCTGTGTGCTGCTCTGCTACAGGTAACCTGACACACTTTATGCACACATTTTGTTTGCTATTATCTATAAGAACTAAAAGAACACAAATCATTTTTATATTCCTGTCAGTGGTAGTTATCACTGAATCGTTTCTCATGAACTCTCTGGCCCTCATATGGCCCTGAAGTTTCACATGACACTATGATACAAACTGTGGAAACCAGTCATCAGCAGGTAAAACTTTGTACAGTCTGATAGAAAGGGCTGCTGCCACCTGTTAGCTAACTGTGAAATGATCGTGCCAGGTGTTGGTGCTTCAGCAGCTCTGTGATACAAAGATTTGTTCCAGGACAGAACCAAAAGTACACCGCACTCCTGCCACGGTCACCTTTCTGACCTCCTCAACATAACGTCAGGTCAGCTGTGGAGTGTTTGACAAAAACCTGAGACTCATTAAACGTGCAGCGTCTGTCCGTATTGTTAGTATTATTGCACGGTGTTAGATGTTGTGTCCTTTGGTACCAAGTCAATGAATATCTGGCAATCTCCATAATCTCTTGCAGGCTTAAATAAATCTCAGATTTCATATCTGCTCTAGTCCGGAAAATCTGTTTGGAAGATTTATAGGTAGCTGCTATTGAGATCACTCGCCTGGCTGATAAAATAACACACAAGACACACGTAGGTGTAGAGAGAAAGATACTTTTATTATTATGAGCAGCTGAGATGCACTAGGCCAGTGAATGTACCCCCCACAGCCCTATCACATTAACTTAAATACCCTTGATTAACAACACCTGTCATTTTCTAGTTATGTTGTTTTAACTGTATTTAAAGTGGTCATCCATGATGGTTTTTGACTTGTTGTTATGCCTCTGCGACTGCTGTAGCGCGAGGCATTATGTTCTCAGGTGGCTTGTCCAATTGTACGTCTGTTCATCCCATGCTTGTGAGAGCGATATCTCGAGACAACTTTAGGGAATTTCTTTAAATTTGTCACCAACGTCCACTTGGACTCAATGATGTACTGATTAGATCTTAGTGGTCATGGGTCAAAGGTCAAGGTTTGTCTCATTCTTGTGAATGCAATATTTCAAGAGTAAATATATAGCAAAAACGTTCACTTCAGCTTCAGGATAAATTAGATTAGATCTTGGCGGTCATAGGTCAAGGTCACTGTGACCTTGCATCCATCTCAGTCTCGTGAACACACCATCTCAAGAACGCCATGAGGGAATTTCTTTAAATTTGACACAAACGTCCAAAGAAGAAGAAGTAACGAATTAAAACTTTGCGGTCAAAGGTCACGCTCACTGTGATCTCTCAAAACATGTTTTGGGCTATTCCGCAATATTTCATACTCTAAATATCATAAAATTTCACACAGATGTCTGATAGGATAAAACCGCAAAGTGATGACATTTTATATCCAAAAGGTCAAAGTTCAGCTTCACTGTGACATCATAATATTCTGCCAAAAGACTTTTCTGGCCATTACTCAACTTCATATCATAACAAAGGGGAGACATTACGTTGGATACTGAATTGAATCCTGAGTGTCCATCTTGAAGTTATTATGTAGGTCTTCTGTGCTGCCAGGTTGATGTGTGTGAAGCATCCATGTTTTGCCAAAATAAAGAAATGGTAATAACCTATTATTAAACTCCTTCTTTACTATGCAATACAGTAAAATGCCAATTAAAAGCCAAGTCCCTTTTACTAGCCAGGGGTGGCTACATGTTTTGACAAATAAACGGTAGACTCAATTAGAAGCCGGGTCTGGTTGCCATTGACGATGCAAAGCAGTTCATTTTTATAGCAGTTATTGGGATGTATAAAATGTGTTATGGTCCGCCAGTCATTGGTGACCTGCGTGAGCTACTTAAGCTGTTAAGCTGCTCAAATCTCACAAACAAATATAAATGTTTAAACTTATGTCAAATGGACATGCTACACATCGTTAGCTTGGCTGGATTCTCCATAATTCAGTAGTTCATTTCATTTTTAGAAGACCATGACTTGCATGGTAAACAAGAGAGACAGGGAAAAAAGAGATGACTCCCTACCTCTAAAATCGTCATAAGCTCCAAATTTGTGTCCATGCCTTCATCATTTATGTTCCTGTAGTTGGTAAGGATGCTTCAGTGAAAACATGGGTTTTCCATTAAAATTATTCGAAGGTGTGTATACTGGCGTCAAGTCCAGGCGCTCTCTTTCTCTCTCGGTGCATGTTAACTTAGATGCTGTGTCTCTCTGAGCTGAGCCAGTTTTGTGGGATAGGAATTAAAACCCTGTCTCATGGGCACCTGTCCCAAATACAGGCTGATTGAGTTCAGTGATTGAAGCAAATAAAAGCCTGGGCCATTAAATTAAGTTTTACCAGATATGAGTCTGGACAGACATGGATGCAAACTGCAACCTAAGTGGCTAGTAGTGGTATACAACCACGAGGCAGTAATTTCAGGTTTCCTTTGACTGCAGCCTTTTCAGCTCAGTTTTCTTCTCCCTTCTCCCTCTAGGTGGCCATCCTCCTTTACTTTGCTGATCTCATTATCCGTTTGATGTGGAGACGGAGTCTGGACCCTGACAACTTCTCCATCCCCTACCTGACCGCCATGGGAGACCTGCTGGGCACTGGCTTTCTGGCCCTCTGCTTCCGTTGCGTCTCACTGGTTCATAGCCTGGGTCTCTGAATGTCTCCCCTCTCACCCCCGAACTCAAAGCCAGCCACTGTCTTGTTGCACCAAGTTTGTTACATTTACACAGAGATACTTTTGATTGGACAGTAAAGCATTTTCCGATGGTTATCACTGGGCCAGTTCATACAGAGGAACTTGTCTTTGTCAGAAATTCAAACCTTTACAGTGATGGAGAGAAGGCACAGGCAACACCCCACCCATTTACACCATCTTCTGGGAGAAGGCTTTGCATCGTAAACATGTCCGGCCAATCAGATTCTTTCATTTGAGGACAAAAGACGTTAATATGTGTTGAAGTTTTATTTCTCTGTCCATCACTATATTGACCTTTATTTTGAAATCATTCCTCTTTATCTGTCTTTTAGTTTTATTGCATTAACTAAATATGAGTTTGGTGCTCACCTCATCTCTCAGCTCACCTTTTTGGCTTCATCAGGGGAAAATGTAGCAACTTCACATCATAGCAGCAAGACTGAACAAATGGTCCATTTGAATGTGGAAAGATCAAACAGACTTACAGCAACCCATGTTTGAGTGGGCTGTGCTATGCATCAATGCAAGAGATTGTGGAGGTCGATGTATGTAGTACACTAACTGGAATTTTCATGGCTGCATGTCCAACATATGTTACATGGCATTGATTTAGAATGAATGGGACAGATTTAGTTGTCATGCTAATCAGGTCATGTACCTGTAACACACAGCGGAATGTTTCATCATTACATGAAAAGAATTGAATCTCCACTATTATTCTTATAATGTACTTTATGTACTGTCTTTTCTTAACGTTTTCTGAGGTACAGTAAGAGGCAAACAGACAGAATGGGATAATCGGTACTTTGATGACCGAAGGCAAATGGCATGGCTGGAAACAATATGATTAGGAGGAAGACACTATCAGCAGCTGTGGTGGGAGTTTGTGTCAGTCATGAGCAATGAATTCACCTCTGTTCTGAGTGTGTCATGTTGCAGAGGACTGTGCAAAGCGGATTTACCAGCTTGAACATTTCCCATAAGTGGTAACTGTCATGAGATGGTATACTGCACCTGAAAGACTTATGAAAGAGACATGTTCGGTAGCTCGGTTAGTTGGAGAACCATGAACCAATGTTTCAGCGAAAGCGAACTGACGCAAAGACTTTTTGTTTGTAGAAGGGAGGGTATCCACCAGCAACTTCTTGACAGCTTTAAATTATCTTTGCATCTCTAATCCCTTCTGTAAAGGTATCTACCGGCAGCATGTCATTTTTATGCCTCTCTGCTGGTGAAAGCCGTGGCCTGAGGCACTACTTTTTAGGGTTGTTGGTATGTCGTCCGTACATCCATCCCTCCGTCCCATTCTTGTGCATGAACTGATTAGTTTTTGGTCAAGGTCACTTTGACCTTGTCTGTCTCATTCTTGCGAACACAAAATTGTGAAAACACCTCAAAGGAATTCCCTCACAGTTGGCACAAACATTCAGTTGGATTAAAAATGAACTGATTAGATTTTAGAGGTCAAAAGTAAAGGTCACTGTGACCTTAAATCCATCTCATTCTCATGAATGCAATATTTCAAAAATACCAGAATGTCTTTAAATTTGGCACAAACCTCCAGAAGGAGATCAAGATGTAGAAACAGATTACAATTTGGCGGTTAAAGGTCAAAGGGTCAAGGTAAAGTGATGACATTTTATATCCAAGGGGTCAAAGGTCAACTTCACTGGGACATCATAATGTTCTGCATAAAACAATTTTCTGGCCATTACTCAACAACATATCTCAGCAGTCAGCACAGTCCAGAGCCCACCTTGAAACTGTGCTAATTGTACAGATCTTGTGAGCTGGTGGGGGGAGGATGTGAGTGAAGCATCCATGTTTTCACAGACATGGATGTGAACTGTAGGAGAAACTGTGCAGAGGAATACAAACTGGCTAGGAGAATAAAATCCACTAACAGCTTAAATTAATTGTTTGACATTTTGTGACATACTCGTATTTGCTCTCTTGCTGAGAGTTAGATGAGAGGATCATTATCTATCTCGTGTGTACATGAAATATGAAGCTATCGCTAGTAGCTGGCTAACGTAGCTTAGCGCAAAAAGTGACAGTGGGAAAAAAGCTAGGCTGGCTCTGTCCAAAGGTAACAAAAGCAGCCTTTTAACATCTATAAAGCTTGCAAATGAATGTATTATTACCTGTTTGTTTAATCCATACAAAAACAGAAGTATTAAAACAGCAATTTGCCATTTTACGGGGTCATGTGCCCAACAGTTTCTTGGTTTGGAATTTTGTTTTTTTGTATGAATTTAAAGAACTAGATATGATGTATTAATTAGAAAGCTTTACAGGCGCTTGTCGATGTATTTTTCCTAAATTCTGACAATGCTAGGCTAAAAGTTACATCGTTTCCAGTCATAATGCTTGGCTAAATTAGCCAGCTGCTGGCTGTAGCTTCACACTTACCGTAAAAATCGGTAAATTGGCATCAATCCTCTCATCCAACTGCCATCAGTAGAGCAAAAAGCGCATTTTGCCAAAATATCAACCTTGTCTTTTGAGGTCTGGAACAGGATCTGCTCATGTGCAAATCATTCAGTAAAGCCACAACTCCAATTCCTGTTACCATTGACAGCTCTTTCTACCTCTGCACTTCTTCCACTTTGAAGTCTCATGGGAAAATCACCAAAATACCAAACATGTGAATAAGGACGTATTTGTGCCCCGCGGAAATGCCACAATTCTGACTTAAATCCCCATGATGCATCGTTAAAGCTGTCTCCAGTATGTCTAATGTGGTTGATGTACTGCTTTTTGTTGCACATACAGTAGGTATATACAGTGTAATAAACATGGTACTTGCAAACTGTACTACCCTACAATGGCAGAGCACTGTAACTATGGAGGCAGTGAAGTTTAAGGGGACCTATTATGCTTTTCCTTACTTTCTGTCATATATATAACATTACAATGTTGAATGTTCAAATTAAACATGGCCAAAGTTTTAATTAATGAGGTAAGCCTATGTAACAGTAATCCTTGATAGCAAAACCTCAGGCTTCATACCTTTCTGAACAGTTTCCAACATTTTGTCCCCTTTGGAGACAAACTGACATCATCTCATCTCACAGATTTCTTTATATGGTCATCTGTGCTAGGCATGCTACTTTAAGTGTTTACATCACGTAGCCTACACTGCTACATGTAGCAACATGCTAACATCAGGGAAACATGAAATCTTGATTGTCAATATTGTTGATTTCTCCCCAATTTTGGATCGTATTCCTGCTGGAACATATCCAGGTGTCAAGATTTTGGTCAAAAAGCCATTATTGGTTATTCTTTACAGCAGGCAGTGCCGCTATACTCCATTACAGTCATCATCCAACTGCAAGTACACTGCTACATGTGGCTAGATGCTAATGTCAGGTTGCCAGTGTTGTTCATTATTTCTCCCAGAGTTTGGATTGTATATTTGCTGGAACATGTCTTGTCATGAAGATTTTGGTTTTTGGAAGCTTTTATTGTTTTTTTTTGTTTGTTTGTTTTTTAAATAGAAGAAAGGGCTGTTGTTCTCCATTACAGTCATTCCCCTTTCTGCAATGATGGTGCAGAGACACTTAAATAAGGAAGACCCGGAAATGCTGACCAATCAGAGTAGACTTGGCTTTTTGGGCTTAAAGAGACAGACGCTAAAGTGCAGCGTCTCAGACAGAGAGGGGATTCAGGTCTTCCAGCACAGACAGAATAAGGAAAATAAATTGTCTTCTGAACATCAAAGCATGTAAACATATTCTAGTAGAAACCCAAAATACAAGTATGAATCTAAAAATGAGCATAATAGGTCCCCTTTAAGGAAAAAAGGTTTAAAGTTCTCAGGCAGGATGGCAAACTGTACAATATATAGAGAGGTCGTAATACTTGCGGGTTTTTTTACCCCCAAAATCCTTACCTAAAAAATGCAGATACTGCATAAGATAATCTGCATGGAACTGCAGTATCTAATAATAAAATGTGTTATCTCTGCACTGTCTTATCCATTTTACCTATTTTGTTAGAGAAAATTAACTTTAAGTTTGATTATTATTTGCAGTCCATTGCTCATACAATATAGTAAATGTGATGATGAGTCCCAGTGCATTGAGTTTACCAAGCTAGAGTGGAGTGCAGCAGCCAGGGACGCAATACTAAGCCAGAATGCAGTAACTAGAGAGCCAAAGTGCTTGTTTGGCTTCCGTTTTATCTGTTACACCATTACTGCACATTTAAAAAGCTGTTTTCACTGAAATTACACATTTCTATGGCATAATATATTTTATATAGTAAAAGAGTTGCCAGAGAGTCCCACACTGATTCTAACTCAGTTTTGACCAAATATGTAGTTACTGCATTTTGCCTTACAGGGATTTATCATACTAGAAATTGTTCAAAGGCCCAAAATGATGGTGTTCCAAAGCACTGTGAAGCCCTGAAAACGTGTCTGCACCTCTAATTGTAAAGCAGTTTCAGTATTCAAAAAGTAATTGCAATATTTTGTTTATTGTGAATTTGTGCTGCCACTCAATATAAAAAAAAATAAAAAATACAGCTGTAAGTATTTGCTTTCACCAGTCATCTTAAGTTTATGTGTTTACTGTGTAGCTGCAGAGGATCTTTGGTATGCTCTCACTACTTGATACCAACAGTCCCTTTAATGGAAGGTTCACAAAGCCTTACTGTTCATTATGATGTTGACAGAACCATAAAACCTCATCATTACAGCAGTGTATGCACATGCATGCACATTAGTGTGCTGAGACAGAAAGCAAAGCCAATTTTCACCCTGCGTCATTCACACGAATTTGACAGGTGAATTTGGAACTCACCTTTTACCCCAGTTGTTTATTTTCCATCCAGCCTCACTCCATCTTCTTCTCCTCTGTACGTTATCGAAGCAAATTCATAAAGCCCTGAGATGCACTCAGATTAAAATTTTACTTGCATTCTGTCTGAACACACAGTTAAAACTTCAACTAAAGTCATGTTTAAGGATTTTCTCTTCCCTTGTATGCAATATTTTAGTTTACACAAACACAAAGATTACAGTTAATATGGAAAAAAAAAACTTTAACTGCAGAAAAACACAGTATTTGGAGATTACAGTCTGGAGTACACCGGCTATCTCTCTGTCCTGGCTATCGTTTTTTAATGTGAATGAGCTCAATCTCAAAATACAGAAATTCATTAACGCACTTATGAAGTCACATGTAACAATTTTGCTGTTTGCTGTTACTAGTAATACCTATTTTAGAGACAAACCTCGTAAACACTGAAATCTGAGGCATTTCTGAAAAACAGCCTGTCTTGTCAGTAACTGATCTTTGATGTGAGGTATTTCAGTGGTAATAGTGCTTTGCTAAAAGCTTTTATTGTGACACTGTTACACAGTACTTTCTACACTAGGAGGTGATGAAATATAGATAGTGTACTATTTTCTTTCACTCAAGCTTACTGAGATCTGTGTATTAACTGTGATACTGTGAGAATTAGACCACAGCTAAGGTTGTGTCGTACCAGCACATAAGTGTGTCTTAATCAGTAGGGCTGGATGATGTATCATAAAGTCTTTATCATTTTAAGTTGTCACTGTTATAATTATTTATTGTGTTGTCTCATTTCTGATGTCTTTAGCAATTAATTACAGTATTTCAAGTAAATATATGGAGGTCGAAAAGTTTAATTTTTGACAGTCACTTTAATTTAGTTGTTAATAATAATCATTTGAAGGAATAGTTCAGTGTTTTGGGAGATATGTTAATTCACTTTTTTGCCGAAACTTAAATTTGAAGGTCGGTATCAAGCTTCTTTGAAGTGCAGTGATTTCTCAAAATGCTGAACTATTTACATAAAAAATTGGTTTAACATCCAGCCCTATTAATAATTACGTCAAAGAGTGATGGCAAATTACATGATTGTAAACTTGCACCTTTCTTGTAATAGTAGTCTAAAATTGCCTTGAAAACAAAATTCATGTCAGCTGTGTCTTGTGTAAAATCTCATCTAACAACCATGTCATTGTCAAAAAAGTAGTAGCTTTATTTCAGTGTTGCAACAGTCTTTTCTCTTTTGTTGTCTGTTGGCAAAACTTTGTACTGTACTTCAATGTTGACACTGCCACGTTAGGACTTTAGGGGATTTTAAAATGCCTTTGTTTTCTAATCCTGCTGTGTTCACTGTCACCTGAGCTTGCACACCTTCAATGTGTTACGTCTTATGTGTGCGCAAAGATGAAGTGTGGAATCAGAAATGTGACAAATGTTTGGTGAGTGTTTATGTGATTTTGTGGCTTTGAACAGTTATATTTTAATAAAAACTAACAGTGTAATGAAATACGTTTACTTTGGCACTATCACCTAAATCAACCAAAAGAAACATTTTTTCTTACTCTATTGCCATCAGGTGGAGTTACCAGTAATAACAGCAGCCAGGTGTCCTATGAGGTTTTCTTTCAAATACTTCACCTTGAGTTTTGTTTGTTTTTGACACACTATACTGTGATTTTTTTTTCATACTGTACTATGGCATTTTGACATACTATGAATTTTTCCGTCATGCTATGACTTTTTTCAGGATACTATGACTTTTTATGAGGTTTATTAAGACTTCCTTCTTAACTGACTTTTTTGTGTAAATATACATTTTCTTCCACATACTATACTATATAGCTTTTTTATGACTTTCTAGCATGTTATGACTTTTTTTTTTTTTTACATATACTATGATTTTTTTTAGCATACTATACTGTATACATTTTTGACAACTATACTGTGACTTTTTGGCAAACTATACTATGACTTTTTTGACATGCTATACTATGATATTTTTAGGAATACTATGCGATGACTTTATTGATATATCATGACATTTTAGGCATACTATACTATGACTTTTTTGACAAACTATACCATGATTTTTTTTAGGCAATCTATACTATGACTTTTTGACATACTATGGTATAATTTTTTGACATACTATTCTATGACTTTTTTGCATACTATACTTTGACTTTTTTTGACATATACTATGACTTTTTTGACATACTATACTATGACTTTTTAGGCATACTATACTGTGACTTTTTAGGCATACTATACTATGACTTTTTGACATACTATGCTATAATTTTTTGACATACTATTCTATGACTTTTTTTGCATACTATACTTTGACTTTTTTTACATATACTATGACTTTTTGGAATACTATACTATGACATCTTGATATATTATACTATGACTTATTAGGCGTACTATACTATGACGTTTTTGGCATACTATACTATGACTTTTTTGACATACCATACTATGACTTTTTTGGCATATTATACTATGACTTTTTGGCATACTATATTATGACATTTTTGACATACTATACTATGATTTTTTTTTTGGCATACTATACTATGACATCTTGATATATTGTACTCTGACTTATTAGGCGTACTATACTGGGACTTTTTGGCATACTATACTATGACTTTTTAGGCGTACTATACTATGACTTCTTGGCATACTATACTATGACGTTTTTGACATTCTATACTATGATTTTTTGGCATACTACTGTATACTATGACTTTTTTGGCATACTATACTATGACTTGTTTGGCACACTATACTATGACATCTTGATATATTATACTATGACTTTTTTGACATACTATACTATGACTTTTTGGCATACTATACTATGACTTTTTTGGCATACTATACTATGACTTTTTTGACATACCATACTATGACTTTTTTGGCATACTATACTAGGACATTTTTGGCATACTATACTATGACATCTTGATATATTATACTATGACTTATTAGGCGTACTATACTGGGACTTTTTGGCATACTATACTATGACGTTTTGGCATACTATACTTTGACTTTTTTGACATACTGTGACTTTTTTGACATACTATACTATAACTCTTTTGGCATACTATACTATGACTTTTTAGGCGTACTATACTATGACTTTTTGGCATACTACTGTATACTATGACTTTTTTGGCATACTATACTATGACTTGTTTGGCACACTATACTATGACATCTTGATATATTATACTATGACTTTTTTGGCATACTATACTTTGACTTTTTTTGGCATACGATACTTTGACTTTTTTGGCATACTATGACTGTTTTGACATATACTATGACTTTTTTGACATACTGTGACTTTTTTGACATACTGTGACTTTTTTGACATACTATACTATAACTCTTTTGGCATACTATACTATGACTTTTTTGGCATACTATACTATGACTTGTTTGGCACACTATACTATGACATCTTGATATATTATACTATGACTTTTTTGACATACTATACTATGACTTTTTTGGCATACTATACTTTGACTTTTTTGACATATACTATACTATGACTTTTTAGGCATACTATACTATGACTTTTTTGACATACTATACTATGACTTTTTAGGCATACTATACTATGGCTTTTTTGGCATACTATACTATGACTTTTTTGACATACTATACTATGACTTTATGCATACTATACTATGGCTTTTTTGGCATACTATACTATGACTTTTTTGGAATACTATACTATGACATTTTTGACATACTATACTATGATTTTTTTTGGCATACTATACTATGACATCTTGATATTTTGTACTCTGACTTATTAGGCGTACTATACTGGGACTTTTTGGCATACTATACTATGACTTTTTAGGCGTACTATACTATGACTTCTTGGCATACTATACTATGACGTTTTTGACATACTATACTATGATTTTTTGGCATACTACTGTATACTATGACTTTTTTGGCATACTATACTATGACTTGTTTGGCACACTATACTATGACATCTTGATATATTATACTATGACTTTTTTGACATACTATACTGTGACTTTTTGGCATACTATACTATGACTTTTTTGGCATACTATACTTTGACTTTTTTGACATACTATACTATGACTTTTTGGCATACTATACTATAACTTTTTTGGCATACTATACTATGACTTTTTAGGCGTACTATACTATGACTTCTTGGCATACTATACTATGACGTTTTTGACATACTATACTATGACTTTTTGGCATACTACTGTATACTATGACTTTTTTGGCATACTATACTATGACTTGTTTGGCACACTATACTATGACATCTTGATATATTAAACTATGACTTTTTTGACATACTATACTATGACTTTTTGGCATACTATACTTTGACTTTTTTGACATACTATACTATGACTTTTTGGCATACTACTGTATACTATAACGTTTTTGGCATACTATACTATGACTTTTTAGGCGTACTATACTATGACTTTTTGGCATACTATACTATGACGTTTTTGACATACTATACTATGACTTTTTGGCATACTACTGTATACTATGACTTGTTTGGCACACTATACTATGACATCTTGATATGTTATACTATGACTTTTTTGACATACTATACTATGACTTTTTTGGCATACTATACTATGACTTTTTGGCATACTATACTATGACTTTTTAGGCATACTATTTTGTGACTTTTTTGGCATGCTATACTATGACTTTTTTGGCATACTATACTATGACTTTTTAGGCATACTATACTATGACTTTTGACATATACTATGACTTTTTTGACATATTCTTCTATGACTTTTTAGGCATACTATACTATGATTTTTTTGACATATACTATGACTTTTGACATATACTATGACTTTTTTGACATACTATACTATGACTTCTTGGCATACTATACTATGACGTTTTTGACATACTATACTATGACTTTTTGGCATACTACTGTATACTATGACTTTTTTGGCATACTATACTATGACTTGATTGGCACACTATACTATGACATCTTGATATATTAAACTATGACTTTTTTGACATACTATACTATGACTTTTTGGCATACTATACTTTGACTTTTTTGACATACTATACTATGACTTTTTGGCATACTACTGTATACTATAACGTTTTTGGCATACTATACTATGACTTTTTGGCATACTATACTATGACATTTTTGACATACTATACTATGATTTTTTTTGGCATACTATACTATGACATCTTGATATATTATACTATGACTTATTAGGCGTACTATACTGGGACTTTTTGGCATACTATACTATGGCGTTTTGGCATACTATACTTTAACTTTTTTGACATACTGTGACTTTTTTGACATACTATACTATAACTCTTTTGGCATACTATACTATGACTTTTTAGGCGTACTATACTATGACTTTTTGGCATACTACTGTATACTATGACTTTTTTGGCATACTATACTATGACTTGTTTGACACACTATACTATGACATCTTGATATATTATACTATGACTTTTTTGGCATACTATACTTGGACTTTTTTTGGCATACGATACTTTGACTTTTTTGGCATACTATGACTGTTTTGACATATACTATGACTTTTTTGACATATACTATGACTTTTTTTGGCATACTATACTATGACTTGTTTGGCACACTATACTATGACATCTTGATATATTATACTATGACTTTTTTGACATACTATACTATGACTTTTTTTGGCATACTATACTTTGACTTTTTTGACATATACTATGACTTTTTAGGCATACTATACTATGACTTTTTTGACATACTATACTATGACTTTTTAGGCATACTATACTATGGCTTTTTTGGCATACTATACTATGACTTTTTTGACATACTATACTATGGCTTTTTTGGCATACTATACTATGGCTTTTTTGGCATACTATACTATGACTTTTTTGACATACTATACTATGGCTTTTTTGGCATACTATACTATGACTTTTTTGGAATACTATACTATGACTTTTTAGACATACTATACTATGACTTTTTTTGACATGCTATGCTATAATTTTTTTTGACATACTATACTATGACTTTTTGGCATACTATGTCATGACTTATTGTTACAAACTATACCATGATTTTTTTAGGCACACTATCCTGTAACTTTTTTTTGACATACTATACTATGACTTTTTAGGCATACTATACTTTGACTTTTTTTTGACATGCTACGCTATAATTTTTTTTTTGACATACTACACTATGACTTTTTTGGTATACTATACTATGACTTTTTGACATACTATACTGTGACTTTTTAGGCATACTATACTATGACTTTTTTGACATATACTATGATTTTTTTGACATACTATACTATGACTTTTTAGGCATACTATACTTTGACTTTTTTTGACATGCTACGCTATAATTTTTTTTTGACATACTACACTATGACTTTTTTGGCATACTATACTATGACATCTTGATATACTATACTATGACTTTTTTGGCAAACTATACTATGACTTTTATGGCACACTATTCCATGTTTTTTTTGGCATACTTTACTATGATGTTTTTGCCATATTATACTATTACTTTTTTGGCATGCTCTACCATGACTTTTTGGCATATAATACTACAACTTTTTTGACATACTTTACTATGACTTTTTAGGCATACTATACTAAGGCTTATTTTGACAAGACTATACTATGACTTTTTTGACATACCATACTATGACATCTTGATATATTATACTATGACATTTTAGGCATACTATACTGTGAATTTTTTGACATACTATAGTATGACTTTATTGATATATTATACTATGACTTTTAAGGCATATAATAATATGACTTTTTTTGGCATAATATACCATGACTTTTTGGCATACTATGGCTTTTTTGCCAAAAAAAAAAGTCATGGTATAGTATAGCAGTGTCCTCCAAATTCAAAGTATGGGATGTTATTAAAAAAAAACAAAAAAACCTTTGCATCATTTCGTTGTGCTACTTTGTCTTCATGGCAGTGAGAGCAGAAAAGCCTTACTCACAAAGATAGGTGGTGACACACAGCATAAAATATTCTACAGCCTTCAGTTAGAGTGTGGATACTAATGTTTTTGTTGGATCCAAAAGTCATAATGGTGATGGTTTTCTTTAGTTCCAACACCAAAATGCTGTCTGATTACTCAAGCAGCTTCTCTTGGTCAGCACCTGTCAGATCATGTGGCATTTCTGATCAACAGAAAAGGGGTCTCTGACCCACTTGGGCCTGGCCTCAACTGGGAAGTACTCTGTGAACTGGTCTGCCATGAATAACTGCATGTTAAAGTGAAGTGTCAGATGAGCCCTGCTCCAGACAGGTCTCCAGAGTTGGAAAATCGGAGACATCCCTAGCCTTGACCTTGATGGCAAGCAGCTGCAGCTTTTTTTTCATTGCAGTAATTTTGTCAAGGACGTTAAAAACTGTCAGTGACTCTGTGTAGTCCCACATTGAGCTCATTCAGTTGTGGAAACATGCCTGCTAGATGGGCAAATTTTGCCAGCCACTGTGAGTCATACTACTACAGGTTAGCCAGAGTTGAGTATTGCTCTTGTAAAGAAAATCTTCACTTCAGTTCAGAGTGCAGTTCAAAGAGCCTTGTGAGCACTTTCCCTCACGACAGCCCTCAAACTTCCGTATGCAACAGTGGTTGCACATCTTCACTTCCCATTTCATTGCACAAGTCACTGAACAGACATGAGGTCAGAGGTTGAGCCTTGATGAAGGTCACAACTTTGACAGCAGCGTCTAGTACAAATTTAAGTTCCTTTGGCATCTTCCTCATGGCCACCTATGTAAACTACTATGTGTCCATTTAACACTGGGCACGACCTGTGTTATCTGTGCCACTACACTGTTGTTTCACCCAGTCATGGCTCTTGCTCCATCTGTACAAACTTTGATCCAGTCAGAGGCATTCTCCTCTGCTTAATGACATCATTTTGGTCTACTTTGACTTTTACTCTCACTTTGGCCAGTTAGGTCTTTCAGCAAGGCTCTTGTGTACCACAAGGTGGCGTCACACAGTTTGGGAATCACTGTCATAAAAAATGTCAGAAAGTATAGTATAGTAGAGTATCTCAAAGAAACAAAAAAGTCATAGTATGGTATGTCTGAAAAGTGTTAGTAAAAAATGTCATGGTATGATATGTCATAGAAAATTTGATAGCCTTCCATTAAAAAAATCATAAAAAAATGTGATAGCATAAAGTTTAATTGTAGTACATCATGAAAAAATCATATACAAGCTCATAGTATGGTATGTCATTAAAAAAATGCCAAAGTATTCTAAATTGCCACAGAAACGTCATAAAATTGTCATGAAAAAGTTATAGTAGAGTATGACATAAAAATGTCATAGAAAAGTCATTGTACAGCAATCCATAAAGTTATAGTATTTTAGTAAAGATGTCATAGAAATGTTATAATATAGTTTGTCATAATAAGCATAATAGAAAAAATAACGTGACATGACTTCAAAAAGTCATCAGTTTGTCACAATGTATTTTGACTTTGGGGTTCCAAACACAGTTTGTGTTTGTGTTTGTTTATTCATATCACCAGGAGAAAACCAGAAGCCTGATTTTCATGAGACTTGGTGAAAGGGTGTAACATGGGCCAAGGACGAAACCATTACATTTTGAGGTGGATCCAAATCACGGGATGGACACACTTTCCACTTTTGTCATTGCAAGATGCAGAATTTGGCTTTGTGCAGTTGTTTACTCTACGAGTGCCCTAGATATGAGTCTTTCTTTGTCCTTTTTGGCCGCACCAAGCACCTGTACTGTAATTGTACCAATCGATGCACAGCAAATTCCAAACGGCAGCTAGCTTGACCAGATTCTTATAAACAATAACTCACTTTACCATGGTCCATACACCACAAGAAGAAAAACTGCCACTGGGAGAACATTTTTGAGTTTGACTTCAAGGCTGCTTGTGATGACAGACAAAAACAAAAAATAACCACACACACACACACATACACTCACTCAGTGATGCTGTTAAGGGATTGTATTTGTAGAAACTTCAAGGTATCCAGCCAGTCAACCATCACATCAGCAAGTGCACTTCAGTTATCAAGTTATCACATTCACAGTTTTGTGGCACAAGTAAACTGGTGCATGAGAGATTCTTTCAGATTGTGCTCTGTTCACTATTTCACAGTGACTCACCAAGTCACAGGTCTGACTAAAGGAACATTTCCACAGAAATGACTGGAGATGTGTGACTAGCTGTGTTTATTCACAGCAGCGTCTGGGCATTAGAGATGGATACACACTATGTTTTATCCCTTTGGAAGAACAAGCTACTTGTCATTTGGCTTCTGTATTTTCCAGAAAAGAAAAAAAAAAGAAATTAAAAGGTAAAACATATATTTTGTGCAGCATGTCATCGAGCCAGTAGGAAGAAAAAACATGAAGGGTGTGATTGGGTTCTGGCAAGTCATATCTTCTTGCAAATTATGGCTTAAATCACACACTGCTACAAAGGGGAGCATTAAAATGAAAACCCTGTAATCCACGGCTGCATTCATAGCAAACAGAAAAATAAATGGCACAAGCACAAATGTAAGGCTTCAATAAAAGAGGAAGTCACTTATGAAAACACAGTTTTAACACATTGCAGATACTCACACACAGATATTGCACTTCTCAAAGCATTACTACAGGCAGAAAAGAAAAAGGCAATGTTTCCAGAGTGGGCCTGCCGGGGCCTGTCTGACAATGTTCTTCAGCGAGATGAAATATTTTACATAAGTTATCTGGAAGATACAGAGATGAAGAGATGAAATTAAACACAGTCTCCGGCTAGTTCAGCGCCAACTTGCCTTGACACGAGCCACCACACTTTATAAGCAAAAATGTAATATCCTGACTGGGGGACATGTCTGTTTTAATGGAAATGTTGACTTTTGTTGCTTTGTGGTGAATTCTTGTTCTCAGGGAGTGAAGACATGTCAGGTCCAGATGAATCCCAGCATTTAAATATTTCCAATTCACCCAGGCTAGATAAGTATCTCATAAACAGGGTAGCCCCAGGATGTTCTGAGTCTTTGTGTAGAGTGGGAAAATAAAATAACTTCTTTCAGTGGGAAAAGTAGGGAATCATTAAACAGCTTTATATTGCTGTTAGATAATAAGACACTGATAATAACAGCGTATCCAAGGGTGTGAGATGGTGAGGTCTTACTGTAAAACTTTTGTGGGAGTCCATTATTCCCTAATAACGTCATCACAGGTTTTCTGTAAAGAGGTTTATAATTTGGTACTAATCATGTGGAAAATTATAACTAATTTCTGACACTGTTACTCGAATAAAAGTTAATCAGTGGAGGTCAAAAGCAGTCAACTATTTCCAAAAAACTTGCACATTTTTTAATTAACTGGAACTGTTTTGCTGGAACCCAGTTTCTGTTTTACCTTGTATTATTATTCCCAAATTATATTATCTTTTATTAAACCTCCTAGAAATAGTGGAGGAATTTACAGAGATGGAAAAATAAACAATTTACTTTAAAGTCAACATAAAAGAAGTGAAATTATTTTCAAAGTACACAAAATTAGCTAGCATAGTTTGTTTAAAAAAGATACAAGTTTTTGCAAGGTTTGACAATTCCTAGTGAAATTATGTAAAACTATTGGATGATTTTACCCCATTTTTCAATACATACTGGACTTAAAAGAGCACTCCACCCATGTTGTATTTCACTATAACGTTGTCAGTCTCACGATGGACAGTTTTAGAAAGCATTTTGATATCATCTTTTTTGATTCCACACATTCTTCTTACTTGTCAAAACCTGAGGCCGTATTCACAAAGCTTCCTAGTGCTAAGAGTTGCTCCTAGTGACGTGATGTTTTCTTAGAATTTCCCCATAATCTTAAGACTAGGTCCTTGAAAAGATAAAAGTTATTCACAGAGTATGTTAGCCCTTAAAAGAGCTCCTAAGGTGAAAAACTGTTAAGAGGTTTAAGAGTTTCTTAAGCAGAGGAGAAAATGGTGGAAACTCAAAGAAATGCTGAAATGCTGACAATGAAATGCTACAGATTAGATCCTGCAGGGATAATATGTGGTCGATCTCATTACGGAAATATACAAGCATTTTCCACCTAACGCTATGACAGCAGACGCAAAGTAATTACAGCACTAAGATATTTGGAAAACTGGAAAAAAGGCAACAACAGTGCAGCAGTGATGACTCGTGTCTGTCTCGACCTTCCATCAGCAGAGTCATCACACTAACCATAACACCAAACACATCCATTAAAGCAAGCATCACACCTAGCAAGTCTCAACCACACCTCCTCACTAAGATAAAAGTTTCTGTCTCTTCCTTGCTCAGAGTTGCTCTGAGAACCTTCCGAAATCATTCACAAGCTAGAACTCCTTAGGAGCTCTCTGAGAGTATTCTCTGAATGTTTGTGAATACAGCCCCTGGTCTACATAACCCACAATGCAATTCAACTGCAAGAGTTCAGTCAGAGATACAGGTGTGCTAGGTATGCTAGTAGCAGCTAATGTAGCCTCCAGCCGTTAGTTTTAACCACATGTATGAGTAGCGAGCTCCAGAGGTCTGGTGAGCTCAGGCCCGACCGACGCTGACTCAAGTGGAATTTATCAGACGTTGTGCTGCTCCCTGTGGAGCCACAAAAAGCTTTAGAAAGCTCTTTTACACTCCCCAACACCTGTAAACAGACTCTGGTGTGTAGTTCCCCTTTAAACATTTAAGACCATTTAAGGACATTTGTAATATTTGATATTTTCACAGTGCAGGCTTTTAATAAACATGTTCCTACATTAAAATCTGTATTATTTTTAACATAAATTCCATCCCATTTGCTGAACAAGGCCCTGCAGTGGAGATGCCTGTAGGTGGATTAACCCCTCCATGTGCCTGCATTCACCCTAACAAGGGGAGCTCTGAGCGGGAGTAGAGCTGGGCTGGACCCTGCCCTGACCACAGTTATGTGGTTGTTTGTTCAGCCTACCTGCCCAGAGCTAAATACAGACAGTGATAGAGGAGGGATGGCAACAAACTTTTACTGGAATTAAGGAGTAACTGCGAGTTTCCCTGGAAATGACTCAGATATGTGTGTAAGATGGGGTCGACGAGTGCTGTGACAAGTTATGTATGGAGAGCCCACACAACGGGCTGTGATGGCCTTTGAATTGTCTTGAAGATTCCTATTTGGCATGAGTTTATGTGCAAAAGCCAAAAAAGCAAGTAAAAAGTAGGACTCTGAAAAAGAGAAACCCCTCGCTTCTTTCATATAAAAGTTCATTTTCACAAAATCATGAGCCCAAATCCTTACTAATACACACACGTTTCCATAACAATAAATACTTCATGCACTGACATACATAAATAAATGCCATCCATCGATATTCTGCTGTAGGTGCTCTAAATGATTCTGCTGTGTTCAGTTTCACAGTCAGCATGTTCACCTGTACACCACCCATGGAAGAGGAGAACCTGCTCCTCAGAAGTCTGACTTTAATTTATGGCTCATTAGTTCTCAAAAGACCAAGTCATGGGAGAACTACTGTAGTGGGCACAGCAGGGATGCTGGGAAGGCATATCACACCAACTTGTTGAGCATGTTTAACAGACAACAGAACTGAAAGTCAAAGAAAGGTTTGCTCAATTTGAGAAAGTTATTTCTAGAGAGAGAGCAATCAGGTGCATAAAAAATAAATACTGAATTCTAACTAAATCTAAAGCCCCGACAGACAGGAGCTGTTTGTAGAGACAGTTTGTGTGTCACCTGCATTTTCAAACACATTTTGGGAACAACCCATCTGCATTCTGCTCTGCCAAATTTCAAAACAATACACTGTTTTCACACCAGAAAACAAACCGACAAATATGGCAGATGCTCGGTAGATTGCAGCGCAAACCGTCTGTCTGTTCTTCTCAGGAAGAAATTTGGTTGCATTCACAAAGTTCAATTCACTGGAACCAAAACATCAAGTCTCCGCATCTGTTTTTGTTGGAGCGTCACAGTAACAAGTCGGTACTTGTGAAGGACCGCTCCAGGCAGCGATGAAAATTGGCCATGGCAACCAAAAAGTGCAAAACGATCACAAACAGAAAGTCTGAAAGCAATATGAATACAAAAATCATCCCAACTATCAAACAACCATGGCAGTGATGTCAATTCTGTTTTGTCCTGCCCTTCATCGAGTCCTGAGGTACTCTGGCGTGGAGTAGTTGAAGAGCAGGAAGTCCATTCGATACAGGTTGAACAGTTTCTTCTGGTAGAAAGGACTGATGTGCTTAAAGAAGCGTGCTGCCATGTTACCATCAGTCCTGGTGCTTTTACCAGACGTGGGAAACTGAAGTGTCCCCTCCACCCCAGCCAACCTGAGCACAGCCTGAGCATCTGGCTCCAGAGTCTCGTACTTCCCCACTACGTCATAGTGGATCAGGCAGGGGTGGCACAGGGAGTGCACCCGCTCCCAGTGCTCGTTAAAAGGTTCCTCCCGTTGGGTCCGAGGGTCCACCAGGTACTGCACAAACTCGTTGAAAGTAACGTCATTCCCTTTCTCCAGCGCTTCAGGCTCTGGGCTGGGACGGTGCTGGCGGATGATCTTGGTTCCGTAGCGCTTGTGGAAAGCGGTGTTGTAGCTACGGGTGAATTTGTTACGGTAGGCGGACACCAGGCGCTCAAAGGGTTCCCGCACGAAGATGAACTTGAGGTAGCTGCGAAGGCGATGGTTGATCTCGGGGACTGAGAACTCGGAAAGTGTGCGGAGGTTACCTGCCACATGGGCCTCGTTTGCAGGGATGGCAAGGGGGTCGGTGTAGCGGCCGTCGCTTGTGAGGACCATAAGGACACGCTTCCAATTAGTGCAGGCTACCTGGAAGTGATAGAGGAGAGGAAGATTCTCTTTAAAGCCAAAATACACATTTACACATGGAGAAAGTGAGAGCTAAAGTATTTTTATGCACCACAGGTGTCTCAACAGTCCTTCAATACATCAACTGAGTATTATTTTAATAACTACTTATAGCAGAAAAATATGTTCTGTTGTCTAGGACACTGGCCCCCCTAAGACAAAACAGAAGCCAACTGCATCCTCCATACCCTTCCTTATCAACAGGAAGTGCGATGCCATGAGCTTCTTGTGATCCCTGTTTGTTTTTAGCCTATAGCTGTTTACATTTTGGCAAGTTGGCCAGATTAAAAGTTAAGTATGCTGAGTTAATTATCAACATTTCCTGTTTGTAATGTATCCATGGATGTAAAAGACAACTATCACTGGAGTATTCTGACACTGAAGAAAACTTAAAAATGTGATAATTCTCAAGAAGTGCTGGAATTTTAAGGAGCGTCTTTTTTCTTTAATCTCTCTGGGGATTTTTTGAAGATTATTTGCAATGGACACTGTAGATGATATTCCTGGAAAGTGTAAATGACACTGAATCTAAAAATACGTGTATCATGTCTGCGTTCAGATTTGACTGAGTTAGGACTCAGAGAGCGAATGCTGTCTTTGATGTAAACTGTGGGCCAAACTACAATAATGTCTCCAAGTTGTTTTTAGAGCCCCAGCATGTACCTGTCTTTCATCTCACACAGTATCTTTGCCTCACATCTCTCCCTCTGCGTCCCTTCATGCAGCTGTCCCCCTGGGGGAAGCACACCTCACAGTGTGAAAACCTCTGCTCTAGAATTTCAGCTGCACTTGTTAATCTCATTGTGACCAACCTTGGGTACGTAGCAGTAAATAAGGCTGTGTTTGTCATCCACGATGAGGTGTTTGAGATCATCAGACGAAAGCACTTGGCGCTTCCTCATGTGGCTCAGACACGTCTGCTCCAGCAGCTCCCTGCGACCTTGGAGGGACCTCTGAGCTGCCAACAGCTCCAGCTGCTTGTAGGGATGTGATCAAGGTGATGCAGGACCAGTGAAAGAGGGTCCGGATGGGTGACAGAGGGAGGAAGATGCAGAAATAGAAATACCTTTTAAACAGTGTTGCAGGGAAATTTGTGTATCCAGAGCAACTCAGACAGTCAGTTTAATAAAAGTAAAACAACAATCTCGTGATCGCAAGAAAAATTCAAGAAAAGTAGATTTCGCCTTTATCTTAAAGGTTTTACAAAAAAACTGCAGTTACAGAGCAACAAAATTGTTCATTTGAAGCCGTGATTTGACCACCAGGCAAACGTCAGTCCAATACTCACTCTGTTTTAGCTCTGTTTTTGGTGTCTACTACCTCTAGATGAAAATATCTGTCTCTTTAGCTGCTAAAATGCTCCACTGTGTTCACTAACTGTGTCTGTCTGACATTTGGTTCTGAGTAGGTAGTGTAGTGGGGTTTTTGGAGCTTTTTTGCTAAAACAGTGGGAGGAAACCTAAACAATGAGCTGAAACTCGCTGCTAATCAGAATCAGCTTTACTGGCCAACCATGTGTAAACATACAAAGAACATGACTCTGGTTTTAGATGTTCCTAATGTACTTTCACAGTTCCAAGAGCAATTTAAGGAAGGCAGAAATAGAAATAAAGCTACGGCCAACAAAGCTGAACAAAGATGGGTAAAAATAAACACAGAACCTTAAATAAAGCCAACGGGAGCTGCAGATTCGGGATATAACGTCTGCAGATTCATCCCTATGTGTGAACTCTTTAACATTGTCACATTGTTGTTTGATAAATTGCTACAATAAAAATCTTTATTATAGCCAATATGATATCACCAGAGTTATTTTCTTTAACCTCCAGGGGACTTAAAGTACCTCAGCCTTTTAGAGTCATGATCATTTCAGTCTGGACCAAAGTGGTAGACCAACCAACAGAGTGTCTTTCCAATTCCATTGCTAAAAACTAGTAGGAATGTAAATCACCAGTTTCATCACGATGTGATATATTACCAATTCTTTGGACAATGATACACATAGGTCTGTCACAATACAATTTTGATTTGATGCGATTCAGGGCCCTGTGATAGATATGAGATGATATTATCTGCCCATTGAACACAATCTGTTACATAAGAAGCTGCCACCTCTTTCCTTTTTGCTTCTGGCCATAGAGATAGAAACAAAATAAATAAGACTGGCAGCAAAGCTTACTTTAAACTGACTCCACTAACAAACATAAAACAGCACATGTAAGTTGTTTTGCTCACTTACTATTACGCGTGTTTGCATTGCATAAATTAGCCTCACTGCTAGCAGAATATTTGTCCTCTACTTTTATTTTTCTTACTTACCACTGGTTTCAGTTACTGCATCTCCCAAAAAAGCAGCATGGCTTAATTTCAGCCTGCATGCACGTTTATTCAGCCAAAATGTTAAACTTGTCACTACAGCAGCTAATGTTGCTGTAGTGACAAGTTAGCGGAGTGATGCTCTGTTTTATTTATAACAGCATTGTTTACATACAGCATGTGCTCTGTCTGTTGACCCCTATATTCTCCATAATTGAATATATTTCCACACTGCTGATTCATTCCTGAGTAAATAATGTTATCCTCCTCGTCTTTTTCTTGGCTGCTTGTCATGATCTGCCTGGCGCTTTCTGATGGTGACACAGAATTTCAAAATAAAGGTGTATCCCTAAAGATAATGATATGGATCGATGTTTTCACTTTGCATTGGTGATAATGGATCGTTGATCATTGAACTGTGTTCTCACCTGGTCTCCATTGTAGAGGGTCTGCAGAGGACTTCTCCTACTTTTCCCTGGACTGCTGTCTGTCTTCACACCAGGTTCTACAGTGAGACAGACAAATCAAAAAATCCACATGATGACAGCTGCTCACCACATTTATTGATTACCTACTGTAGGTAAAAAAAAAAATCACCATTTTATAGAGTGGCTCTGCTGTCTTCTTGCTCCCCTTCATTTCCCACTTTTTCCACAGGATTTATGGTAAAATGTGAAATGGATATCACATATGGATAACTCATTCTGTTACACTGCATGTGTTATATGTCAAACAAAAGAACATGTCTGGTGAATTTTCACTGTGGGTTCTTTGTTGACTCTGGCACCAGTGATTTAAACCTGACCACATTACTTGTATTTTTTCCATAAGCCTTTATGTAGGTCACTAACCAGAGATGCTTTTTAACAACGTGTCATGTATTTGCACAGAGGTTTAAATTACTTTAAAGATGTCCATAGATTTATGGGAAAGGTCAGCGAGAGCCAACTTTCCAACCCTCTTCTGGTTCTGCCTTTGTCATGACGTGATCCTCCCTCCTTTCATTTTTAAATTCCATAGGAACAGTGTGTTCCCTCCAAACTCTGTCTCGTAGCTCTTACATAAGTCACATCTCTCCCCCCTTTAGTCTCTCTGTGCTCTTTCTTCTTAATCTGTCCTTTTTTAATTTGCATGTTCCCCTTCAGGAACTCTTTCCACAGCAAATCCACCAGAGGACACAATACTAAACAAGACAGATCTGGAGAACAACCACTATGCATCAGTGATTAGCTGTGGGTTCGAACAACACTACCTGCATAATATGTATTCGTAATGATTGAGCTGCTGGAGGCTCTGCTAGTTTGAGGAAGTTAAAATATCTGGTTGAAGACCTTGTTATCATCTCTCCTCCGTCCTCCAGCCTTTATGAACACATCTGTCTTTTCCTTCCATCCCCCACTCCCATCCCCCTCCTCTCCTGCTCCCACCCAGGCCTGGTGGCAGTCAGTGGTCTGCAGCTAATGGTACTGAGCGAGAAAAGAGATATGTTTTTGCACATGTGGCTAAACAATGCAAAGGGTTACTTTACATCTTACCCAAAAGCTGGAATGAGATGGAGCCGGAGGACGTGGGGAATGTGCTTTATGTGTGTTAGCATGAGGGAATCTGCTTGACAGAGGATCTATGGAATGATGGAACATGCCATACCATCATATGGAAAGCATATCAGCCAAAAAAAAAAAAAAAACAGCACTTGAAGGGCTATGCTGTGCAAGTATGCAACATAAAACAGAGGCTCGTTCTCTCCCACTGTTTTTCTTCTTTCTGCTGAGTTCATATTCAGGAAATAAGAATGAACTTTCAGTTCTGAAATGGCACCCTAATATAATAAATCTCTCTGTCAGCTTGGGACCCTTGTCTGATGAGCAAACAGATAAACCACTATTGTTCACAAACTCTTGCTCTTGTTCAAACTGTATATTGCAACCGTAAATCATATCTGCTTCCTGCCATTTTGAGGAAGTAGAAAACAAAAAGGAGAACAGCTGCAGTAGTAGTGACTGGGCAAATACAGCAAAACATGTACTATAAGAGGATCTGACATAGACAGCGAGGCTGAGACTGCTGTGATGCAGCCTCTCCCAGTCCCTCCTCTGTGCCTAAGCTCACATGAATCATCACAATCCTCAACTTCCTTTGGGTGAATCTTTGCCACATCATCTGATCACGCAGAGATAGACATCAAATCTTGTTGGACCATGTTGAAAGCTTTAGTGGACACATATACATATTCAAATCTTAGGCCACATATATAGACATACATAGAGCACACACACACACACACACACACACACACAGATATATCAAATATATATGTGTGATTTTGTGTATATAATGAGGTACTGACATATATAATTGGATGTTCTGCACAGCACTCAGAGAATCAAAGTAGCTAGGATGCAATGTTGAGAAGAAAATGCAGAGAAATCAGAGAGTGTAGGTTCCAGGTAGAAATTAATATAATGGATGAGGTGTCTAAGCTCTCAGGCAACAGCATTGCAGTTCACGTCTTAAGCAGTCTAAGCCTTCCACAAACTCAGGACGCTTCCTCAGGAAGCTGGAAAGTAGGTCAAGAGACACTTGTGGAGGCCCTACTCATATTAATGGTTTACTGTCTGTTATCAGGTATAAACACTAAATAATGGAAAGGAAACATTACAGTGATTCATCCATACTGATATCTTGAGTGGAAGTCAGGAAAAGTATTTATAGAGCTAATTTATCAACTGCAATGTTTCAAGTCTTAAAACCTGAATATGCTGTAAACTTGTTTAAAAGGTCAGAAAAGACTGTTTGGTTTAAGGCAATGCACCATTTAATAAAGTCAACATTCTATTTGAATGTGCTCATAAACTGTAGGGTGAAAAAACTGAACAAAAAAACTAAATTACACTGGTTTCCCCACATCAGCAGCAGCACCAAGATTGCAAAGTGGCTAATGGTATGGCACTCTTGCTATGGTATGGCCCCACCACGTCGATTCTGAGTGGTATGTCATAATCAGTTTTTGGTATGTCACTGGCATTCTGTCAGCTTATCAGCACGCATCACTCCTCTTCCACTGCCATATACTAGGGCTGCACAATTAATCTAATACTAATCATGATTTCAGCTTCCCGAAATTAAATGAAGATGATTGGCTACGACATTGACATTTGAAATGTGTGCTCAGCTCATAGAAAACTCTGCTGCATATCAAATTAACTGTTGCAACTGCAGACGGGCAAAACAAAAATCATCCGTCATAAACCATCATTACGTGCGACATGTCTGCACCGCAAAGCAACACAACTAACTTGTTAAACCACCTAAAAAATACCAGAGTCTGCAGAACGATGACTGCATGAAGTCCAGACAGTGATACATTAAAAACAAACTGTTATATATCACTTACAATTGACACATGCCACTTGAACAAGAGTGCTTGTGCTTGTGTCTTGCTCTGTTTTAAAGAAGTGTGATTTTTTTTTCTTCAGACATGCCACTTGACTTTCTGTACCTCTATAAACTCCAGAAAAATCCAGCTAAAAACATTCAACTGATCCCTTCTCTTAAATTCTAAGAGTCTGTAACTTGTAATCAGCAGCACATCACCCCTCTTCCACTGCCATATACCTTTCCCCAGCCAACATATGCCACGGCTTATCATAATTAGCAATTCAATAACCATTGGCATGATGTTGGTAAGAAGTGGTCAATATCAGTGTAACGTGGGCAACATATTGTTTATAAGTGCCATATGAGCTAGCAGAATGGCTGTGACATATTAAAAACCAACAGAGACGCACCAATCAGCATTGACACATACCATCAGAACAAGAGTGGCATACCATCAGCTCTCCTTGTGTCCTGCTCTGTTTTAAAGAAATGTGGGGTTTTTTTTTTTCAGGCATACCACTTGATTTGTAGATCTGTGCATCTATGAACTTCACTATAAATTCCAGCTAAAAACATTCCACTGATCCTTTCTCTTAAATGTCAAGAGCCTATATATTAAGGTCTCTGTGTTTACTGGCACCACAAACATCAGCCAGCCTCTCCTCCATTAGCAGTGCTATCTTTTGTTGTATATTAAAAGTTAAACACAGGAATGCTTTTCTTATCCTTTATAAAGCACCAATGCATACACCTGCACTAACACGGTTAATGTTCTTCTGCTCGATGGAAAAGTACACTCAGAGGTTACTCATCTCTGATCATCATACACCACGTCTTTTTCTATGTCGTGTGTTCTATCACATGCACCAGAAAACCACCACTTCCTCTCAGACCCAGGAACTGACACAATGCTGACAGTTGAAGAGGAGCAGAGGACTTACTACACACATAAACAAGCTCATGTTGAACTTAGGTCTGCCTGGTTTACGGCCTGTCAGGCGTGTGAAGCCGTGCTGATGTTTTAGTCACAGACAAACAAGGTTCCATTAAGCGTGCATACTGCTCTGGTTCAATATAAACAGACAGCACTATCTTATGACTAATCAGTTAACAGAAAGTCAGTGACAAAGTTGATACAGAAGTACTGACACGCTTTCACTGAGTGTGTGGGCCCAGTGCATCCAAACCTTTTTTTGTTGTTCATATTATTTAAGTTCTTTGTTATTTTATTGTATCAAGACAAATCTCTGCCCTCTGCTGTCAGCAGATACACTTCCTTTTTTAGAAAAACCTCTTCCCCCCCTGTGATCTTGATAAACAGTACAGAGGATTCTGTGGCATCAATAATGAAATATTTACTTAAAGAGGTAAAATTACACTTAATTGCACTTTAAGCGATGCTTGTCTTTATGAGGTCCATGTAATGGAAGTTTCCATGAGAAAACCACAGTGTAATTTGTTCAATCGAGGTGTATTAAAGTCTGTTTGGCTGTAAAACTGAAAGTGAGTCAAAGAGAGATTAGGTTGTCAGAAATGAAAACAACTGAGAGCAGGAAGAGACACTGGGGTTATCAGCAGTAACAGGGACGCCAGAATTTCTGTTTTTATTTTGAGCGTGGCTTGATGCAAAGATGGCACACCGTCTACATGCTTAGAGCTGCACATGGTGATAATTAGACCAACATGAGGTGACTTTGTAGTGGGGCAGGCAGTACCTTTTAATTTCATTCTTACTGTCCTTATTTTCACTTGCACAGTTCTTCATTAAATTACAACATCAACCACCTAATTTCTCATTTCAGGAAGTTGCACTTCAAAAACATATATCAGAGTTCAGACTAACCTGAAATATATTTGCACCCCCTCTGGTCCTTTTAAACATCAAAGGGCTTCAGTCTGATGGACTATGAGTTCACTTAGCTGAGACAAGTTGGTGAGGCCTCAAAAGTTTGGGTTATTAGTCACCATGATATAAATAAAAGCATGCATGTCAGGATGTTTGGGTCAGGATGAGAGAGGAAAAAGGGGGTAACACCAGCACATAATAGTGTTGTCATGATACTGGAATTTCTAACTTCAATACAATACCCTAAAATGTCGATATTCAATACCATTTCCGATACAAGCTACATTTTTTAATGAGAACATAAATAAACCAAGGCTATAACATGACAATGACATCTTTGCTTGTCTTGGTCAGTAGCAAAAAACAACTGCAGTAAACACTAACAACAAGAGAGAGTGAGAAAGTGCAGCTGGTACTGGTGTATCAATATTGCCAAAAATGAGTACCGGGACTGTTTCAAATTGGTTCAGAATCGACATCCATTGATGAATTTATATTTTTGACAACACTAGTACGGGTGTAGACTTTATACCACAGCTGGGCAAAAGAAACATTTTATTACGATATATATTTTTGTATATAATCAAGGTACTTTTACCTCTACGCACAGATTCTCTAAAGCTTTGAAATTCCCAAGTAATAGTCAATACCAGCAAACTGAGTAAGTATAAAAGTTTGCAGTGTGTAACTTGGGTCAGTTATGCTAAGCAGGCAAATTCCTTCATTTCAACTTATCTGTAAAAAAACAACAGTATGTGTGATGTGTCACAAAGTAATGTTACAGATTGTTGCTGGGATGTTTCACTGAGACATCTGCAACTTAATCAAAGGGCTAAGTGTAATTGCTGGTAAGAAGAAAGCACTTGCACTCTGTGTGCTGTGTTGGTGATGCTTGAGTTGATAATATTAATTTGTGCCATTTCCTGTCTTTGTTGGCACAGGTTTTCAACAGAGTCACCAGTCAGTTTTGTGTCTGACTTTTATTAGCCTTGCCCTATTTGGGACAGTCTCATCTACCCTGTGGCCAAACAGGCATTTAATTCCAAAGTATCACCACACCACTTAAGTCTTGATAGCACAGCTCTTTATATTTAGGGTTGTTGTGACTGTTACAATAAAAGTTTATTTGAGAAAGTTTGCTGTCTGCTCCTGAAGAACTGCCGTATCAGTGTACATCGTTTATATTACTGTTTAGTTTTATAGTTTGTTGGTTTGAAACTAACAAACTCCTTTATACGTGAAACAACAGAGAAACTCCAAATGGATTACAGCTAACCTGCAACAGAACTCATGAAATCACCAATGCTACTAGTTTACAATAGCAGTAAGATCAGAGGCACAGTGTGACTAAATCATGAAGCACTGAAACCACAACATCATCTTCAGCGTCTTTAGACACAAGCCTCCAGTTCTTGTCTTTGCATATAAATCCACTTATGCTTTAGTGCTTCCTCTTTTTTAAAACAGTTCTTAATGTTAGCAGTTTAAAAAAAGAAAAGCCACAAGGCTCTGCGATTTACAAGATAAAGCATGTTAGGGATATTAACAAATAGACTTGTGATATGTCCCACAGAGTGAGGCAGAACAAATAGCCAGCAGGTATAGCATGTGGTGTACAACGTTCTCTGAAGAGCTGTTGGCATTGTGGAGGACCTTAAAGGCATCGCAACCTTCTTTGTTTGTTTCACAACAGCTACAATTATGTCAAAGTCAGATGATAAGTGGCTGTGTGTATAAAGTAGCTCTGGTGTGTTCAGTTAAGAATTACACTTTTTGTGTATGACAGGGTGTGTGCAGGGGTGGACAACGGTGTAATGATATGCGTTCAGTGACAAAGCTTACAGTGTGTGTTTGTGTGTGCTAGTGTCTACAGCAGGTTTAGATTAAAAAATGTGAATAGCGTACTGACTTTGTGGGCAAGACACATCAGAGCAGGCCTTCATGTTGCCTCTGATTAGAGTTGTGAGGTGGAATCCATCACTGTCAGAAGAGCCAGCACAGTGGATTCTTATTTTGTGAACTAGACTGTAAAGCATCAGTGATACATGGCAAAAACAATCTTCAAACACCTGTCATCCATATGCGGCAGTTTGTTTTTTAATTCAGCTCAGACTTGATCAGGGTGTGTGACAAGAGCTGTGACAGAAACACTCAAGACCCTAAAACAGTGGCATTGTATGAAAGGAGAGCCACTGCTGTAAAATGTGTTATTCAGATGCCCATGGGCATTTCAGTTTGATCAGACAATTCACTATTGTCTCCTATAGCTGGGAAAGAGAGAGAAGAGTTTTCCCACCCTCTACTATGTGAAGCCATGAAGCCATGAAGCCATGCCCAGCAAATGAAGTGGAAAAGTTGGACAGGGTGAATGCAGAGCAAACAGCACCATGAACAGAGAATATGTTCATGGTTCAGAAATGAGAGTAAACCTCAGATACAAGTCCTGGTTCTGCTGAAGGACAACATACACTATTTCAATTCTGTTTCCAAGCCATGATGCAAAAATAAATAAATAAAATTACATGACATACAACCATGTAATATCATAACATCTTATTGATCTTAGGACAAGTATAACCACGTGGTGAGTGTACAGGCTGATGAAAGAGTGGCACGTATTTCATTACAGTTTTCATTAAAGAGTTAAGCTTGGTTTTGAGGTTCAGGCTGATGACAGATAATGATTTCCTGTCTCATGCAGCAAGACTACGCACATTTAAATGGGCACTGCTAACACGAGACTTCACTTATCTAGTAAATGCTGACAAGTTCACTTCACCTTTGACAAGTGCACACACTGCGCACCACCCTTCCATGCTGAGCTGAGAAACTTGGCATCAAACGACACGCACACAGACAGTGCCGAGTCAATATGACCACATGAAAGAGAGTCTGAGAGGAAATAGAAACTGGGTGTTCGTCTCTATTTTTGTTTAAATTATGAAGTGTCTAATAAGAGAGTCTGACTGGAAACAGCATATGTCAGAGGATTTTCCTCAGTATGTCAAAAATGTTTTTACACTGGCTCAAGGGAGGATATTTTAGGGTGCATCCAACAATTAAGTAGTGATGGGAACATGTTTCTGGAATCGCTCAGCAAGCTCATTATTCGCCACATTGCAGCTGGTGGATATGCACCATATTAACAACTTATCACTGATAAATGTAAAAGGGAAAAAAAAAACATCTTGTAAAAGCTCAAGGGAAGCAAGACATGTAAATTACCTTAATAAAGACAAAGTGAGATAATCATTTTTCAATATTGGAAGATCCCAAAGTTGTTTCCGTGCCCAAATTTAGATAGAGGGGCTGTGATTATGGACTTCCTCTTGCCAATCAGCTACGACTGTGTCTAAAGCACACAGCCCAAAGCACAGCAATGATCTACAGTCATTCTTAAAGTCCATGCATAAAAAAATCCTGATGAGATTCTGAGCTTGGGTTATATGTTGGCCAATACAACTTATATAGCCTGAATCCCTTAAAACTCAAATCAAACAAAAGCTTTTAAGTCCAAGGTGACATCTTCAAATGTCTTATTTTGCAGTTAACTATCAAATAGGAGTAAGAAAATCCTCACATATTAACATTTAGGAAGTCAGGGCAGTGAAAGTATGGCACTTCGATTAAAGAATTACTTTGACCTTTGACCTTTTGGATATGAAATATCATTGCATCACTATTTTATCCTGTTGTGAAATGTTGTCATAATTAGCATAATAATTCTTGAGTTACAGACAACATTCTATTTTTGAGAGGTCAGAATGACCTCGACCTTTGACCTCCAAAGTCAAATCAGTTTATTGTTTAATCTAACCAGACATTTCTGCCAAATCTGAAGTAATTCCCTGAGAACTTTCCTGAGATATCGCGTTCACATGAATGAAACAGACGTGAGGTCACAGCGTGGCCTTGACCACCAAAATCTAATCCATTCATACTTGAGTCCATGTGAACGTTTGTGCCAAATTTGAGGAAATGCCCTCAAGGTGTTCTTGAGATATCGCATTCATGGACACGGGCATCTTTTTAAAACAATACCCTGCCCTAGTTGCCAATTATTTTTCTGGAAATCAACTCATGAATTAATTAACTGATCATTCAATCTCTACAGGCCAATATGGCTGCTGCCGTGGCAAATATTCAATATGAAGATATCAATATGCAGCAGTAACTAGAGAAAAAAAAATCTGTTAAATTTTGGCATCAGCTCATGAAAGAAGTAATCCTGGCAGTCTGTGGACCTGAACAAAGCAAACCACATTTTCTTAATAAATTACATAATAGTAATGTTTCATGTGTAATGGCAGTTGTCCAGTGACTCTGGTACACACCCGCTGGACTTAGACTGATTATCCATACACTGCAGCATTGTATTGTTATTTTTGGACAGATGACACTGTTGGATGCTTTTAGACAAGATGTTCATTAAGTCAAAAAGCTTATTAAGTCATACAACTAAACCCTGTGAACTCACGCCATACACCTGGCTGTAACTGAGCTACAGGATGTTAAGTCTTGTTTAGCCTTTAGCACCATGCTACACATCATTTATTTAGTCAGCCATGTGTGCCGCATCTTTAACAACAATGATCTCATTTCAACAAAACCTGAGAAAGTGCTGTATCCCGCTGCCAAATGCCAGTGCTTAAAATTACACTATCTTGCCAACAAAGGAACTACAACTAAAGCTCAAAATAAGGTGACTTATGAATCTAACTCAAATCTGTAAATACATTAACAGTTAATAGAGCAACAAATCTGCAATGACTTAACTAATAGGTTAATAATAGCCTGCTGGTCAGGACTCATATTTTCCCGAGTGCCAAAACCCAGGGTGTTGGCACAGGAAGTCAGACAATAGAAGCACAACAATAATATGCTCTGTGCGTCCTGTCTGGTATTAAACAATGCTTAATTAGGAGATTTGGTTTTGAGGACAAGTGAACTGGAAACATGGGTGTATTTAAAAAATATCTAGAATGTGTGTGTTCAGCTTAAAAGTACAAGACATTCTTTATACTATATGCTTTTTGTGGCATTCATCTGTCTTTGCAGCAGCAAGTATCATTCTTCTGTTGGGATGGGAGAGCTTTGTGTTAAATGGGGGTTTATGAAAGCAATGTCATGAACAAAAAGCAGATCAGAGGAAGCTAAGGAGGAGACTCATCCAAAAAAACCTCTTTTATCAAACATGACTACAGGGCTTCACAGATAAGAGTATACTCATTTTGTAACAAATGAGACTGGGGCAGGTACTACAATGCCAAACTACAAACACAGAGTTAAGTTCATTACCATGAGCACCGTCTCCTTCTCTTTAATCTCAGCCAAGTGCCCAGCTCTCCATCAGCAATCAGGAAACATTACAAAACGGAAACTCTCATTTTTCACCCTATATTCTGGTACTTGGGTGAAAATCAAACCTCCATGAAGCTAAATCAAGCTGTCTGATCACAGCTGTTCAGTCATCCCCACTGCATGGAAAGTTGGCACAGGAACACACAATGAAAACACATTTTAAGAACTACCGGTGTTACACATATAAAGGAAATGAATCCTTGACACATAATCATCCACGTGGGAGTGTGACATCATGTCTCGGTCAAGAAACTCCCCTGAAGTGTGACAGCCTGTGATTTGTCTAAGTGGTGACTATAACGTGATGATGTCAGGGTGTCTCAAATTTAAAAGTCCTCTTTCAAAAGTCTTAATGTTTTGTGACTGAAAGGGGAGAGTATCTTCAACTGTAGTCATCACAGTAGCAGACAGAAACATTATACAGGTGGATTTTGCAGAAACTGATCTAGAAATCAAATCTGAACATTTATAACCAGGAATGGTATATTTAAATGCAATAAACAAGAAATACATCACACATGTTCTCATTTAGGCATTTTTCATTACTTAAAGCAATGAAACGTACTGCAACAGATCGTTCTAGCTGAGGACTACTGGCTCGTTTCTTTTGTCCTTTTTCATTTCATTGTGCTCCAGTCAGACTAAAACAGAAGTCAGATATAAAAGTCACTGGAAATAACAGATCATACAAAACTAAACAAGACATTTGGTGTTGATTGTCAAGCTGTCTCTGACTAGATACACAGTAATTAGGGAAGTCCTGAGCTTTGTTGACTTCCTGTAAATTAGTCCTCTCTCGTGTGGCTCCAAAATGCTTTTCATGTGGCCTGCATGTCTACTACAGGGACTGAACAAGCCTGAACAGGTTAGGCAATAAGGGTAATATAGGCCTGGTTGATGGAGGGGGGTCAGAGGGAGTGCTAAAGTGTGTTGCTTGTAGGTTTAGCTACATGTGGCTTGTGTATCTGCCGCTAACAGTTATGCATATATTCCATCTGTGGTGGCCTATAAAAGGTGATTTATTGCTGTGGTGGTGAACTGTTCCATCATGGGGTGTGTGCGCTGGAGACAATCCAGGTGAAATTATGGGTGTAATGATGCTTTTTAATAGTTAACTATTTCTTCATCATTATCTTTTATAGATAATGACATATTTCTCATCGGAGCTGTGAAAGTCAACCAGTTCATCTGTACACTTTTGCCCCACAATATTACCAAGAACTGGGCACTAGTTCCTCCTCTCTGCACCATTCTCCTCCTCCTCCTCCTCCTCCCTTCTTTACTATCCACGTGGAGAACATTTCTATCGGCTACCCTTCCACTCTCTCCTCTATACTCGATGCTCATGTGCCATTTTGCATAAATCAATCATGTCCACCTTTATTTCTCTCTGACTCCTCTCCCTGGGAGTTTGCAGTCCCCTGAGGGCCAGTCTCCCTTTCAATGTCTCAAAAAGGCTCAGCCCAGGAAACAAAGGGAGAGGAGAGGAGGGAAGAGTTAAGAAGAGGAGGAGAGGAGGGTTAAGGCAGAGGAATGCAGGGGGTCTGCAGGAGGGGGGTGCTTTCAAAACACTGCGCTGTTCACAGTGAGCTTATTCAAACTTCATTTCATCCTGCCCTCTACACATGCCTTTATGGTTCACATATTTATGCACAGTTACACAAACAGGTGTTGCTAATTGTGTCCAAATGATTGTAAAACCACACAGCCCTATTTAAAAGCCTGAATGTTGCATTAAAGTGCATGCAAGACCACCAAACTATAAGTTATTTCTTCTGTGGTAAAACGTTATTGTATGTGTAACCATGTAACATTCATATAGCCTACTATAATATTCCTACAGCTTACTTATTGATAAATGCCATGTGCCACTTTTTCACTACAATGTTTCAACATTAATGATACAAAGGTCTATCAAACACAACGCCAGACAATATAGTATAGGTGTACAGAGTAGCTAACATAGATATGACGTTATATATGTAACTACAGACTCTATACTTTTACTTTCATTGTGGTCACTACACTGTACACTAAAGCAGTGGTGCTGTTGTACTAAAATAGCCTATAAAAGCGTTATTTCAGCGTGGTTATTTTAGTCGTGTGTGTTTGGCTTCTTACCTGGCTTGGTGATGCTCTGATAGTAAAGCACGAGAACGAAGAGCGAGCCAAGGCACGTCGCCAAGAACAGGCGTCCTCCTCTGGGCATCCTCATCCTGAAACCCGGCTCTGCTGGCGGAGCCCCCGACCCCTCGTCGCCGCCTCGACACGGTTCATACGAGACCACCCGGCGGAGGATGCGAGACTCTCCAAGGAATTAGGAGTCTATTCATTAACTGTTAAAAATAAACCAACAGCCCATTCAGGAATAACGTTATCTGGACCATTAAACGAAACAGCAATTAGCCGTTAATTTTAACCTGAGTGGCGTACAAATCCTCAACCGCCCGCTCGGGTCTCCGCCGTTTTTTGTTTTTTTTTGAGATAACGCCAACTTAATGATGACCAATTAAGCAAGGTCACCTTAGAAACAACATTTAATATAGTTACGTTGAAATGACAAGCCCTACAGCGAAATTTAAAGGTATGAGTGAACAGTTTAGCTTCTCCTAAGCTCGATTTGTTGGTTGTGTCCAGAGTTTGTCGAAACTACACAAACTTCTCCGCGAAACATGGACGGGGCACGATGCCATGACGTCACGCCCCTCTCTCGAGCCCTCGCTCCTAGAGTCATAGACTGCATGCTGCCTTCAGGTAGTGTCGGAAATTTTAAATCTACACGTAGAAACTCGATTTGACATGCGTTGTATGCTCAGCTGCCAAGCGTTATGCACAGCATAAGACATTTCATCACCGTGTGGTTAAAAAAACTGTCAGATTTCTGTCTAATTATCAAAAATTATCATGCGTCCGTTGTATTACAGTTTGCGGCTTAACCGTATGACTATCGATCTCAGAATCCTGGGATTACAAGGAGCACCTGAAGGCAGCATTACAGTCGTTCACAGAGATTTCAACATGGACCAAGGTACAGTGTGTCCTACCTCATGCAACGACTGACGACTAAATTACGCCACCAGTGACACGTTTCCATAAAGTAAATGAATAAAAAATAGATGCAATGAAACGTGCAGACCGATAAACATTTACCAAAAAAGGCAAAATAACAACCAAAAAAAAAAACACAATATGGACAATAACTTGAATGGTTTAACTGCTGTGAAACATTACTCAAATATCTGTAGTCCATGTTTTATTTTCAGTTGCATTTGGCTTGCTGACTGCAAACCTAGAAGCTGCAGGGGAAAGCAGTGTGCTTCTGTTGTGTCACTGTAAGAAATTTAATATGGCTGCAGTACTGGCCCAGTTTCCTCTTGGTTTGTGCACCATCATGCAAAATGATATAATAGGCATAGTATTCATAATCGCACAGCACGGTCCATCACTTTCAGTTTGTGCTGACAATTTTTTTTATGTCAAAGCACATCACATTATGCATGTACTTTCACAACTGCAGACATTTTAGAGTATGCGTTTGCAAGATACAACAATATGTTTTCATGAACAGTATTATTTGACTGTTTTTATGAAACTCTTAAACTTCACCATCTGAATATGATTAAATTCCATTCTGCTAGACTTTCTAGATCAGTTTCATCCCCCCAGTCTTTTTCATACAGAATCAAAATCCCCCCCTGAAGAAGAGCACATTCCTATGCATGACAGGTCTCAGAGAAGTTAATGCAGCATTGGATTCAAGCAGTGTTCTACAGAGGAAAGTTTCCTGACAAATTGGAAGGAGGATGGTGACAAATATATTAAGTTAAGGGACAACTGAAAACACAGTTGCGCCCTAAAAGAATACATAAAGTAGATCAAATCTGTCAGAGACCTGGATATTATAGCTGGTTTCTGTTGCTTATTCTTACGAAATCAACTGTATGCTCTCCAAACACTGTGTGTACTGTACCGCCCCACACCATATGCTCACAGCATTATATCCTGTCATGGTTTCATTTACTGCACATTGAGCATTTTAAACTAAGACAGACCCAGAATGTTCTACATGGAAAAAAACCTGCATCATAAACATCTCATTGCTTCGGTTAGTCACTCCCACACACATTTAAATGCTGATCGTGTAGCTAAAGCAAACATGCTGTGTATTGAAAATGTATTTGGTGTTGTTGTTGTAAGGACGGAAAAAAGCATCAGTTAGACTAAAATACCCACAGAGCAATTATGGAAGCTGGAAATTGGTAATTTCAATTTTAAACCATGTCAGAACAGTGAAAGGAGATTGATTTTTATTAGTAGCTTCCCTGTAGAGTTATTTTCATCAGGGACAGAATTATGAAGTACCACTACATACAAGCAATGCCATGACAGTGTGCAACAACACTGCAGGGGCTTAATTTAGATTTTAAAGGTGGGGGGACCAAGTGATTACGGCATACATCCTCAAAAGGGCTTTAGTTTTCCAGATCCCCCAAAATACAACCATCTTTTTGATATGTCTCCTTGATGAAATGAATGAATGGTTGTAACCACATTTTATACAGCAAAATTCAGCAAAAAGTGATGAAACTGATCAATATATTGACTCTATTGCACTTTTCACCCATTGCTTGGATGTAGTTAAATTTTTTATATCTGCCTTTGTCTCTGCCCTACACCTGACAGCAATATCAATATCAAAATACGTATTAATTATAAAACTAGAGCCGAGAGGCTTCTAAGGTACGAAAATGCAGACAACCTTGTGAAAGAAAGTCTCTGTTACTTAAAGCTGCAGTTGGTAACTTCTATGAAAATAATTATTCTGAAAGATCTACATGAGACAGATTGTCTGTGAAAAATAATCACGTCCTCCTACTGCCTCTAATGGCATTTGCTAGAATCAACAGTGAGGTACTTAAAACAACCAATCAGAACCTCAACTGTCAATCATGTTAATTGCCTCATGAACTGTGATAAAACTATGAACCAAGATTCTGTAACTGCATGGCCTATGCCTCAAATGTTTTCAGAAACATAATTTAGTGCACTGTTTAGCTGCAAAATGAGAAAGCTGGTACTCTCCTATCAAGACGAAAAACACCAGCAGATGAAAACAGTGTGAAGCAATGAGGAAACTAACACGCCTCAAACTATTTGAAACAAACAGAAAGATCATATTTGTATCATGTTTTCTAGGTTATTTTTCACTGTTTGAGGTTTGAGCTGTGCTTGTTTATCTTGTAGTGGCCTCTTCTTCTGCATTGTTTAAATGACACCTGACAGGAAAATTAGCACCACCTGCTGTTAAGCTCTGACTGATGGATTGGCAGCTTGCCCACCCTATAAGAATTCTGGAATTTTCGTCTTATTCGATAGACTAGTTGAGTTTTCATGAATCTGATTGGGTGGGCAAGCTGTCGAAGCTGTTGGGTAGGTCCACCTCTGAGGCAGAGAACTTTTGCACAAAAAGAATAAAGGTGGCACAATAATGCAAAATGTGTAAAGTGTGGAGTAAAATGCCTTTTTAAAATGCTAATATGTAACCAAGTATGCAGAAAACTGTTTTTATTTGTTGTTTACTCTTGGATATCAAAAATAAAACTGTTAACACATATGAAGATAAAGGTTTCAAGATATATCTCCTCTTACAACGTTCAAACTAGTGGCTCCAAACTCCACTATAATAGATAGTGTTACGACTTTCAAAGATTTTATGCAGATTTCTTAAATTATTTTTAGTTTTCAAGTTATTCTGATTTCCATACTCTCCATTCATTCTCTATTATAATTTCCTACAACTTATAACTAAAATACAAATACCATTCCAACTTCCATAACTTTTTTTTCAATATGACGTTAGTTTTGGTCTTTAAAAGCGGAGGGGTCTAATAGTGCCTTCTGAAAAAGTGCAGAAGGCATGTCCCCTTTGTCCCCCAGTATATTACACCCCTGCTATACTATAATGTCAGTACTGGATTTTTCCTTCAAGATATAGTCCATTTTATACCTCTTTAAATCAGTGATCTACTGGACTCTTTCTCCTCTCATTTAGATACCAATTATATTAACTTACGGGACACTTTTTGATTGTTATGATTTTTGTTTCTCTTCTGTGTGCTATTGTTTTCCCTATTGTGAAGTTTCCTTACACATACAAATGGTGGAAGCCAAAAATGGACATTGAAAAGATGCCAAACTTCATGGACTCTTTTGCAAGACATTTATGCATGCGGTTTATCGGTGAACATAATGACTGCGCTGTGAGACTGCATTGAAGTTGCTGAAAATAAAAAGAAGCTAAAAATATAGTCTAAAATGCTGTCTCCTGAGGCAGGATTGAATCTGATCAAAGTCTAAATACATGGTAGAAACTGAGCCACTGAGTAGGTGCCAAGTCGGTGTGTGAGCAACCTAACCATTCATGCTGCCATATCTACGAATGCTGTAATTACCCACATGCCCCTCATTATACCTACAACATGCAATGCCTCCTGGGCTTCTTGGAGACACTTAACAGAGATCTCAGACTTGAGAATGAGAGAGGCTTGGTTAGGGATGACTCGGCAAATCATGTGGTTGTTTGGGCCAATGTTAGCTTTTACCATATAACTCTCACCAGCGGATGGTTTACTGACCACCCACAGGTTCTTGATTTACTCCCTACTTGTCACCCACAGGCTCCTCGTAGACTGAGGTGGTGGAGTATCATCATCAGTCCACTGACTTGTACTGCGGGCAATGATTGCTGCTTGTGAACAGGGCATGTTACATTTAATTCTGTGGCAAATAAGATGTTTCATTTGGCCTGAGCTACATGTCTTTGACTGTAGGTGGAAACAAATCACGAGAACTGTGTCTAAGCTTTAGTGTAGCATTATCTAGTTAGCATTTTGCCTGTTTTGGCTTAGCAGAGATCATGAAATCCCCAGTTTGATTTTATTCATTAAGAAATTGAGACTCAGCTCTTTAGTTTTTTCAATTAAACATTTGCAACATGTTGAGGTCATATATATTGTTTGCTACACAGTAAATGATGTGAACTAAACCTTTGAACATATTAAGGGAATAGTTTCATAATCTGTATAAGTTGCTGTCTTTCTGAGAGTTTTGAAGAACAATACCACTCTTGTTGATGAGTTACCTCTAGAGCTTGAGCCTGGAGTTGATTCACTCAGCATAGCATAAAGACTGGAAACAGGGGTAAACAGCTAGCCAAAGGTTGCCTAAGGTTGCCTAAAAAAAAACTACAGCTTGTGGTTTTACATTCAATTTTGTATACAGATTGAGCAGAAAAGATAAAATGTTCAGACTGCCAGCCTTAGAGATGTTGGGGTCAATGAATTTTTAACTCTAGAGTTTGTCATGCTAGTTGTTGCACTTCAAATCTTTATGCTAACAGTAGGGTTGCCAACTGTAACGTTGTGTTCACACTGGGTGCGAATTAAACAATTTGTGTGAGTGAACTACACGTAAAGTCAATGTAAATATGCAATTTAAGGTGAATTCCTGCCAGGTGGTGCTATGGACGTGATGCAAATGAGGCGAAATATGCAAATTCAGCAGCACAGATGAAGTGAGTAGTTCAATTTCGCATCATACGCGTATTCACCAGAGTTGAAAAATGTGAAGTTAGAAGACAAATTTGTGCCTATATTCATAGCCAATCAGCATTGAGATCATCCAGGGACATATGACACAAAGGACACACCGGCGGAGGCTCATTCAGTGATTTCACATGCATATGACACAAGTTATTCATGCGTATGAGAGGTGTTCAAACTCGCGCAAGTAATGCAACATGAAAATTCGCGTTTGGTGTGAACACAACATATGGAAACAAGAAAAAGGCATTATCCTGTAATTGGAGGTGTAAAAGACATGTTCTGTGTTGAACTTATACAGGATGCAATTTGTTCAGTATTTTTGAGAATCAGTTTGGTGCAGATCTATGGGAGAGAAATATCACATATCAATTTGAGATTAAAGGAAACCCTCCTGATCTGTCGTCCCTCAGCCTGTCTGTCATGTGATGTTTCAACAGAGAATGCGCTTCTCATCAGTCGTGACCCACAAAAAGACAGGTGACAGCATGGCTATGATACACCTGATAGCAGTGTGAGATTTAAAAAATGGCAATCTATGAGCGTAGTCCTCTTGCAATAAAAGAGAAGAGATTACAGAACTATAGACAGGAATAAGAAAATGATTAGCAATGGCGAGGATGTGTCAGTGAGAATGTTCAAGAACAGCTTTCTCCATTTGTCAAAGAGGAATTTGTGAAATCAAACAAAATGCATCAGGAGGCATGTAGTCACACCATCCTTCCATGTCAGGAAATTGGCAACCCTAACTAACACAGATAATCAGCATTTACATATTCAGCAGACTGATAAAGAATAGACTGTTTGACTGTGAAAAAGTTGAGTCATTCATTCATTAATGTTCTCCACTGTCCTGGGGGACCTTGAACTGGCATTAGTGCCGTGAAAAGGACCATTAATGTGAATCAGTTGGGAATGATAAAGAAACAAGAGTGCTTTGATGTTGGCAGGCTATCAAGAATCAGGTTAGCAAGATCTATTTTTGGCTTCCAAAGGAAGGCATGACAGAAAAATGTTGGGAGCTGCTGCTGTATACTGTAACATTAGTGTCCCAAAAGGTACCTGTAATCTGCAGCTCCTCTGCAATGTATCCTTTTGTGTAGGAACCAATGACTGTATGTAAAAGGTTATTATACAGCCTATGGTGGCAGCCCACACAACTTTAATGCTGTAGACCACAGAAAGAATTATGTAGGATTTCCAGTAAAGACACAAAGTGTCCTTGGCTTGCAGTTATTTTGTCAATGTGCCACTAAAACAAATATTGCAGTGTTGATGTGATAAATATGTTCTCCTGGGGAGATTTCAGCAACAAAAAGCCCATTTTTTTCTCTTGGCTTTTGAATTTCTTTAAGTCTGTCTCTGTGTTGATGATAATGTGAATACATTTTCCCTTGCACATAACTTAATTTCATCTGAAATATTAATTCATTTATTTTTTAAATCACAGCTAATGATTTTGTCATTCAGGAGCACTGATTGCAGGTAAATGAATCCAAGCTGGAGGGAATCAAAGCCTTAAAATGTATTTAATTTGTGACTGATAGAACTTCGGGGAAGTAAACGTTTGCAGTTTTCCTTCTAACATGTGCTGTGAGACCTGCAGTTAGCGGTTAACTTCATTACCATCCTTTGATCTCATATGGTTTGCTGTTTGTGGTGCTGGGATGGGCTGGGGCGACTGGCCTCGCGTGGAGACGTCCCCTATAAAACTGAAAGACAATAATAGGGCCCTAAAACACGCTGCACAACATTGAGAGACGTTTTCCTGGACATGAACTTGAGTCCATTTTTAAGTCTTAGAAAAGATTTAATCATAAGCCTGTAAGGCCAGCCTATAATACACCGACAGTATAATATCAGCTTGTTTCAGACAACTATGCCAAATGAATTGCACCAGGTCACATTTATGAAAAAAGCAAACAAAATCCAAAACACTTTGAACATTTGTCATCATACAGTACACAGCCTGCTGACCATGCTTCAAATCAGGTCTTTGTAAAGCCCTTAATGACATCCCCAGTCTCAAGGGGCTACACAATGCCCAGATTATGAAAACAGTAACTGAAAAAGACCCTCAATCAATCCTTCAAACATTCTGACCCAAAGTGAGAACAAGAAAAAAAACTGCCACAAAAACCTCATGACATGAACAACCTTGCTTGTACTTATATGCTTACCGTGTAATGAGTATGTGCCTTTTAAATGCATGCAACCCACTAATCTAGACAACATCAATGCAACCCAAAGATTCCTACTATGTAAACATGTTACACACAGGGGTGCTTTTCTGCACATGTGATCCTGATGACCTGGGTTCAAACACAACCAGGTCCTTTGTTGTGTGTCATCTGCCTGCCTGTACTTAAATCTGTCAAACAAGGGTTATAATCTCACCAAAAACATGCCAATATACAGTTGGTATATGCTTCACAGTTAAACCAATATCTGCATATGTGCTTTAAATTGTAGGTATAGCATGATGACGACTAAAATGAAGACACTTCCACATTAAGATGGAACGTACTCTCCCGTATTTAGGGTGCTTTCTGTCAAGAGCTGGCCTTAAATCCAGAGCATCTCCTCAACAATAATTTTTATTGTTACACATTAATATCAATCAGTTTAGCCTATATACTGTATACAGTAGTTCAACTGAAGAGTGCCTTTCCCAGGGATGCACTGACTTGATTTTTTACTCCCCTGAAATTTCCCCTCAATCGGAAACTCTGTGTATCTGCTGATATCAAGTATCAATTTGATACCAGTGCCATCCTCTACCACAATTTAAATCTTTAAATCTGTTACTGCAGTAGTGTTCTGTAATTATCATGAGACAAGCCCACCCCAGCCTGCGGTCCCTCTGCCTCCGCCTCCTCACTGCTAGATGTGAGAGTGTGAGCTCCACGCCAGGGACAGTTGGTAAAAGTCTGCCCAAAAACATGTACACAGTAACAGGGCTAACTGTTAGTATCATACGGCTAACGCTACCTAAACAGCAGATACTGTGTTAGCTCATGCTAACTGGTCAGACATTGAATTGACAGTTCGCTGGGAGTAGAGCAGCTGCGGAGACAGTCCTTCAGTGCCGAGTCTAATTGGTGTAACAGCAGCAACAGAAAGTTAACATTCGGCAATGGGTTGGATAAGCAAGAACATCATTAGAATAGGTGGTGAAGAGGCAAAAATCGGTGCCTGGGAGTGGGCCTGTAGGCTCCCGACCTTGTCCTCAACGATGCTTCTCAATTGTTCTCAGGTGTCAATCTGGTACCTTGGATTCAACTAAACAGCACTCAAGAAAACACTGGAGACAGGCAGAGTCCGATGCAATCGAGTTTAATGTGTTCACAAGCTTAACACATACATCTCATCGAGTCAAGCCCCGGAGCTGGACTGAAAACCACTTCTCAACACATCTGCTTTTATGCTGGTGGAGACTGGGTAGTGTCTCTGCCTTTTTCTGCTAATCCATCCCATTTTAACCCAATTCTACTGGTGGATACCTTTTTCTTTTTGTCCAATCATGAGCAGGCCCGTTTTTAATGGTGTAATACATTCATTTTGAGCCTGGAGTTCCCCAAGTTTTCCACCCTTAGCTCCGGATTCACTTTCACTTTATTTTTAAAAAACGTGAATTTTAGGGACTTTCTTTATGCAGCCCCTTGTGCCCTTGTGTGCTCTCATACAATATGAACCTTTAATGTGCATGAGATAATACAAACATTTGAATGTGTGTGTGTGTTATCATTACACAAAGCATGATAGGTTATACTTGAATGCGTGTGTTCTTTTAGTATATGGATACAATGTGAGCTCATATTATGAATACTTTGACATGTATATCAATGTTTTAACACATATAGATGCACCACACTCAGTATTATAAGAACTTATGCGTTAAACATGGTTATGCGATGGTCACATGGCTTTGTTTTCTTAATCACCTATGCAGTGTAACCATTCTACTTGATCAGGAATTGTCTTTTTACACTACAGCGGCCCAGGACACATTAGCATACACATTGCTGAAAGATTGTGGCCATATGTCAAATCAGTTTAGCCTATATACAGTATACAGTAGTTCAGCTGAAGAGTACCTTTCCCAGGGATACATCAACTTGATTTTTTTCTTGCCTAATATTCCTCCTCCATTCTAAACTCTGTGTATCTACTGATATGGTATCTACTGGTATCTAATACTTGTACTGGTATCTAGTAATGTGATACCAGTGCCATCCTTTACCACCATTTAAAATCTGCAGTAGCTACAAATTGTCATTTATAATGACATTAGTCTTTGTTTTCAGTCACTCTCCTTTATTGCACTTAATTAAAAATATATAATAAAATGTAATGTTCCTTCTTTCATGCAATGTTTCAGTGTTTCAAAATTCTGTTGACATTTGCAAGCCATGTGGTTACTGTCAACTCTATCGGTCTCACAGTAAAGCCCTGCCACTGACTCCAGACTGAATGTGTTTATTGCAAAGCACATGCAGGAAGTGGGGAGTAACAGCAGTAGCTCCATGCATTAAAATAAGCTCAGTGCAGCTGAGTAAGTATTTAGCGTGAATTAGTCACATCTGGCCAATGCCTGATCCGCTTAATGGGGTTAGAATCAATACCATTCACTACTCAGATGGTTTCTTTCTTATAATTCAGAGGCCTGAAGAGGTAAAACAATGTAGCATGTCATAAGAAAGAACCAAAGGTTGACGATAAGTCTGAAAAAAAACATCACTTTGCAGGACAGAAGTATTTTCCCCATCATTTTACCCGATTAATCATCATGTGACCCCTTTGATGCATCTTGCAATGTACGACTTCTAGGTGGGAAATCATGGCTCTAGATAACAATGCTGCTGCATTTGATATTTTCCCCGCTCTCTAAGCCTGCTCACACCTCGTATTGACATACATCTTGGGTTATCAGAACACAAGTGGCTGGCTGTCTGTTCACACCTGGCATTAGAATGTGTCTCCACAGGTGTCTTGAGTGACCACTTGTAATCAGATGTCACTTCTCCGCTCTGTATGCAAATAAACACATACATCATTTCCATTTACACCAACTGCATTGTTGTTTTCAACCGGCGTGAGGTTCATCTTGCTATAAGCACACTTCCAACCTGGTTAAAATGGGTAAAATGCACTCAGATCCTCCACCCGCAGTCCCTCTGCCTCCATGCCACTAGACAAATACTACTGTGGGAGTGGGAGCTCCACGCCAGGGGCAGTTGGTAAAAGTCAGCCCAAAAACACATACACCGTAACAGGGCTAACAGTTAGCATCATATGGCTAACATAACCTAAACAGAAGCTGTAGTGTTAGTTCGTGCTAACTGGTCAGATGTTGAACTGACCGATCGCTGAAAGGACAGTAGCTGCAGAGACAGTCCATCAGTGCTGAGTCAAACACTTGTAACAGCAGCAACAGAAAGTTAATATTGTGCAGTGAGTTAGATAAGCAAGAAGGTCAGCTGAGTAGGCAGTCCTTCAATGTGGCCCAGGACACATTAGCTTACACTCTGCTGCAAGAATGTGGCCATATGTGGCCCAGACCACCTCTTAAAATGGTCTGAGTGATTGGATCGCTTAGAGGACGCATTTGGTGCATTCACACCTGTACTTAGAGCAGTCCACTTATGATCTGATCACCCAGTACGTTATGTTAATACCAGGTGTGAACAGGGCCTCTCTGTTCCATCTGATGAGGCTCTTAAGGAGATTATTAGACTGTGAAAACACTTTTATTAAACCATCAATGCACCATGGAAAGCATGAATCATTAGTGCGTGCACATACTAATTTCCTTTCAGCTGTTATGGGCGTAATTGTACATCTTCAACCCTGCTGAATAAGAGAGCGTAGGGACTTTCTCTAAAAGGCTTCATAAACTTGTGTGTTTATAACTTGCAGATAGCTGCCAAAATAAAACTGACCAGCGCTATGTCTTAATAGGGTGTTGTGCTTTTAAAAGATGCCAGAACACCTTCAATAAGTGTATGGAACCCAGTTGGAGACCATCCCTCCACAAACCATGACATCATCTGATGTTTCGTTGATGACGGTGGAAAATACTGTCTCTCACATGGCACACCAGACTCTCCCTGGGTGTTTAAATGGGCCAAGATCTGAGGGTCCACGTGTTTTTGGTTTGGTTTTGTTTTCATGGTCATCAAACTGTTGGGTGACCATTTGTGGCCCCTGCAGTTAAGGGGCAAAAAGTCAACTCCCATCAAGACTTGAATCATTACTTAAGGTGCTTAGTGGGAACACAGACTGACCCTGTTGTTCCTTGTCCTTTGAAAAACTTAAAATATGCATGTATAGATGATTTGGTGAGGAGGTTACATTTGATTAAGTATATCTGATAGACTTCATATTTATTCTGAACATGTATAAGACTAGATGTATGAAGGTGGTAGAAGTAAATGTACCTTATTAAATGTGAGAAGGGACTCTTGATGGTTTATTAGAGCAAACAAAGCAGGACAACATGGAATATTACAGTTTGTTATTTTAAATTTTCACTTCATTTTAATTTAATTTTAAAATTACAATTTCAACCTGACCACGCTGTTTGCTTGACCTAACAAAATACAAAACAGTTTACAGTCACAAAGAAAGAAGCAGATTGTGGATTTATTCGGGGTGATCTTAATATTTCCTGAGATTATATATAATTATTTTTTTATCATTCGACCTGTTTAGATCTGGTATCTACATGTGTTTCGGTGATCCGAACACAAGCAGTCAGCCGAGACACATTGCTGTCCACATTTGTGTCTATGCATCTCCAGCTCACTTGTGCTCAGATTTCATTGCTGCCGACATCACTTATGCTAGAAGATCAGTTATTACATCCACACTCTCACTAGCTGCTAGTTAGCATGCTTGCTAGTTACACCGGCAGTTGTGTCGGAATAGCTTGAGACATCACTGTCAACAGAATTCTGCCTCCATTGAGCAAAATGATGGACAGTCACGCAACACTTCGTCTATAAGCAGGCTAAATTATAGACCGTCAGCATGCTGTCACTACAACACAAATTTGCGGTTTCAAGGATAGCGAAGGTCTCTAATTTGCTTACCCTGATATTCTTACCCTAACCCTAACCAATCCCACTCCTCTTGCCTAAAGCTAACCAACCAATCAAAGAGAGAGTAAGGCAGGTCATGTCTTCACTATTCTAGGAAATGCAAATATATGCGGGGGTGCATCATGACGCATTAGCATATAGACTACAAGAGATATGTCATCAAATGCATCCCAGACTGCCTCAGTAAGGGGTTTGAGTGATTGGATCACAATGCGTCTTTGTGGTCATTGACACTTGTATTTAGCGCTAGTGTCCACTTGTTTTAGACCACTTGCAGTTTAATTTACAAGGGACTTTAAAAAGAAGTCTATCATTTATGACTGCTAATAAGAGATGGCTGAATCTTTGACCCTGATGACAAATCGGATTGGATATTTAGCCAAGAGCACCAGGAATTGCAATTTTAAGCAACTCTAGTGCCATAATGTTGGCTTAGCATCTATTATGAGGACAGCAGTCACAAAGGTACAGCATTCCTGTTATGGTAACCTGGGCAGTGGGTCAGACATTACAATCTAAACATTTAGTTTCCCCTCCGGGCTCAATTCAGAGTCAGCAAAACAATGACCCAATGAAACGAAGAAGGGATATATTGCATATACAAGAAGCAGCACAGCATATGGCTGGACAATAAGTTAACAATACCTTTTTACAGCACCATTCTCTAAACTTGCTGTTTAATTTGACTAGAAACTGTTTTTCAAAGTTAATAGAGTTCTGTGGACTGAAGTCCAGCATGGCAAAAGCAGTGCTCAGCATGCAGCAGAGGCAGGTACAATAAGCCAGTGTTGAGTTTCACAGACAGTTTTTGATGTAAGGAAATGAGTTCAGAAGGGTCATCCTGTCTGAAATGCAGGCGAGGGGCCCATCCAGTTCCCTTGTTACTTGTAATCCCCAAGAAGTCATTGAAAAGAAGCAATCCCCCTGATAAAAGGTTGACAATTTACTGAGGTTATTTTGTGCATGGCTAGAGGGGCGTGCTAATTGTATAACCCACACAGCGCTACGCCACATGAACTAAACTGAAGCAATTATTCCCCTACTGATTTTACCTATTAGCTCCACTGCTGTCAAATAAAGGAAATAAAGGAGAAAGGATGAGTTAAAGCCAAATACTCACCCTGCATTCTTCACACGCATTTCTGATGCCGTCAGACTCATACTTCTGCTCTTCCATGATCCTAAAGAGTCTCTCCAAAGTCATTTATATGCTGCCACTAAATCAGATTTTGAATATTGATATTGGACATTTCTGTATAACCCCAGACTGCATTCAGTGACAATGGACCATATGCAGGAAGTTTTGAATTTTTTTAACCTGATTCTCTTCTTTTTTTTTCTGTGAGGTTTGTTGATGCGAGTATTCCAAGTGTGTGTTTATGTTAGCATACTTGATGCACCTAAAACTGCCATATAAGGCCTGATCTGCTCCGTTTGTGTTTGTTCATTAAAAAAAAAGAGGAAAGAGAAAATTTTCACACGACGGAGCTTCTAGTCCTTTTTTCAGAAATCTCTATATTGATAGGCGACAGGACAGGATTTTTAGGTGCATTTTGCTTTCTGGTCTCTGTTTGGAGTCCGAGTATTGACAAATTATGTTTGGACCGCTGGCAAACAGTCTGTGTGGAGGGGTGAAGCACACTGGCTTAGTCAGGTTTATATTAGCTTTTTGAAATTTATTTGAATTAGAGATTGCAGAGATTAGCTGAAATGACTGGCACATGGAAGAGGAGGTCTTGGCTTAGATATCCACTGATACACCGGATCACCCTGAAATATTGGCCCTTTCCCCCAGAGGCTTTATCGTCTTCAGATGATACCCAATAGGTTTTGAGATTGTGTTTTTGGATATCAGCAGAAAAAAAGACAAGATGTTTAGAATAGAATAGAACAGAATATATCTGTATTGTCTATGATGGTGGAAATTTGTCTTCAGTCCACCAAACATAAGAAACAGCAACACATAAAGCAGTGTCACACCCATCGACACAACCTCCAAACCTTTATTCTCCGTCATGCTACACTACTACCAGCACTGAGCTCTGAATGTTGCCATTGGGAAGTAAATCTGGAGTTGTCCAAAATGAACATAATTCCTGGGGATATTGGGCTACGATTTCTGTAGCTGTGCATGCTAAAGGCAGCATATGATTAATGCCATTTATATGTATCTTTGCTCCCTTTTACCCAAGCAACATCTGTTACGATGATTATATTAACCACACCTTTAATGTGGTAGGAGTTGGTATTCAAGGTCGCCATCCTCTTTCTGGAGGCTGAATGGTCTGACTTGGCTCAGTATACAGTGCTGACATTGGCCTCTTGTGGTCTGGCCTACAGTGGGTCTGGAATCATAAATTCTACATTGATCAAAGCTAAACAGAGTATACTCAACAACGGCAAAAGGATTACTTCCCACTCAAGTGAGGTTAATCAAGAACTTGTCATCTGTGGTCTCTTCTGCACTGTTCCTCCAAGACTGTATGCACCACTGACGCACCATCGGTCTGTCCTGTGCTGCCAGTACTCTTCTTAGTTCTCCTCACAGCCTGGCCTTCAGTATTGACTTCAAACATATGGCATTTGAATTGGCATTTAGGTGCTTGATTGAGCGTCTTATCAATACTATCTTTGAAGCGCAAACACATAGTAAGTTGATATAAAAAAGAGCAAAAGATGAAACTAAAAAAGAAACCTCATGAAATCCAGCAGAAGGTAGAAGTTGTGCTCTACATATAAATCAATGTTTGCCTGATAATATGATGGATGTTTTATTGGCCCTGTTAAAATGCCCAAAAATGTTCTTGGCAGTTGAAACTGAATATCTACCACAATGTAAAGAATGACTATCTTGGGATTGCTGCAAGCTGTAAAAATAGATCAACTCCTCCCGTGTCTTGTAAGCTTTCCCATATGATTTCTTCATACGCCATTTATCAGATTTTGGCACTTGTTCTCTGGTGAGGACACCAAGATGATTTGTTGACTTACATAACAATTAACAAGCAAAGAGACTCACGATTGCAGTTTAAAATGCATCAACACAGAGACTAAGGGTGCTCTGACACCTGCAGTTCCGTTCATACATCGATGCATATTAGTTCTGGTCCTGCTCCTGTTCACACTAACTATTACAATCGAACCAAGAAGAGTTAAGGCCCAGACACACCAAACCAATTTACCCCTGCATACCAGCAGAAGGCAGTCGTCTGTATTTGTCAGTCAAAAAGGGAAACCGGAAGAACATCTTGACGCCAGTCAGCCGGACAGCACATTGAGAGCATAATCCAGTGTTGAAAGAACAGAGCATGTTTACCGTGCAAGTGAACGATAACACAAACCATCACGAAACGTATCTTCTACAGAGCTCAATGGCTAAAAAAAAACTATAGTAGCCTCATACAACAAGTTTGTTTTGCTCTCGCTACCTCTTTACTTTAGCTTTTGGTTTACATTTCTCACTTCTGTTTCTCTTCTTGTGCACTGAGCTGAACTGCCGATCAGAGTGATTTCATTTGCCGATGGGCCTCACTGTGCTAACACCCACTCAACATGCTGAATTAGTGGATAAAAAAACAACTGGTGCCAATGAGGGCCAGTGGTGCAGGACACACTACACCAATGGCCCAATTCTGAACAACCGGCAACTGCCTGCTTGGTGTGTCAGGGCCTTAACATGAAGTTATACAGACTGACAGGTAACTTGTTGATTGAACAGTTTTGGTGATTGCCATCCTCCATTATCAGGACCCACATGGAGAAATCAAATTCCAGTGACAGACATGAGTTTACGCAACACTTGAATGCGTCTGCTGTGCATATTATGTTCTTTGGTGTCACAAAGGGCTCATGAAATAACTGATTATAAGCATTATTAGTAATATTAGACTGCTAAACAACCAGATAGAGGCAGGACGAAAAGGCATCTTGTATAGTCATGATGCAGGGCTTATTACTTTAGGATTGATATCACACGCCTTTTAATGGACTTAATGAACTGACAAATTACACAGAGTCGGATACAAGCACAGCAGCTTTAACAGCTTTGGGTCTAATTATTCAGGGAAAATATCTGCGCTGCATAAATAAGTTATATACATACAGAGCAATTATATCGCTTCCTAAACAGATTTCACAATCAGTGGATGGATTTATTTTGTAGTTTAGATTTAGAAGTCCTGCTAGAAAAAAATAATCTGCTATCATAAAATCCTGTGGTTAGTTTGTTGGCTCTCATGCCACACAAGAACCACACCAGAGTCCATTTTAAGTGAACCGAGACACACCTTTTCAAGCGGTCTCGGTTCGCTTGTTTGATCGCCACCAGGGTTTGACTGACAGCTTTCACACCAGCCCAAATGAACTGCACTAACCAGGCAAGTGGACCTGAGTTCATTTAACAGAACCAAACAGGTTAGGTGTCAAAAAGCTTATTCCATCTTGTTGGAAAAGGGTTCCTGCATTTCTCAGCTATCCCATGGTTAGAGGACTTGTTGGTACTTCCATTAAGAGCTGCCACTGTGATCTGGATTTTGCAAAATGGTTTGACAATTTGGAAAATACATATATAGGCTTTTTTTTGTTGCAAGTGAGTCATAGGAAAATTGATACCACTTATGTGTTTGTCTGTGAAATACGAAGCTACGCTGTTAGCATAGCTCAGCATTAAGACTGAAAGCAGGAACAGCTGACCAAGTAGCACCTCTGAAGCTTACTAATAAACATGTTATATCTCTTTTGTGTATTCTGTACAAAAACTGTTATTGTGGAAAATGTGGTATGCTCAAACTTTATGCTAACCTAAGCTAACCATCTCCTAGCTTCATATTAAATGGACAGATAAGAGAGTGGTATTGCTCATCTTTGGCAAGAAAGCCAACAACTGTATTTGCCACATATTTGAACAATTCCATTCATAGGGCTGTCTCTTATTTTTAGGAACACTATGTCTTTAATCAGGGCTTGCTCTCTCATCAGGGCTATGCTTGGTCAACTATTCTGCCACTGCTGGAGGTTCGGCCAAAGACATGAGAGCAGCAAAAGCAAACTTCCTCCTAGATATCTTCATCCCTCGTTCCTCCCTCAAATAGTAGTAGAATTATAAAAATTAATGAAAAAAGTCACAATCTATGTCTCCACTGGCATTATCAATGGCCTTTTTCACTGCAGCCTTCCTGATATTGTCTCTGACATGTGGGAGAAAAAAACAAAGCAAAGCGCATTAAAATGAACTTGCAATAGAGGCTTTGTACACCACAACCCTATCAGTACACGTGGTCTTGATGAAAACTTCACATCTTTTCTGTGAAAGTGGAAAATATCACTCATCAAAAATGGTGAAAGGGCCTGGTAAAAGGAAAAAACATTAAACACTTTCCTAGCTATGAAAAGCTTTTTGTAGGTTGCCTGGGAAATCTTTATTTTCTGTGGCATTGTTGATGTAAAAATGTTTTATGTGCTGCACATAAAAGTTAGGTTTAACTTGTACCAAATTTAGTACAGGATTTGTAACCTACATAAAAGGCTTTAAGCACACAAACTAATGCAATCATGCATATTTTGATTTCATTTTAAGACACTGCATTACACTATATGAGGGAAAACGCTGTAATATTCCACATATCCCTGTGCGTCTGCCGTACCATTACTTCAACAAACATTACTACAGAAAATAAATACAATTCCACAGACTGGCCAAGTATTTGGCATTTAACAGTATTTTTTAACCAGGCAACTTGCATCTGCCAAATATGACCTCACCATTTTACAGGCTTGTGTTCCTGCTGTAGACCGCCATGATTCTACATTAAGCTATTAACACATCTCCACCAAAGACGCAGCTGACATCTATGACGTGAATGCAGACACAGTAGGAACACTTAAAAAAAAAGCAGATACCGTGTGGGTATATAATTACTGGCCCACACTAGAAGATTTTCCAAATCTTAACTAATGTTGTAAAAGTGAGAGACCCCACACGTGACGACATGTTCTGATAAGTTTAAAGGGTAACTTCAGTATTTTTCAACTTGTACCCTATTTGCCCATGATTATTGTGTCTAAGTGACTAATGGAGACAACAAGGTAAAAATCAGACCCAGAACTGAGCGACAGGGCTGCAGCCGCAAAACAGGCTGCAAGCAACCAAATGGGGCACTTGTGCACCATCAATTTACATTCACTAAAAGTGCTTGTTTTTGCCACTGACAGGATCAGGTTATTCTAAGTGTCTTCAAAATTATGGAAATGATCCCTACAGAGATAGATCTTTTTGTTCAGGAGTGGTAAGATCTTTGTTTAGCCAGAAATAACCCTGAAATTGTTATAGCCAAACCCACCAGACTCTTTAAGTAAAGAGTAGTTTTATCATCATAAGACACACTTCATTTAAAGTTGACTGAAACAAAACAAAACTCACAAAAGCCATCTTGGTTCATCTTTCCACTTTTCAAAGAGTCTCCAACCAAGGTTTGGTTGATATTAACCCTTAATTCACCCATTTAGATGTGACAATATGTTGGCTCTATACATGTTTAAACTACTGTTTATTTATTAGATTAGAATATTAGAATAACAATCTGAGCCTGCCAGTGACAAAAGCAAGCACTTTAGTTGACATAACATGATGGCTACAGGGCAGCCTTTTTCATGGCTACTGAGAAGAACCGCTGTGTTAGGAGGGGTTCCTTATTCATTTATTATAACTAGTCCATACCCACTGGTAGCTTTGTCACCTTCTACCCATGCCAATCCTCAATGCCTATGTGCAGTTTCACATAGATTGACCACGTCAGTGAGTAGAAAACCGTGGGACAGACAGAATGACTGACTGACAGAATGACACACTGACAGTGTCCGTGATTATGTACAGCATACCATACCATGACTTAGTCATACCAAAAATTAGAAGAAAAAAAACATTGGGCCACAGGGGGAGCCGCAGCGATCGGTCACATGTCAGCCATTTTTAAGCATTTTTCTGTTGTTATAGCGCCACCCAGTTGCCAATTAGAGTTAAATTTCTCCAGTCACCTTGAGGCGTCCTGTTCTACATATCTACCAAGTTTAGTAAAAATTGATATGGCGGTTAGGCCTAGATAAGAAATTAGCTCTCTAGCGCCCCCATTTTGTTTGATGGGGCCAATAATGGAGAGGTCCCCTCAGATTATGTGTGGTCATATGCCTACATAGTTGCGTGGTGATCGGTGAAACCCTTGAGATGTTGTACACCTTTATGTGATGAGCCACGCCCTCCGCAATATTCATTGCCTTATAGAAGCTCAGTTTTAGTAAGTTTTCCAACTTTTGCCAAGAGGGAACTTTAGATATTGGTCCCTAGATTATGTTCACTGAGTTTCATGCAGATCAGTCAAACTTCCCAGGACAAGATCGATTTTTTAGTTTTTCAAAAAATTCAGAAAATATATAACTATATATATATATATATATATAACTATATAACTATATAACTGGAAGTTATGGGTTCTTGAGGCAAATGTGTTCCTCATGAGGAGAGGCATCTCTGTGCAAAGTTTCATGTCTCTACGACATACGGGGCATGAGATATGCCCATTCAAAGTTTTCAATTTCAATCGGTTGCTATAGCGCCCCCCTTTGGCCAATTGATGTAATATTGCTTAATTCACATCCTCCCATGACCCTCTACCACTGTGCCAAATTTCACATGGATTGACCAAGTCAGTCAGGAGAAAAACATGGAACAGAGACCCAGACAGAGTTTTTGTCATTATATAGTAAGATTTACTGCAGTGGTTGTATTCAAAGGTAATAAAGGTACATGTCATCCATGTTTTGACAGTTTTTAAACAATAGTGGAGCTCTGTGACAAAGAGAGATAATGATCAATTAATGGTTGGTTTTGGTCTTTTAAAAGGATTTGCTGACAGTGAGAAAACAAATTATCCCAAGACATTAATTTACAATGGTTTCATTGTCTTTAGGAAGTTTTAATACCTTTTATTAAATGTACAAGAAAGCAATATTATTTAAGGAACTTTATGAAACCAAATGGAGAAAACACTGTCCACTGTGATCTGTAGTTCTATCTCGTGTGCTGATTTATGATCTCCTGAAACTTGGGATTTTACGCACAACCAAACACTACACACCAAAGGGCAAGAATGTCACATTGAGTAAATCTGTGCTACCCCAGATAGCTTTGATTATCTCTTGTGCAGTAATTGCTGTTATCCAGCAATGGTTAGGTGGTCTTCAGAGAGGAGTAGCCCTAACACAGCCTGAGTACTTCCACATGCTTCATCTTAGCTAACGGTTTGGCACACCAACTTCAATGAGAGCTAAAGTCCCAACATGTCCTGGGTACTTTCTATGGTGCGACATCAATAACAGGGCACGGGGCTTCTCATTAAACGAATCTAATTAACTTTGGAGAGATTACAATATGCAGACGAGGCCTGTGATTTCTATTGCACATAGTCTCTGCATCCAGAGTGAAGTAGAAGCTGTGCAGCGAGTCATGCCTGGTGACTGGGCCATTATCCACACTGACACTGCAAATTATTGTACTGCTCGTACCTTTCCAAAAGTTTGGAGGAGCTCATGGCTTTGGAATGCCTCTCCATTTCAACCATAAAGCTTCTCCTGCTTCAGTCCAGCTGGAAGGTAAAACTGCACAGCGTATACTGCAAATGGGTTGTCTAACCACAGTGAAACCACTTGAGTAGTTCCCAAAGTATACAGCCTCACTCGTGGCACTCAGGCTCAGGCAACCCGAGCTGAGGTTGAGGCATTTCAAAAAGCTGGGAAGCTTAATTAGAATGGATGGAAAATTGATTTCTCTTTGGGATGAAGTGACTAAAAAATGGACTAATTATAAATCAGTGGCAGATCTTCCATAAATGACATACTTTCAACAAATGGACAAAATTAGAGTAAAAGAAAATGAAAAGGCAAAAGCCACTTGAGGTGCAGTACAAAAACAAGACCAAGACAAAATTTGCAAATTTGCACATACATATTCTCTTATTGTTTTTTTTTTTTTTTAAATTATTTTTGTTTGTTAGCTAGGTATGGCACTGTCACAAACTGACATTATTCTGCTTAGGCTCTGTGTCCAACCACTCAAATGAAAAACTATTTTGAAGGAGTATGATAAATGGAAGATGTATTACAGATGCAGTAATTTGCAAAGAAACAGTTACAGTATTTTACAGCAGAATAAGCTTTAGGAAATGTAGGTCCCATCCAGGCAAGAGGAGGGCAAATGCTTTGAATGATGGAGTTTGGAGTATAAAATATTGTGGGACTGACATCTGGCCAGAGTATTCATTTGGAGTCTGTTTCAGGTGACCTGATAAAGATCCAATCTTCACTTTCCTTTTGGCTCTGTTTTGGTCTCCACCAACTGTTATTGTTGTTGTTTTGTTGCTTTGACATTTGGAGGAAAACTCAGTGCAGGGAAAACTGCTAGCCTGACTCTTTCTAAAGAAAAAAATCTATCTTACAGCATCTTTTAACATGTTCTAGAAATTAATGTTACACATCAAATCTTATTTGTTTAATAATAACAAAAAGCTCTGGACACAGCCAGGCTATGTGTTTCCAATCTCTATGCTAACTAAGCTAAGCTAACCACTGAGGCTAGGCTATGTGTTTCCAGTCTCTATGCTAACTAAGCTAAGCTAATCACCTGCTAGCTCTAGCTTAATGTTTAACATAGACATGGGAATAGTGTCAATCTTCTCATTTAAGTCTTGGTTAGGAAGTGAATAAGCTTATTTTCCCAAATGTCAAACTTATCATTTTAACATCTCAGTGATATAGAAAAAGCTAAAGAGCGCTCTAAAGCAAAGCTCTCTATACTTGGTCATCCTTACCTTCATCTATGGTCCTGCTAATGTTCATCTACAGTAAGACAAGAACAGAAGTCTGAATTTGTACTTGGTGTCCAGGGTACCACCCATGTGCACCTTTCTCCAAAAAGAACAATTCTAATCATCTTTTTTTTTTTTTTTTTTTTGGTTCAGGGCCCTGGTAAGAACAGAAAGGATGACCCCCAGGTCAACCTGTTCTGATCCCCTGAGCAGACACAGAACATGCTGGGGGGATTACAACTCCCAGATGGCCTTGGAGTATTTCAGGATTTCCCAGGAGCTGGAAAAACACCCCAGCTGCTCTTCTCTGCCTGTCAACACTCACAGTGTAACTCACCTGGATATGAGTCTGGAAAAAATGAATAGAGCAGCAGTTTCCATGTTCCTGATTATGGGACAATATCAGAGTATCTTGTATTGTGATTTTAAGTGGAAATATTATTTAATTTAAATGTCTGTAAATTTGCACTTTGGTGAATTTCAGCTACAGTTTCATTGGTTTAGAGCTCTGATTGGTGCCTACAGATAGACTCCAATGAGCAGAGAGGGAAATTTTATTAAAGGGAAACTACGGCCATTTTCAAAATTCATACGTTATTCCTATGGTCTAAGACAGTCCAAAATTATAAGTAAACATGAACAGTTCTGACCCATATGAAAAAACTAGCACGCTAAAACTCAAAATAAGGTGTTATAGATGACTCTTAGAGCACTCGGGGAAATGTTTTGAATATAGTGGTGCCTTCAGATGGGGTCATGTTTAGTGTGTTCACTGGAAGAAGACCATATGAATGCCCCAGTGTTGTGGTATTCACAACCTTGTCAGTGGAAATCTTTTAAGAGCTCCAAGTTCACGACTTCGTGTACACAACTTTCCATGTCATCAACATGAGCTCTTGAGTTCTAACTGAACACAGCATATGGGTACATTTCCTGTTTCAGAACTGAGAGCAACAGATTTTTACAATTCTACAACAAAATAAAGCTCATTTGGGTCTAAAAATAAAACAAACATAAGTGGAGCTCCCATTCATTGGCCGTGAAGCAGCTGCAGACTTTATACTTGATGACATCACAAGTTTAAGACTCATGTCTCTGGTGTCTGGCTTTAAAAGAGAGTAGCTCATAAATTGATTGAACTTTCCTCAGCCATGTAAATGACTTGTTAGAATTCTTAATTTAGGTGGTATTCTACCTTGATGTGCCATTTGCATAACTATTCTCAGCCGGCACAGGCTATCAAGACACTATAAATTAAAATGAGACCGTAACCGAAATGTATTATACAGATTAAAAACAGCAAGAAAAATAGAGCAACATCTTTTACAGTCAGACCATAAGATCTTCATTGTCTACAACAAAATGTATAAATCATTAATGAAAAAATTACTATATAGCACTAGAGAAATCAAAGTAGATATTAATTAAATAATCCATATTGAACCTTCTAGGATTTTAGACAAAGTCAGAAAACTAAAACACATCAAACTTAAAAAATCATTCCATGCTCTTTTTCAATAATAGAAAATGTTTTATGATAATACATATTGTGTCTTATTGCCTATTTTGTATGTAGTTTTGTGATGACAGTGTACACTAAAGTGATTAAAAGGCAAATTTAAAAATCACTTTTTATCATCTGTACACCTAAATATTTCATTTTTGTGGGTAATGGGATAATGACCTTCTTAAATCATAATTTCTATAATAAAAAGAAAATTGGTTTCCTTCTGAATATTTTAAACTCTTTCAGCTCTCAACTGCGCCGCTAAAGATCTTTGACTTCTGCATTAATGAGATTCAGAGGCAGACTTTTGTTGAACAAAAGTCTGCATAATTTTGGCTCCGACATAATATTTCAAATAATTTCTCTTGTAAATTCAATAAGAGCTCACTTTAACAGTTTTTCCTGAATGCTTAAAACACTAATAGTGATTCCTGAAGCACTTTCTCTGAAACCATTAACACTTGTAGCCAGTGTATTTATCAAGCGTGCCAAACTGAATGAGTGTCCACTGCTTAACTCTCAGTTTGTAATTTAATGACACACTTATAGGAGAACTGTTAACACTGGTCTCTACTTTGCCACTCATTGCTTTTATTGTTTGAGAAGAAAAAAAAACCTTTTCCCCCTTACTGTATTTGTATCGATAGTGTTTTATGTAAACACATCCATACTTTATACATTTGGATACCTATGTCTATGACTATATTAACTGATGACTCTTCCATGAAGGTCATATTGGTGCAGGTGTCACTGCACAACAGGGCACTGCAGCTCCGCTCCAGAGTCTGCTTAATCTTCCTGCAGGTCTTTTGCAGTCAAACAGGGGTTTCGATTTGCCTTTCTGGTAATCTAATGAGCAGCTCTCTCAGTCCTCCAGACCTTAACTTGACCTTCCTGTTAACTGCCATTTGCTAATTACATTACAATCTGAGGAAACAGCTACCTGAAAACACTTTGCTGTCTTCTTATAGTCTTCTCTTGCTTTGTGGGCATCAGGTATTTTAGATTTCAGAGTGCTAGGCAGCTGTTTAGAGGAGCCCATGGCTGCTGATTGTTGGGACAAGGTTTAAGGAGTCAGAGTATTTATAAAGCTTTGAAATTTGAATCACCTGGCCTTTCCTAATGATGACTGTGAACAAGTCATAGTCTTAACATGCTAATTATGGTCTGAGACCCTGGTAGAAGTTGTCTGAGAGCTCAAATGTCTTGGAATGCCCAAACTTTTGTATGGTGCTTCTTTACCTTTTTTCACTCTAAAATTGTACAAAACAAAAATAATACTCTTTAAATGAATGCCTTTTAGAGATCAGTTCATCTTCTACTTACTTAACTATTCACAGTAAAATAAATTTTGACCAGAGGTGCCAAAACATTTGCAAGCCATTGTAGTTGGTGCTTTTGGTTTATTCAAATGATAGTCTGTGTGTACAGTTTGAAGAGTTTTGAGAAAATCATTTGCTTTTGCTTGACATGTACAACATTTTGTAGGTTTGGTGTGAGGTTTTGTGATTAGTATGTTGAGTTCTGAAAAAGAATAGCCTATAGTTTCAAAGAGAGTGCCTAAGCAATAGGCAAAACTGTAATAAAGTCTCATTACAACACAAATTATTCATGTGAATATACAGTAATAAAGCCTCCTGAATAACTGAGTAAATCTCCTATGCTCATTGAGAAGTGTGTAATTTACTCCACATGAAACCCTTTTTATTTATTTTAGCCATTTATGTCAGACAGCTCCACAGCCAGGTTATATAACATTTACCTTATCCTGAATCATAAAATTATGTTTTTTATATAAAAGCATAGTAAGTAAGCTTTTTGGGTGTCCTATAAGAGATCATATATACAATGTGTGTACTGTGTGTGCATGAGGTGAAGTCAGATACTGTATAATGTGATGTATAATTGTACCACTAGGAGGCACTGTTGTTCATCCCACACACTTTTCACGATCAGACTTGGAAGACAGGAGTGAGGTGAATGGGTTGTGAGTGACAGAGATGAAGACTGACATGAAGACTGACAGAGTGACAGACAGACAGGGAGAGAAATGATGAGGAAAGCTTAGTCACTGTCCTGTTTTGTGCCAGCTGGGCATCAGGAGCACCGGCACATTATGTGCCAGCTTGGTATTTTCCTACTCCACCTACTCTGTCAAACACACACCCATCCAACAAGGACTTAAATACTCATTAATCAAAAATTCCTGGTAGCATCAGTGTCTGCCATCATCATACAGTATCTATGTGCCAGATGACTGTACTTTGGACAGAGTTTGTCCAACACAAAAGGCTGCTGCTAGTTAACGAGTAGGAGTAGCCAGAGTTAGATAACTGTTCAGACCAGAGCCGGAACTCCATGTGGCCTCCAGACCACCTGTTTTGGGCGTAGAGGATCTGGCAGACCAGGGATCTGTCCGCACTTCCATCCGTATCCTCCCACTGATACACAGCTCACTGGTCTCATGCTGTTTCAAAGGCCAAGAGCAGCCAAGGCTTCAAACAATCATCACGAAAACATCAAAGGAAAACTGCCACACAACAAATACTTCTTCAGTTGTTTGAGAAACAATGGGCAGTAGTGTCACTCGACACATCTGCCCCAAGTTAAGAGTGCTGCTAGTGGTCCATGACCTCCACACCTCCTGCAGGACAGCACACAGTTAAACCGACACACATGCTTTTGTGTTTTGTTGCTCTGCAGCGGCAACTTTTCCTTATTCAATTCATCCTTCGACATTTTGCTTTTTCGAATAAGTGAAAAAAAGCAATCCGTTGTCAGCTTTTATACAGTTTGCATCTTACAAAACCTTCATCTCCAGTTTTTTTCTGGAGGTGGAGATAGTCTGTCACATAGAAATGTCTTTTGCAAGATGCAATTCAAAATCCACTTATTTCAGGGGAGACGTGTAACAGAAACTGACAGTGGTTGAAAAGTTGTTATGGAACTTCTGTCATGACTGTACCTACAGGGAAAGAGACGGAATATTACAGTACACCCGACTTATGTGGCAGGAAACATGTGCTCCCAAAATCTTACCCCATTTTTTATGAACTAGTCTACATAAATGCCACGGAAGTCTTCAAAGGCACATGTGCAATGTAACAGAGAACTTAGCTGGAAACCTGCAGAAAATAATTTCAGTCAAGGTGAATTAAACCATGAAGGAGTCTTGATGGAGTCTCTGTGGATTTACAGCACATACTGTAGAACTTGAGATTCTGGAAGACAACTTTAATGAACAGCAACTTTCTGTCCTGTTAGAGACACGAACAGCATCACATCTGACAAGAAATTGTTACATTATCTGGTCAAATATGACTATATTGTGCAAAACTGAGTGAAATAAAGCATTAGTAGGCATGACTACTTCAAGGTTCAAGGTTCAATAACTTTATTTGTCCCCAATGGGGCAATTCATTTGCAGGAGTGGGAAGCATAAACAAACACAAAACACACACAAAACACAATAAAAACCAGAGCCTGTCCGGTCTCAGCCAGTGAAGGTGCAGTCAGTAAGGGTGGGTAAACTATGACCTCTGCTGATCACAAAGAAAACAACCACCAGTGTAAAAAAGAACTGCACTACGGTATAGTGTACTGTGTAAGATTTTTCCAAAAAAAAAACAATGTGTGAACTTGTACAATAGTATTCCCTCTCAATTATTTGCTGTGTTCGGGACATTTATGGGCTGCAACCTTTGAGCAACGCTGCCAGGCAAGGTCAGGACTTTATGAGAAGGCAGCGACCAGGTCCATAAGAAGCAGTCATCCAAGAGAACTTCAGCAAAACAGTGATTCAACACGTTTATATAAGATACAACTGAGGAAGTGAGTGTTTTTCAGTCGGAGGCTGTGGTATGATTTTGATTGGGACACTTTTTTTTATTTTTTTTTTAATATTCTTTTGGCTTTTGCCTTTATTTGACAGCACAGCTTAAAGCTTGAAAAGTAGGGAGATAATGTGGAGCAAATGGCTGCAGGCTGGAGACAAACCTGCAGCCGCTGCAGCAAGGACAGTGCCTTTGTGCATGGGACACCTGGCCTAACCACTGATCTACTGGATGCCCCAGTTTGGAACTCATTTAATTCTGAAAGACATACAAATCATACCATGTGCTGAAATAAAACCACAGCCATTTTCATGTCACTTTCATGTCATTTGGCAGCAGCCATTGCAGCTGTCAGTCTGTCTGTCTCCTTAATATGACCTAATTGACACTTAATGTATCTCTCAATTTCATTCTCACCTGGCATCGCAGGGCATCTTTGTTGTGCAAATAGGAACTCAGATCTCCACAATGATTTAACACTGACAAAACCCATGGTAGCCAGCACACATGAAACATTAAATTTACATGTAAAATTTCCACCAAATAATTCAAATATATATATATATATATATATATATATATATGTGTGTGTGTGTATATATGTATATATTAAAAAAAAAATGATGTAACCAAATAAAAAAATAATAAAAACTCGGGTGAATATCTTGACTATGAGAATTTATGTAAGTATAGTTCATATAATTTATCTAATTTAGCTTCATAAATGTTATGCAATTACTGTTAATAATTCAAACTGCGGCACAGTAGTGCAATGGTTAGCATTGTCGCCTCACAGCAAGATGGTTCAAAACCCAGGGTGTGGGAGCCCTTCTGTGCGGAGTTTGCATGTTCTCCCCGTGTCAGCGTGGGTTTTCTCCAGGTACTCCAGCTTCCTCCCACAGTCCAAAGACATGCAGGTTAACTGGTGACTCTAAAGTGGCTGTAGGTGTGAATGTGATCAGGAATGGTTGTCTGTCTCTATGTGTCAGCCCTGTGATAGTCTGCTGACCTGTCCAGGGTGTACCCTGCCTCTCGCCCAATGTCAGCTGGGATAGGCTCCAGCCCCCCATGAACCCTGACAGGATGAGCGGTTAGGGAAAATAAATGAATGAATGAATGTTAATAACTTTGTGTATTTCAAATATCTTCAAGTTCAGCATATTTGAAATACATCCAAATACTGTACATTTAAAATAAACTCTTGTTGGGGTAAAACTGCTTTTTGCATCACGCAGTGAACACACAAGAGGCTAATGTTAAGCTAGCTGAGCTGCTTGTTAAAGCACAATGTCTTGTTTTATATTTCTACACAGGATGCGATGTATAGATGCAGAATTATGGAGTTTTTTGAGGGCAATTGAGACAGAGCTTAGACTTATAACTGAAGTACGGCAAAAAAAATAATGTAACTATATACTTTTGCTGTTGATTATTTAGCAGAGTAATGTAGTTTGTTACTATTTAATAATAATATAATCATTTTATTTGTATAGTACATATCTAAACAAGGTCACAAAATGCTTCACAAAGTGTGTGAAAATAAGACAATAACAATAGTATATATAAAAATTGTTCAGAGCTGAGGAAAATAGTGCATACAGAGGCAAAAATAGAAGGAAATAAATACAAAAGTTACAAATCAAAAAGCAATCTTCAGTTCTGAAGTTAACTGGCAACCAATGGAGAGAGGCAAGAATTGGGGTGATATGTGGTGTATGATTTGTCCCGGTTAAAATATGAGCTGGAGCAGTCTGTACTAGCTGAAGCTGAGTGACTGAAGATTTACAAATAAGTATAAAAAAATATGTAATAATGTGCTTTATCTGTCAAGGTCCTTATATCAGTTCTGTTGTTTCATTAATCTACACACACACACACACACACACACACACACACACACACACACACACACACACAGGCATCAATGTATAGAGCTGTCACTTCATAATACTTACTATTTATTTATTTTGTATGTCAGAATGATGGGGATGCTGCAGTACAGTGCCCCAAGCAGATAGGGGTTCGGTGCCTTGATTAAGGCAGTGCCCAGAAGGTGAACTGACACCAAACCAGCTACCTTCCAGTTCCCAAGCCAAGTCCCCACAGAGTGACCTACTGAAATTGATGAGATTATGATGTCATGTCTCAAGCAGCTTGCCCAACTCTGCGCACTTTCTATCATAACAAATGTAGCAAATTTAACTAAAGCTTTAAACTGTACAAAACATCACTGAACCACCAGGTCAACTTTTGCTACGGCTGCACTTTTACATACACAGTCAGATTAAGGTGTCATGAAAGTGCAACCTTTGACGCCTGTATTTAAAAAAGCAAAGTTTGTTCACCATGCAAACAGAGTGGCACAGCCATCACTAACTATTCAGAGACTGAAGTCCACTCCTCAACGTCTTTTATTTCTGAATCAGTATAAAAGAGTAGAGGAGCTCTGAGTTGGGAAGCACAAAGAAAAACTTCACTTCCCTGAGCAGCAGAGGTAAAGATGGTTTGACAGGTTGGGGTCACTGTGTCATTCATTCAGAGAAAATAATATGTCAAATATTTGAAACTTATTCCAACACAAAGCGCACAGATGACAATGAAAGAAAAACCCAGACGACAAGATTCCTCTACTGAGACATTCCTCTCGTCCCACCTTCAAAAGCCATCCACCGGATTCAAGTTTTTATTTTTATATTTTTTTTATGTTTCATATCGCAGGTGCAAGTTTCCAAGGTTCCCTCTCTGACAAGCCGCGTCTGTCCTGTCTCTTATGTAAAATGGAGACACTTGTCATTGCTGAGACTGTGCTCTGCACTCTATTAGCAACTTGCCAAAAACAATCTGTCACTTTTCCCGTTGCAGTCACAACAACAGATAGAAGGAGAATTATTCTCTGCTACCTGCCTGTCACAAACAACAAAACGCTGAAAATGAAATTTTAATATTTCCACACTTAGCATAATAGCATGTCACACCTCTCCAGTTACGAGATGTCTCTAAATTGTTTTGGGAAATAGACTGTATTGACTTTTGCTGTGTTGCATTTTACAGGAGTCAGATTACATCATTTATAAAAAATGGGTGTTTTTATGCTGGAGCAGTTATGTGCTGCATATTTTGGTGGATCCAGGCTTTCTCTCTGCTTTACATAACACTGCTCCTATGTTCTGAGACAGCTGAATCAACGCTGTACCTGCAGACGTGCACCTCCTCAGAAATTTAACTACACGTTGCGGTGACGCAGACCTCCTGTTTTGCAAATGTAAAACCAATTCTCTCAGTGGAAACAAAGCTTTTATTTACCTATATTTCACAGACAATAAATACATTTTGAGGACAATTTAAAAACCCCACAAAATACCATTTGAAGTCTTGTGTGTGATTTCTCCTGACTTTATATGAGCAGAGAAAAATTATCCAAGATGCCAGGCTAATTTATGCAATGGGAAATGTCAAAGATTTAGTCATTAGGGCGAGTATGACACAGTTGTTTTGTCTGTGAAACTTGTGAGTTACAATGGAGCCGAATTTTTTAATATCAACTTTCTTAAATGTTGCTGTTGTTCCTGGCTTCATATGAATAGAGGAAAAGTCTGCTAGCTGCCAGGCTAATTTATACAATATACAATGCCATAGGCTTATGCTAATACTGTTAGTATGTTGTATTTATGGGGAAAATGTGTCTTGCATAAGAGAATTGTTTAGTCAGTGAATCTTGTGAGTTATAATGGGGCCGAACTTTGTAGCGTTATCTTTGTTAAATGTTGTTGTTGTTCCTCACATGAGTAGAGAAAGTTGGCCGGCTGCTAGGCTCATTTATGCAATGTAAAATGTCAAAGGCTTATGCTAATATTGTTAGCATGTTGTATTTGTGGGGAAAATGTGTCTTGCATAAGACAATTGTTTTGTCAGTGAATCTTGTGAGTTATAATGGGGTTTTTTTGTACTTTCATTGAATACTATTGCTATAATAAAAACTCAACACAGTGGCATAGAAATCCCTCTGCCAACTAATGTATTAAAGGTGCAATCACAGAGCGATGCAGACTGCATGAGAATAAATGCTCACAACAGTGAAGGCCACTTGTGTAGGCCATGGTGTAGGCTTAGTGTAGAGCCTATGAACAACTATAAATCAGTCTTATGCAAGCAAAGCTAAGCCCAAAACTGGCTTGGTGCTTTTGTTTGGTGTTATTACAGCAATTACAGTAGATTTAATAATCAATAATTAATTACTACCAAAATATGTATTCATAAAATAGAATTATGCCTCAGAAGCACATGGATTGGTATAAAAGATGAAGGAGAGTGATGGGGCTCAACTTGGGTTATCTGAAACAATGAGTTTTGTCTTAAATAATAGTTTAGGAGCAGGTTGATAGTCAGTTAGCCTAATTGACTAATATAGCTACCAACTACTACTACTACACAGCTAAACAACAGCTAGTATATTAAAATAAATGAAATTAAGAATAACTGGAAATATGTGATCAAACAGTGAATGCAGTGATGACTTAGAGTCAGTAACTGAACAACTGAACCTATGAACACAGCAGCAACACAATTAGTGCATGAAAACAAGTATGGAACTGACTCAAATGTGACATCTCATACTTGATTAGATGCATTCAGTTCTTGAAAGATGACCATATGGATGAAAGTCTTAAGAATATGGGAACGTTAATGTCAAGCATTGTTCAACAGCAGATAGGTAACCTATCCTATGGAACACTACGATAACCTTTAATTGTATTAATGGGAGATCCTAACCTCGGCCCAGCACTTCCGCAGTTATCTATCAACCCCATTAGCACAGGGAAAGTGGTTCACCTTCCATTGAGGTCTCAGATGCCAGGGAAAAGGTTTGCTCTGGAAAAGTGGCAGTATCATCTTCATGAGTGCACTTAAAGGCATGGGCAGCTCAGGTGCGCTTGTCTGGTCTCTGTGGCTGGCCTTGATCAGTTCCAATGCTAGTTTCCTCCATCTTTCACTCTCAGTGGACAGCTTATCAAACCTCCTTTCATTCAGAGTGTCTCTCTCTCTTGCAAAGTTCTTCAGTTCTGAATTGTCATGTTTGAGGACAGATGGTACACAGGCTTTTCAGAATTTTTTTATTTCTCAGGTTAAATGCAGCTCTCAGCATCTCCGGTCAACCCGGTCTCATTCTGAAGTCATCAAATACAGGTGCCTGGGCAGCGACTTCAGTGTCAGACACCAGTGAAAAAAGCCGCCCTTTCACATGCGCATGATTATTGTGTAATGGCGCCTGGCAGTGTCAGGGGAAAATGGGGTGGGGCAACAACGTAAGTTAAGGGGGCAAAGTCTGAGTGAGGCAGGCAGGAGGGGTGGTGAATGGGGTCAACAATCACTGACTTTCACCCGGGAGGCTGGTGTTCGCTTTCCCTTTATGAATGTAGAGCCAAGGCCTGCAATTTTTTTAAATTCAACCACGTGCATGTGCTGGCTAAACATAACCATGTGTGTTTGTTGTTGAAGGAAAAAAAAACTTTAAATGGTGTATGCAAATTGTACATTTCCTGTGAAAACAGAAGTGTATTTGAAGACACACAATGCATGTAACAAGCTAAAGTTGACACGGTGTCCCAGAACGTCAACAACAAACACACCCAGGGTACCTTACACGTGATATATCGACATGGATACGACCAACTACCGATATGTGACAAGGTCGGAGTGAGAATGTGTTGCTCTGGTGCTGCTCCCACGAGGGGAGATTAGCAGGTGTCCCATCCCCCCGCCTGGCCAACAGGCCAGAGAGTTCACTTCTTGAGTTGTAGTGATCAGAGTTCACAGAGGAAACCAAAAGGGAGCAACAGCCCAGTCTCCTGCCTTCTTCTTGATTAATAAGTTCTGTAAAAGGAGGTGCAGTGTTTGGGTGTCAAGTCACAAAAAGTACATGCCTCCTTCTTTATAACTTCTACTTTCTTAATTATCCAATTCTGATTTATTCCTAAAGTGTTTATTAAGGACACTACAAGTATTTAATTTTTCAATATTTGAAAGCATGACAATCTGCTGATTGATACCACCACTTGTCAGGAGAAAACCAAATAATTCTTTGGACGACCCTGAGGTTTAACTGTCAAACATGGTTAACATATAAACTCTGATGCACACAGGTAAGAGTAGCAATACTGCAGCACCAAAATACTCTGTTACAAGTAAAGGTTATTCAACATCCTGTTAAAGTAAAGGGACAAAAGCATTAGACTATAAAAGTACTCATTGTGCCCAATGGCTTATAATACAAAACCAATACTTATTAAATCACAGTTCATGTGATAATAAAACAGTTACAGCAAATGCAAACAAAAATGTATAGAGAAGGGAAGATTAAGGATATAGATATAGGCCTAATTAAAATGAGAGGATTATCAAATACAAAGCTGAGGTGTAAGGACTTGCACTTAATGAAATGCATATAGCAATGCAAATCTGTATCAAGAGTCTGTTCTCTGCAGGGTGCGACAAGCCATCCTAACGACCCATCCTAATGCAGGCACAGCTTGTGATTGTCAGTTCATGCCTCAAAATCGACATGTTAAAGCAAACTTCATGTATAAAGGTATGTTAACACCACATAACATTTCAATTAAAGTACATCTTTATTTTGAGAAGAAAAATCAGTTACTGTTGTCCTCTTTCCCAGTTTGTAGATGTGTGAGGGTAAACCTAGGAGTGGTTTTAAGGGGGGGAGGGTCATGAATTGCCAATTCTCTCAAGGTTTCTGACTCTTCAAGGAGTCGTTGTAAGAAGCTCAGTCTTGTCCTAAAAGAGTCATAAATTTAATAAAACTGGCATAAACTGCCAATGTGGGATTTCAAAATTTCCTGATCCCTTCTCTGTTGACTCTCTCCAGGCCCAGTCGTGAGTTAAAACAGGCACTTCACTTCCATTAGTGCCCCAGAGGTCAATCAAACAGTTTCTGGAGGAAATTTTTTAGTTGAGGATTTTGATATTTTCTTATTTTCTGTAATTCTTCATCATCATCAACAACACACTTCAATTATAAGTAATCCATTTTTGATTGTAGTTTGAAGTTAGAAGAAACTCTTCAGTATCCTAAAGTGTGTAGAAAAAAAGTAAGAGGAAGCAACTGCAAAAAGGGTAAAGCAATCATGGGGACTGCACAAGGATTCGGGGCCTGAGAGGTAAACAATGCAGCAGAATCAACAACTTGATTTTCTCCATGTTCTCTGATTACACTCTCTGGGTGGCCACACCAGGGTGTTTCACTGATGTAAGATATGGTATTCTCTACTTAGTGCTTTTCTGCATCAAACACAACAACATGGTAAACAACGTGCCCTGTCTGAAGAAGTTCAAGGGTTTACCAGATTGTTCCACAGCTGCAGAAGTAATGGACAGCTGATTGTAACCCTGGTAGCAATCTATGGAAACTGAACAGTCAATAGAGGTTAACTGAGACAATCTCTGTCTAATATAGGTTATTTTGTGTGCTTTTTATGTGGAATTGCTATCATCTATACAAACCTGAAACTGATCTCAGTGCTGGTATGTGATATTGTGGAAAAGATAATTATTTTCTACTTTTTTTAACATGACTCTCTCTTACATGTTCTCATGGAATCAATACCAACCTTTAAAGCTAAGATTAATTTCACACCACACACATGAACTTTTAAAAGAAGAAATTCTTTATCTTAAAAATTAAAAATGACAAGACACACCCTTGGGTTTTGCTGCTACAGCCTAAGTTAGTTACAGAGTTCCACAAGGCTCTGTTCTTGGACCAGTTCTGTTCACTTTATATATTCTTCCCTTAGGTAACATTATTAGAAATCACTCTGTGAACTTCCAAATGTTATGCAAATAAGACACAATTGTACTTATCGATCAAGCCAGAAGAAACATATAGTTAACTAAACTTCAAAAATGCCTTAAAGACAAAAAATCCTGGATTCAGGCAAAACTGTAGTTATTGTTCTCGGCCCCAACCACCTCAGAAACTCTATCTGATGATAAGGTTTTTCTGCATGGCATTGCTCTGGCCTCTACCACTATCGTAAGAAACCTCGGAGTAATATATGATCAAGATTTGTCTTTTAACTCTCATATAAAACAAACTTCAAACACTGTGTCCTTTTGTCTCTGTAACGTGAAAATTAGGCCTATCCTGTCTCAAAAAGATGCAGAAAGATTGGTCCATGTATTTGTTACCTCTAGGCTGGATTACTGTAACTCCCTATTATCAGGTTGCTCTAACAATTCTTTAAAACTCTCCAGCTGATCCAAAATGCAGCAGCTTGTGTACTAACAGGAACTAAGAAACGAGATCACATTCCTCCTGTTTTAGCTTCTTTGCACTGGCTCCCTGTAAAATTCAGAATTGAATTTGAAATCCTTCGTCTAACTTACAAAGCTCTAAATGGTCAGTCTCTGTCATATCTCAGCTCATAGTGCCCTATTATCCCACCAGAATACTGCACTCTGAGAATGCAGGGTTAATCATGGTTCCTACAGTCTCCAAAAGTAGATCAGGAGCCAGAGCCTTTAGCTATCAGGCTCCTTTTCTGTGGAACCATCTTCCTGTTTCGGTCCGGGAGGCAGACACCGTCTCCACATTTAAAAGCAGACTTAAGACTTTCCTTTTTGATAAAGCTAGTCAGGGCTGGGTCAGGCTAGTCTTGGACCAGCCTCTAGTTAGGCTGACATAGACCTAGTCTACCGGGGAACCTATGATACACTGAGCCCGTCTCTCCTCTCTCTTGCTCGCAGACTCTGAAAAGTTGGTTCCTCTCCATTTGCTTACATTCATGTCCTATTACTGCATATCACTAACTCGGCTTCTTCTCCAGAGCCTTTGTGCTCCACTGTCTAGCTGGTTCCCTTGAATCGCTGCTACACCTGGATCGTGTGTTGTGGTTGCGCTGCTGCCGTGGTCCTGCCTGAAGAGAGTTGTGATTGTGATATTGGGCTTTATAAATGAAACTGAACTGAATTGAGTTAAACGGAATTGAATTGAACTGTTCTATTATGACTAGTTGTCATGTGGTCCCAACTCACTCACTCTCAGTCTAGAAAATATCTAAAGATATATAAAGATATCTTTAAAACAACTGACCCCACTGCATCTTGGAAAATGAAGAGGACTCATTACATCATTATCCAGTAATCGCTCTGTTAACGGCAGAAATAACAATAGATAATGTGTATTACTTTGGTGTCGGGATCTTAATAGCATAAAAGAAAATCACTGCAGTAGAGTTCTGTGGCTTTATATTTGAGAAATGGTGGTGAAACTGGATGGTGTGGGCAATATTCATATGTTCTCTGTAATATGTGTATTTTGCTACTTTCTATTGTATACGCCTACACTGCCCTTGGCATATGCACTTGCTTTTGTAGCAGCACCTGGAGCAGTTTGTGGTCCAGTGCCATGCTCAAGGACACTTGAGCAACATTGGTGGGCTGATATTTGGAACTTACAATGTTGTAGCACTGCACGTGGTGTGTATGTGAAAACTAGACATTAAATCAAGAGCCACATGCACTCCATTAATAGTAGAATGGTATAATAGTTGGAGCAGGCTTGCAGTGCCAAAAAATAAACATTTCACACGTATATCACATGAATGTGATAAAACCCTCCAGTGCCATTGATTTATTCCTTTTGTGGATTTATTTTCTAAATCGGAGGACTGAGGCTAAATAGGTTCATAAAAACACCCATTTGTTTGGGTTTCTTCATTAAAATACTGTAAAATGGATTCAATGTTAACTTCTGAATATGTTGAAGCTTTTCAGTAAATGAGAACAGATACTGTGCCTGCTTTATCCATTTAACTGTTGCTCCAGGCTCAGATAAAATTGAGGCAACTTCACAGGGGAAATAAACAGGAAGTATAATGTTGCCATGGATTTATTAAGTTAGGTGTGATCTACAACTTCAGTCCCATTTTTTAGCTAATATATAGTTACACTTTGGCATATTGGCACCATTAAAAGTATGCCATATTATCAGATGTCATTTGTAATGTACCCATGGATGTACAGACAACTATCACTATAGCACATTTTTACTCAAGTCAACATCTAACTGTGATGTTTCTCAGTTACTTCTACAATATCTATGTGGATCTATGGACTTTAGTTTGCAATGGACCAACTGATCTTTTGCATTGCATCTTGGCACAGAAGGGCTGGACGGTAAGAAGGGGCCCGCAGTTAGGTTTAGGCAACCAAACTACTTGAAGACTGTGGATGAAAAAAACATCCAGCTTTGATGGCACAAACCCACCTGGAAAGGCAGAGGTGTGTCGATAAAAAACACCTGACTTTAAGTGGCGTGAACACTGCAACTGATAAGGTTGGTTTTGAACACCCATCTCTTGGATCAAAGTCTTGTGCTTCTTGAACCCATCCACCTATCTAACAGCCCATTCTGAGGGAACTTTCACACTCTTTAAGCCACAACCGCTGCTCTGAGAGTCTAATAATGACACAGATGGGTTTACATTGGAGTTTGTGGAAAGCCCGGTGCTTCTCACACAGATACAATAGCCTGCCCCTGACATCATCATACTGCAAGTTATACCAAACGTAAAGATATATGTATCATGTTTGTGTGTCAACATGTCCTCATCCCCCTGCTACTTTGTCAGTGGACCTACATGTCTAACTATGATGTGCTAGGCACCCTCCTGCATCAGTTTTGTACGTTCAGGTACGTCGTGTCAGTGTATGCTTGTTCCATGCACGGTGTCCTCAACATACATTTCTGTTTTCACAAAAAAATGTACTGTTGTGGCTCATTACATGCATACAGTCTTTAAAAATAAACTTACAATGTTGGTAATACACCTTGGTTTTATGTTTTTTCCATGAGTATAGGCAACAAAAAGTCCATGGTGAGGTTAAGAAAAAAACATCATGGTTTGGCTGAAAATAAGTATGGTTCTTTCTGACGTTATGTCATGTCATGTGATGTATGTATATCACTAGCATAGCATGCAACACATACTAGCACACTATGTTGTTATCAAAATAACTCCACTGACTTTTGGCTTTACATGGGAGACTGACAGCAGGCTCCCCGGTGAAAGTCCACACTTTGACCCATCTACCTACCCGTCCACTCACCCTATCGGGACTCTCATGGTCTAGCTTAAAATTCACATGGAAACCGAACAGCAGGCTCCACCACACCTCCCACCATTTCTTTGTTGCTCATTATACAACAGAAGTTGCTGGTAGCATTCAAACTTGTGCCACCTGTTGCATATCATATCTCCAATAGGGGTGTCTCTGTGCATCGGTATTTGATGCCGACATCCACTGACAAAGTGGCGGTATTTGATGAATTGGTCTGTTGCCTGCCTCCTCTAAAACTGATGGTGTTTGACTCTAATGACAATGACAAAGCAGCTGCTGTATGTAACGAGCTGCAAGTGAGAACGGCCTTTCTGGACACATGAATACACCTGCCCCTTTTACCCTACACAACATCACATTGCCTCACACCGCTCCTTCCTTGGCCCCTTCAGCTCTCTCCTCAGGAGGCGAAAGTCACAGTTTGAAAACATCTGAAGGATTTTTGTCATCATGTATGGTGGTAAGATGTTTTGTTTAGCCATCAAACTTTTTTAGAACAGAGAGTTAAAGTTATTTTCCAGTTTACATTTGCAGCATATCCATAATGTCATCTATTATCAGCTGTGTTTCCTAGAATATTTGTTAATGAGAGCGAACATAGAAACATCAATACCAAACAGCCTCATCTTTGATTTCTGCATGTCTCCAGCGCTGCAAAGGATTCAAACCGAACTGATGCAACCTTGACTGAAAATCTAGTTAGTGGTCCTGCAAAACAAAATAAGAGTCAAAGTGGTTGCTTAGCAACAGATATATCACTCTGGCCTTCCTCCAGCAGCAGATGCTGTTGGAGGATGTTTTTCAACCCATGACAGAAAATCACAAGTTGACATGACTCAGGTTAGCTCCCCACAGTCAACCATAATATGACACTTTATTGATTCCTGAGGGGAATATTTTGGAAGGTCAGAGGTCAGCAGCAGCATGTTATTGTATAAGTGGAACAGGTGGAAATGTTGTGTTTTCTTCATACTTTTAAACAGCAGTGAGAATTTAATTGTCGGAGCAAGAAGGTTAGTGCCAAAACTGCCATTTAATATTATTTGATGTCAAAAATCAGTGTAACTGGAGCCATGCCTGAATTCCACCAGTCTTATTTTCCTCCATCTCCTGCGGTTTCATCTTTAATTCAAACAGATAATCAGCCACCAGCCGCTCAGCCTATACCTCTGCTGTCCATATGATGGTGCCATTGCTTTACTTTAGAGACATCCTTGCAGCCGGCGCCTCTCACAGGTGAACCTCTTTGCAGCACATATGGCAAAATAACTCTCCTAACATCAGTATGGTAATGATGGGAGTTTACAAATACAGGCTTCAATATGGACCCGCACACTGTGGCATGAGCACTTAGGCTAGTTGATCCTTTGATGTCCCAGAAATAGGCTTGGAAGCAGGTATCATTAGGGTTTTTAGAGAGGGAGCAGGAGAGTACCTCCTCCATCAAAGCATGTGCGCTCCCCTTTGTAATGGGAACACTGGATGAGAGCTGCGCTGAAGGAGTCTAGCCATGAGTTTTCATATTTGAAAGGCAAATACAAAACATGCCAAACAGTGCACACAGTGTTTGCTGTCAAATCTAGAAAGCAATATACAAAATAAACCTTTATGCACAAATTCACTGTTGGGAATGCAAGAGAAAGGACACATGCACATTTTGTAAGTTTCTTTGCAGTAAATCCTTGATATTTTTTAAATGCATGTTACACTTTTTTTTTTATTTTTTTAGGCTGTTTTTCCCACTGCTCTGGGCAGCCACAGCTTTACATTTAATTACCCACAATCCAATGTTGTGTAAGCCCTCACCCAGAGCATCAAGTCTGTGTTCATTTTTCTTAAAGTCACATCACAGTTCCATGGCATTACCTCACTTACCTTGCAGTGCTATCTAGTTTAATTATTTACTTTGAGATTAATCACCAGAAATGTAACAACACCAAATGCAGCAACAGATTTTTCTCATTTTGAAAGAATATCCACAAGTTTGGACTGCTGATCAGACAAAACAAGACATCTGCGACCATGTCTCCTTTACAGTTTGGTGTATATAGTACCAACTTGCAACATCAAATACATTGTTAAGTAAACATGATGCCAACAAAATCAGAAAAAAACTCTTAATGAAAGCTGATCTGGTGAGCAATGTGTTGGCACTCAAAGCACTTGGTTAATGTTAGGGAAAGCCTGTCATTTTGGTTTAATACAGAAAAAAGTCTGCAGTGACTTGAAGCACAAGACACGACATGGTTACTATTTTTAACAGGATTATAATTAATTAACTGATCTTTCGCTAAACTTCAGCAAAGTGCTTCAAAAGTGGGTCTTAGCATGCTGAGCCCAGTGTCTGGTACCAAATCCCTGCACTTGCATCAATCCACCCCGACCATCTCCCTCCAGATGACATTTCATACAAAAAGGTTGCCTGCAAACACAATCCAGGCAACACAACATAATTGGAAAACAAATTAGTGTTATCTAAACTAGGGCTGGCATCAGAATCATGATATGAGACTGGATATCATCTTAGATTTTATTGTAAGTGTTTCCCTGGTTTTAAAAGCAACATTTCAGTAAAGTGACATCATTTTCTCAACTTCCCAGACTACTGTAGTTGTTCTTTTATTTGTCTTTACCCACTTAGTCATTATATCCACATTACTGATGGTTATTTATCAAAGAACCTCACTGTGTAAATATTTTGTGAAAACACCAATAGTCAACTCTACAATATTGTTGCAATATCAATATTGGGGTATTTGGTCAACAATAACAGAATCTTTAGTTTCCTCCATATTGTCCAGGTCCATGTCATCGGTCTGACAGCCCATTAGTCCAAGGTCACGTTGTTCCGATATGTGATTATACTAGGCTATACTGTATTTGTGTACCATAGAGGATCAGCAAATGCAACAAAAGTAGGCTACAAGTGTCATAGAGAGGAGAGAATGAAACACCATAACCTCCTGTTATTAACTCTGGGGTCCGGGTTGGGTGGGGAGCTCTCCGTGGTGCTGAACAGCTCCCGGCGGGCGTATTTCTGCCTTGATGGTGCGCCGCGACTGGCTCTGGGTCAGCTGGGAAAGGCTTGAGGCGAAGCAGGCTCACAGCTTATGTGTTTGCCACTTTCTTTTTCATTTTAACCCACACCATGATCTTTTCCTGACCCTAACCAAGTGGTTTTTGTGCCTAAACCTAACCAGACCTTAACCACAGGGCATCATGATGATTTTGGAACAACAGGACTTCGGAACAATGGGTTTAATATGGTCGGAACAATGGGATGTCGGACCAGTGGGCTGTCGAACTAATGGGCAGACCCCTATTCTATTGTCCAGCCCCGACTGAAACAGAATTGTGGAGAAGTCAGCTTGGGCTCTCACAACATCCGTTTTATTTGAGATGTTTATCACCCTTTGTGGGTTCCTATACAATATATGAGAGGTAGCCATTTAAATTTGATTGAAATTTAAACTTCTAACTGACAAAGATTGGGATTGAAATGACTCAATAAAATTGTGGTTTACACTCAGTGTGTAGGCATTAGACTTTTCATTGATTACCTCATCCTTTGACCAAAAAAAGAGGATATGTATTGTATGTAACTTTGACATAGATGGATACTGACTTGATTTCCTCGGCGATGGATTACACAAGTCACGCAACATTCCAAAGTATGCCAATTGTTTTCCATACCATATAGAAAGAAATGAAAGACAATAGCTGCCTGGGATGTTTGGGAAAAAAATACTTAAAAAATCTGAAATGCAACAGTATTGTGTGCAAAATCATCAGCTGCAGTGTAAGTAGAGCAGATATGGAATAAATGGGCATTAAAGCTATAGTTGGTAATCCTGTTCAGAAACACTTCTTGTTATACTGGGTGAAATGGTCCTACTATCCTGAGAGTAGTCAATACATAATGTGTTCAGAAAAAGGAACGAAAAAATCAGGTCTCTGTGGCAGCTGCAGGCCTGTAAAAACTCTGACCAGTCCCATGGAAAGAACCAATCAGATGCCTTCATGTCTCGTGCCCCTTTTTTTTTTTTTTTTTTTTGGAGATTTTTTTGGGGGGCTTTTTGCCTTTAATATACAGGACAGTATGAAATAGGGAGACAGAGAGAGCGGGGGGACGACATGCAGCAAAGGGTTGCAAGCTGCATGCGAGGCATCACCTCTATACATGAGGCACCGGCACTATCCACTAAGCTACTGACGCCCCGACTTCAGTGCCATTCTAATCTATTTGTACTTGAGTATTTCCATGCCATGCATCTTTATGATTTACACCGTATACGGACATGATGATGATGGCTTACTAACATGACACATGGAATTCCAGTGAGAAACTGCAGCTACAGCACTAACAACACTAACACAGGTTATTTTTACAGGTAGTGATATATGACCTGTGTGACAGCATGGGTTAAAAATGCAGAGGTGCCCACATGCAAGTAAGGCTTTTTTTTTTAAAAGTTATGTTAAGCCGTAAAAAGAAAACGTATGGCTGTTCAACTGCTGCACAGGTTTTTCTGGATATTGTATAAGTAAAGTCAGCATGATATAATCCTGCTATTCATCATCAAAATATACGTGACACTAGCTATATGTCACACGTGTGCTGGTGTTAACAGGGAGAACTTCACTCTCAAGAAAGTCATGTCAGTACAGGATTTAATAGGTATTATTTATCAGCCACACAGGATCATGAAAAGCTGCAAACCTGTTTGATTATTTTTATTCCTGCTGTTTCAGTGCAAAACCATCCACCGCCTTATTCAAATCCAGGGCTCTGATCAGATTGCTAGATAAAAGATAATTCTGTACTGTCTGTCTTGATCTCTTTTTAAACTCCCACATGTGCGTCTTTTGATGACGTCATTCAGCATCTTTAGTTACCAGTTACTTTCAGATTCATATTTTACTTACGACACTTACAATCAGAATGTTAAATATGATGCAGGGTTATAGATTTAACTATCAAATAATATATCAAATGGTTATGTGTGTGGAGTCAGCTGAGCCAGTTTTTACTTGAGGTGTCTTTAAAGTAAGGGCATGACAGTAATGTCTTAAATTAAATTGTATTGTGTTGTTATGTATTAAAATATGTGTATATAATTCAGGATGTGGTGAATCCCAGGGAGTAATCACTTTAGATTTAAAATAAAGCATTTTCAAAATATAACCTTCCAAATCACAAAGAGGTCCCTTTGCTCAACTTGGCCCCAATGTGGGGGTCAGTTGAGCCTCAGCGAAGAATGAGTTGAGATAAGTAGGACGTGCATCTTTTACTCTTTTTACTTCTCCTAGTTGTTTCATATTCACGTATTGCTTTGAAGTCATCCTGTCGATCTCCACGTCCCTTGCGACTTGATGTGTAAACTTCCCATTCTGTACCTCTCCCACTGCTCTGTCAAAATGCCCAAGAAGAGTTGAAGCCCTGTCTGTCCTCTGTTTACTGAAGCGTGGCGTGATAGTTTTTGGTCTAAAATTCAAAAGTCACATATTTTGGTGATAAAAAGTTAGAATGCAATGTAGAATTATAATAGATAATACATTATTAATAATCATAAGTGGGTCACTGGCTCAACTTCCCCCAGCCTTTTGGCTCAGATTACCTTACCCCTGCTAATGTAACAAACTCGTATCATCCAGCAGTTTATAGCTAATGCCACGCTAACGGCACAGCCTCATATTGTAATTTTCTGAAAGCATAAACACTTTTTTTCACACTTTCTCATAAAAACTTGTCTGTAACTGCTCACATGAATTGTGTCTCCTTGAATATATTAAAAAAAATACTGTGCATGTCAGTAAACATTTTTGTAACTTAAATCCTCTGACTGCTCAGTCCGTGGGCCTCTCTCTATCACAGGTTGAGTAAAATGCATGATGCTTCAAAATTGTGTTTTCACATGAGCATTGTTATTTTTGTCTGTGGTTGCCTAGAAATAAGGAAGGTCTCAATCTCACCATGGGCTCAAATCACCCCGCTCTCCCCTATAGAGTGGGATTTATACCTCTGCATTGAATCGATGCCGTATCTATAGCATGGGTAGATGCATAGATGAATCCTCTACGCCATAGCCTTGCACCTCCCCAGAAATGTAACGCCACTTCATGGCAATGCAGATCTTCTATTTATTTTTGTGAGCTGAAAACCATTTCCCTCAGTGTAAACAAAGCTTTTATTTACTTTTATTTCACAGATAAGAAATAATAAATTGTGAAGACAATAAAGCCTCCTAAAAAAGAGCATTTGAAGTAGAAGCTTCTTTTGAGTAGAAGCAAGTCTGCGAGCCACTAGGCTAATTTATGCAATGTTAAATGTCATGGGCTTATGCTAATAATGCTAGCATGTATTTGTAGGGAAATGTGTCTAGTGTATGTAAGACAATTGTTTTGTGTGTGTGAATCTTGTGAGTTGTAATGGAGTAGAATTTTGTACCATTACCCTTGTTAAATGTTGCTGTTGTTCCCGGTTTCATATAAGTGGAGGAAAACTCTGCTAGCTGCAAGGCTAATTTCTGTGATGCAAAATATATTAGGCCTATGATAATAATGTTAACATGCCGTATTTGTGGGTAAAATGTGTTAAGCAAAAGACAAGTGTTTTGTCTGTGAACCTTGCAAGTTTTAATGAAGCTGATTTGTGCGCTTGTGTTTGATATTGACGCTATATAGCCTTGTGTTTTGAATCAATCAAATTTTACAGCAGTTCACAGACACCCCACTGCTGACTATCGTTTTGGAGGTGTAACTGCAGAGCGACACAGACACAACACCGCACAAATGAAGCTCTAGCTAAAGTTCAGTCAGGAGGACAATATTTTTCATGCTCCCACTGTAAGTTTTCTTTCTCACTCTGCTGTTCACTTCTTGCTCGCATCCTAACTCACTATCTCCAGGTGTCATTGTCTGGGTCTGTCAATTGAGTCATCGGGTGTTTTCAGTTGATTCACAATCAACCTATAGCACAGTAACACGCCTTCTCTGTCAGCCTCTCTCATTCGTGCCCTCCACTTCCCCATCACCACCTAGTCTTTACAGATTCATCAGCCTCATCCACCTCAGCAGTCATCAGCCACCACCACCAGTGTCTGGACTCTATGGGTGGATTAATCTTGCTGCTGCTCAGATGCCCCTTGATCACAAAATATCTCCCTCTAACATCCAAGCCCCAAAGGCTTCTGTTAAATCTAATCAGCACAAATCATCTGTCAATCTGTACGCCCATATTCCATATTAAATATTACCTTGACTTCATTCTTCTGTCTTTCCTGATTGAAATATAAATACTCACAACAACATAGGCCATGTGCTTAGGCTAAGGATAGTCTCTGTGTAGAGCTGACACACAACTATAAATCCACTGTAATGCTGCTGCTTGTATGTTAACGCATCAGTTTTATAATCCAATAATGTAATTTTTAATAATGTAACAATGACAAGAGCCATTCTGCATGAATACTTTTCCATGGTACAGTTTAGCAATTGGACCCTCATAGTTTCCATTAAGTAAAACATGGAATTTAGGAATTTTACTTGTAATGAAGTGTTTTACATTGTGGTATTGCGACTTTTACTTCGGTAAAGGATCTGAACACTTCCTCCACCTCTGCCTCTTTCTGTATGCACTTTAAGTTGCACTGTCCAAACAAAAGGTTTCACTAGTTTCTTTGTATTTAGTGAACAGGATTTCTTAATTAACACCTGAACAATGCAACTGATCCTTACGGCTGTGTTTATTATATGTGGTAAGAAAATATAATGAAGTAATTAAAGAAAAGCAACTTGCTAACCACTCTGGATAATTGGAAAATAATAGGCGACTGTTTCCAGAGACAATTAGATGGATGAAATTTGACATCAAAATGTTTGTTTTTAAAATTACTTCAGTTGTTTGCCTGAGACGGAAATGACTTGTACAATGCTGTGTTTTCATTTCTTTATGAATAAAGCTTGGAGTGAACTTTGCAGGCAGTATACTGTATTTATATGGATTTTGTTCCCAATCAAGTGCTGTATATGCTACCACAGCAACATTCTCAAGATTCAGCTGCCCTTAGGTAGCATTAGATTAAAAAAAAAAAAGCTATGACAAGGTAAAGTCTGCAAAGTCGTCTCTGCCTGTGTGGGCCGGCCTAATTAGGCTTATAAATCTGGCCAAAATCTATGCAGTAGCTGCTTGTTCCACTCAGACGATGACTTGACATATTCCAGTTTTTACCCCAAATCACCAGGGGCATCTCTCGGAGAACATAATCCTTAATGCTCCAATTCATCAAGACCCAGCACTGTAACAACGACACAATGAAGAAAAAAAATAAAATAAAATACAGCTGAGAGAGTGCAAACTTTCAGGTTGTTAAAACTCTGAGCTTATCCATTTGGCATCAAGGCCCTTTTGCTCTGCACTCACATTAGTCCAATCCCTTATCGCTCTCACGGTCCAGACACACTCAGATCTGGGCAGCAGAGGGAACATTGAGTTTTATATAAATCAATACTATGTCCCCAACACTTTGCTGCTCCCGGCACCCCGGGGAAGATTATAAAACGCTTGGCCAGATCATCTCTCCCCCATCATTTCTTTCTGAGGTGGGAAGAGCTGAATTGAAGAATGTTTTCTTTTTGAGGGAGGGGACACAAAGACAAACAATGTGATGCTCTGTGGGGTAATCTGGGGTCAGCTCTGTTTCCATTGCAGTCAGTTCTCAACTGCTGGACACATTGTTACAAGTGAATGTTGTCATTTAAGACATGAAATTGTTGCTTCTTGAATTGTTTGTTGCCTTAAAATTTAAACTAAGTGCAATCTTCTCGCCTCAGTCCTGCACTTAGACCAGTTAGAGGCTGCTCCAGCTTTTATGTCAATGAATAAGCTGACATGGTGTTATTGAAATCTTAGTTGAAATTGTTATTCATAAGACTCAAGGCTAACAAGTAGTAAGCTTAGGAAGCCTTTCAATTCGACAGGTATTCAGACTTTGGGGAGATGGGAACACGTTGGATTAGATGGGATAGTCTGTTGCCTAAGCAACTGCTACACTCCACTGTGTTCGAAGAGGTTGCTTTATCTGTGAGGATTACACTGGGTGCGGGAAGGGAGAAAAAAAAAAAAAAAAAAAAAAGCTGTTTGCTTGGAGTCAAACAGTTCAGCTCCGAGGCCAAAAGCTGTGTCAGTGCAGGGCTAAATCCTCACTTGGTTTAAACAACAAACAAAAGAACGGAATCTGTCAACAAGGCGCAAAAACAAAGTCAAGTGAATCAAAGAAAGGGTGACAAATAAGAGGGAGGAACGATAAGAAGCGTAAAATGAGGCTGATGTATGCTAAGTCCACTCCAGACAAAATTATCCTGAAACAGCGAAGCTGCGTACCTAAGCTCTTAGGTGAAAAGCGGCTGGATTAGATTTTTTATTTATTTATTTTTTTAGCTGACAAGTGGAAACAGTAAAGCCACGTGGGATGTGTCACAATCCCCGAGAGCTCCTCCAGCTTTTTCCCCGGCAAGGTGACACTTGTTAAAATTATTTATTTACATCTTCGTTTCATCGTGCGACGCACCTACACTGCAGCAGCTGCGGCCTGTGTTGTGCTGTTGTGGTGGTTTATGATTATGAATTTCCATAAGGAGATTATGGAAGTAGTGTGATGACAGAGGGATAGAAAGACGACACAACAACCTTCTATCAGAAAAGAATAACAACAACAACAACAACAACAACCCTGCTTTCATCTCTGGAGTTCACAGGTGCCTTTGGCAGAAGTTTAACTTGTCTTAATTCTAACTACACCCACACAAACACAAACACAGGAGCAGGGCTTCTGCTAATGTCACAACAGTGAATAAAGGACTGATTATTTAGCCATATTATGGAGCCAAGTTATCCAAGCAGATACATTAAAAATCATATTTAAAAAACCCATAATAAATCAGCGTTGGTAAGGTACAGTTTGTTTGATCACTTAAGTCCCTTTCCTACTGGACAAAACATTAATAACAGCAACACCCATGAAACATCTGGCTTTTGTATTTAATGGAAAAGGTCACTATCAGTATTCATTCCTGTGACAAATGACTCTGCAGTAGTTACATGTACTTATTGGCACCAATCACCATTAATTGAAAAAAGACACCTGGGTGGACTTTACAACTTTCGGCCCTTTCTGGCACTATGCAGTGACACGCTGTCACAAAGATATCATCAGTCTCCATCCAAACAGCACTTGAACATTGTTCAAAGTCAGGCAACATTGAGTTTGAAAGTGACAATGAATAAGTAAGAGATATTAAAAAAAAGAAAGTTTTTACCAGACTCCATGCTGCTTTCTACCATTTACTAACCTGTTTTCAGGTGTGTTCATGATGCCAAATGTGACATACCATTAAAAACAACGAAAAAACAAGAAAACAAAAAACAAAGGCATACTCATCCACTGCATAGCTGTGTACTTGGCCTATTACTTAGTGGATTTTCCCTTGTTTATAAAAACTGCATATATGTGCTAATTTTGGTGGAAAATGGGTAATATTGTATATTTACTTGTAGAAATTATACCACACTGATAATCCTTGAAACCATCCCTTTATCAAAAGTCATATGACTCTAAACATCAAATCTAAACACACTGGCATGATACACATCTTTTTAGATTAAATGTAACTTCCACTTTCCAGGAATATCATTATCTCAATGTCCGTCATGAATAAATGTTCATAAATCTGCCGAGAAGTAAGAAAAATACACCTCTTGCAGACAGTCTTAGAGGAAAACAGAGCATTTAATAGGGTGCTGACAGGTTTGTTTGCTTTTATCACCAACACTGCAAAGTTAAAGTACTAAATAATCATAAAGAGTCCAGTGCAGAGTAGCCACCTTTACAAAAAACACATTAATAAATGCTCATTTATACCTATTAATAATGTTAATAGGAGACTTAATAGCCTGTTTTACCTTCATAATGAGATCAAATGTTTTGCCGCTCTAGAAAGTTTTTTTTTCTATTATTATTCTGGTCAAAAATGTCTCTTTTGATAATAAAGGTTGCCGACCCCTGTCATAGAGTATCTTTGTAGAGCTGTGTGTCATCAGCATAATAATGACAAGAGTTATTAAGGCAGCAAATTACACAAAGAAGGTGACTGGACCAAGAGTTGAGCCCTGTGGAGCCTCAGGATGATAATGAAACATAAACATTTATGGTTTATCACGCAGTTTCACAGTCTGACTCACAAGATGAAGATTGTGAGTATAAGCCTGCCATTGGCCGCCTATTTCAGATGGAATTGTCCTCCTCTTCCTCTATCTGCATGCTTATGTCTTTAGTGGGAACAAATGAGTTAGGGATTGAGTGCCAGAGAACATGTGGGGAAGTCAAAAAGTACAGAGAGAGGGACTAACACTTTAAAGGTTCTAGTCTTTCTATGGGATTTGTGACAATATGAAAAATAGGAAATAACCTCAAGTCCTTTATTATACAGCAACCAAGATTATGGTTTGGCTTTGGTGAAGAATGTCCTTTATCTTTGTGTAATTGTTCCTAACAGAAAGAAATGTTTGTTTTTTTCTGAAATGCTGTCATACTAGATTGTTATTAACTGTTATTGAGTTATAAGTATCAAACGATAGCTATGCCTGGTAAGTATTTCCAAGAGGTGCCTTGACAGTAAAAACCTTCCAGCAGCATTCCCCTGTTCCTTGTCTTTTATATTAACTGCATTTCTTAAATGGTATAACAGACAAAGTGTGAATCCATGTGAATAAGCTGTTGTTTCATATACCGTGTGGGATCATGAAATGTGAACTGTCACAGTTTGTCTTGTTTTTTTAACACCAAATGCCACTCAAAAATTCTTTGTTTTTTTTTTTCACGCCGTATGTGAGATTAAGAGCGGCCAACAGCAGCGTGGAGCTGAAGTGTGAGATGAAGACTTCCCTGCATCTGGTGAACCTTCTGCTGTATAACAGAAAGTCTTTCTCAGTATTATTTGGCCTGTCAAGCCTCAATTACGAGTCTTAGTTGACTAATCTTGTGATGGAAATGGGCACATATTACACTTAGAGACATCTGCAACCGCAAACATGTAAAGGCAACTCGAAAAGAAACGCCACAGCTGAGCTAAATGGATTAGCTTCCTCAGAGGTGATCTCAACACAGAGGCTGCTTTGTGCTTGTGTGTGTGTGTGTGTGTGTGTGTGTGTGTGTGTGTGTGGTGTCATGTATGTGTGTGTGCCAAAGCTGTACAGCAGGGAGCAGAGACACTGAGAAGAGCTGCTTGACTCCTGCCATGTCTTCGCAGTGGAGGCCTGGATACTGTCATAATGAGTGTTGTGTGTTGTGTACACAACTCCGCTGTGATCGGACTCACCGGAGAACAAACAAACCCGTTACGCTAGACTTGCGTGTGTTCACATACAAACACACACACATCCTCTGAGACACAATTATTGTGAAATAAAGAAATTAAAGCATCCCTAATGTAAATATGAATACAGTGAACGCTCCATTAGTCTTGTGATAGGGCCTCCGCTGAGTTGAACCCTGCTTGTTGTGTTTGTTTAGTTTGTTGTGTTGTGATCTGGCCACAACAGCAGGACCTCCATTTACCCGGGGTTCCTGGCATGTCAGTGCATTAACGGCAAAACACTGATCGCTGTTGGATGTGAGGCCAATCAGGACGGTGAGGAGTTATTTCATGAGGCGCTCAGTGGTGAATGTGGGAGGACTTCTTGGAGTAAACACACACACACACACACACACACACACACACACACACACACACAAAGGACATACCCACAGCTACAAATGGAAGTGTAGCTGTGACACATGAGCAGTGACTGAGACTTAAGAGAAGCACTAATGGTGTGCATTAAGGTCTGTGTGCTTTTTATCATGTGCTTTTTGAAAACCAAAGGGATGAGAGAACATCAGCGAGCCTGTTTTTCTCCGGATTGAGCGCTCACTTGCTGCTTTTAAGAGACATTTTGGATTTCACTCACACAATGTTACCTCCCTGGAAACAGCTCAAAACAACTGTGACACTCTTAAACTTTGCTGATCTCCAAACCTTATATGTGCATTAAAGTATAGTCACGGTTTGATGTGATACACAGCAGTGTGATGCCCTCACAATATCAAACACTGTTTCCTCGACATGATATTTATATGCTACTACTGTAAATTCTCAATTAGTGGCCTTTTGTAGGGAGGAACAGTTACTGTGGCTTGATATGGCACACCTCCAATAAGTCATCAAGGTAAAGTATGGAAAAACACTTGCACTGTACCAATGCAGCTTGACTGCTCAAAGTCATTCACAGCATGTCTTGGTACCCTAAAGATAAATAGATCTTTAACAGGCTTGTATTAGAGACAGGCCTTTTTCCTAATTTCTCCTGAATCCTAGTTACAGTTTTACTTGCTAAGACACACCTAAAATCTTTTTGATTGCTACCACGCATTGAAGTCACAACTAAAATCAGATTGTCAAAACTAGTCAGCAAAGCAGAAGTTTGTGTGGACCAAATTGCAAAACATTTTGCATTCCTTTCAAACTTTTCTCATTCGTACTCTACAACCTGCAAAATGCCAGATATTTGCAGCACTTTTTCCAAATGCTTATACAGTTTTCAGAACTCTTAAAAACTCAAAAGACACAATGATATTTATAATAAAATGGATAAGACATTCCAGAAGATACTTTCCAAGATGCATCAACAGAGAAGATATAAAGTGTGATGTTGATGAGAAGTTATGGCCAAATGCAAGCAAGACTGAGGAACAGAGCCCCCATAGTACTGTACACTAAGACTGACTATAATAGACATGTTGATGTTTTTAAGTATTATTACTGTTGCAGCCCTGGAATTTTCAGGAATTTGTTTTCTTGTTTAAACTTATTTTGTGGCAAGAACATCACTGAATGCAAAGATATAGAAAATATAAAAAATACTGAAGCAAGTTGCTGAATATTTGATTCATTTTTGTTACATATAAGTGACAAGGTATTATTTTTATTCTGTAATGAAATTTTGACTTGTATGAAAAATCATTCTAACTTCAAAGATAAAAGTCTATTATTTCCGTAATGCCCCCTGTTGTTAGTGTTTGCTTTCTGAGTGATTATTGTCGCCAGTGTTCTGGCGGAATTAGCTAATTTTGAGACTTGTATCAAGTGTTTTGGTGGTTTGATTGAGTTTTGGAGGTGAGATTGACTGTTTGGCCAAGATGCATGTTGGTGATGCAGACTGTAAGAAGGATTCTGAAAAAGTGCCTTCAGTATTGGCCGTTGCTTGTTAGCAATTGAAAACAACTGTAATCAAACTGGGATCCACTTGAACTTCATCATCACCTTCCTAGCACAACAAAGGTTCCTCTTGCAAATGTGTTACCACTTTTTCCACTAGTTTCACATATTTTTTCCACACTCTTTTCCCAAACAATTAACACACATCTCACATAAAGACCTCAAACTCTATTGGATTAACTGTATTTTAGAAGAAGGAAAACATATATTCACAGCTAATAGTGTGGATCAAAGAGGCCAAAGGCATGTGAGGAGAGTCAGAGCTGGAAAAAATATGGAAAAAAGTCTGGGTCAAAACCTTGTATGTATCTGTTGCCATCCAGCCAACAGGAATGCCATAGAAAAATCTGATCCAGAACAATAAAAAAATGTTTCTGAGTATTTCAATTCAATTCAATTCAATTTTATTTATATGTTTATTTCTGAGTTTGTGTGTCATTCTTTATTGGTTCTTTGGTAAAGAACAAATACATTACAACAGCTGTACCATAATGAATGTTGTGACTAGTCTAGGTGGTTACTATAGGTCCAACATGCTAATGTCAGTTGAAGGCATGGAAAAACCTGCACACAAGAATAAAATGAATGAAGAAAACTTTCCCAGAAAATGTCTTTTTTAACAGTATTTCAAGAGACCATCTCACAAAAGGTGTAAAAACTGCAGGCACTGAATAGCAAGGTTTGTTTTCTCTGGTAAAATCATCTTTGGAAAACAAATTCAACTTCTGCTGTGAAATGCTTACTTTTTTGAAATTACAATAATGATGCCAAGTATCAAAGTATTTTGTACACAACCATCTATATGCCAAGCTGGTCTTTGTAATCATGTGTAGTTGCCCCTGTTTTATGTTTTATGGTTCACTTATAGCATTAACATACTTATTGGCTTAACTTTGTTGTAATCTAATCAGATGTTTTATATTGCTTGTTTTAGAGCTGTATATTTTTATTCTGTACTTTTGTTCCATGTTGTCTGTCTGGAACTTTATGTTGCTGCCTGTCTTGGCCAGGACACCATTGAAAAAGATTTTTTTTCTAATCGGATAAAAAATAAAATGAATAAATCAACAAATGGCACATCCATATAGCACAAATTGAGGTTAATCTTTATATTGATGGTTGTATTTTGTTTTTTGCTGTCCATTGTGTAATGATTGATTTAAAGTATACTGTATAATAATTTGACCACAAGTTGTGTTTTTTGTTGAAATTATTTGCTTTTGTTACATGTTTGTAATGTTTTGTGAGTGTTAGGGCATTTTGCAACAAAATGTGTAATTTTGGCCACTTTCTGTTCAGGCCTGTGTGTGAACTGTTATGAAAAAGTAACTTCTAAATGGACAAATGTTTTCCAGCGAATGAGAAAAAAACTTTAATCCAAATTCAAAACTTCCTCCATGTTTACCTGTTACAACAGTGTAATGCCATACTCTTTACTCTTACAAAACAGTTGGTGAATGAAACAGCATTACAGAGGAGAAGCCGAGAGCAGCAATCGGTAATGCATTTCTCAATACTGAGACCACTTTTTCAAAACTCTCCACACAGTGAGCACAGCAAAAGTCGGTGTGGAAAACAATTTTTCTCAGTCGGTCTGACACATTCCCTGAAACTATAGCTCAATTTCTTAACTTAAATCACAAAACTTCAAACAATTAACCATTTTGTCATAACTCCAAAAATGTCTTGCGAAATGAAACACTGTAATCAAAACTATGCCCTCTTCTCAAAACTAATTCTTTACACCAAAATGATATGGCAGTAGCTCAGTCCATAGGGACTTGGCTTGGGAACCGGAGGGTCGCCGGCTCAAGTCCCCGCCTGGACCAAAATATGGAGCATGGACTGGTAGCTGGTGAGGTGCCCTTGAGCAAGGCACCAAACCCCCCAACCGCTCAGGGCACATGTCCATGGGCAGCCCCCTCACCCTGACATCTCTCCATTTAATTCATGTATTGGTCCTGTTTGTGCATGTGTGTGTGTATTTCAGGCCTGTGTGTATATGTATATGACAACAGAGCGAAAACATTAAATTTGCCCCTTGTGGATTGATGAAGTATATTAAATTAGATTACATTAAATACACACAGCTATCATATGAGTATCCCCTACATAGCAGTCATTAAATACCAGTGTGATGAGTTTAAAACACTACCACCAAAATATTGTATATATGTGTTTTGGCTTACATAGTCAAATGTATAATGTGGAGAAATTGTTTCCCTTTTCTCCTTTTTTGAAGATTATGTTTTTGTTGTTTTGGTCCCAAAATAGGCTGCATTTTTTGGTATATACAGTATAAAGGCTGTTTCCATATTGTAATACAGTTGTGTGAATACATCATCATTTTATCAGCATGGCATACAACCAAGATTTGTCTTCAATGAGTGTCCATTAGACAAAACTTAAAAGGCAGCTTCCCAGAGTCATACTGTAAAAGCTGATGATGCAACATTGTCAGAACTCTGAGAATACACAACTGTTACCTAAGTAAAATGAAGAACAATTAAATGCTGTAAGACAATGTTTAGACTGTCTTTCTGGTGATGTAATGAGGAAATCAAAGCGCAAATAAAAAAAGGATAACGGAGAAAATATTGATTTGGTAATTTTTTACTTAAATACAGAAAAATGTTCAGGCAACTAAACTGACCGCAAAAGCAATGGTTTTTTGTATTTCTTCCTCTCTGTTCTCCATCCTGCTCCATTTTTTCTCCCAACACAGTAAAATTTACCTGAGGCTTTTTTCATGCTCCTACACACGATGGAAGTGTTTTGCCAATTGTGTTTTAACAAATGATATGTGAGTCAAACCAATAGGGTGTGGCATTTTGAAGGACGTGCTAAATGATTTGATTTGTGCTTAGAATTTTGCAAAAATGTGATTTCAAATGTCTTTTTGAATGAAAACAGTGAAATTGTGCTTAGGGTTCAGCAGCCTGGAGTCTTGTTGATACATGAGCTCTAAGTTTTAAAACTGTTTGCATAGTTTCATTTTTTGTGTGTGTACAATAGAAAACAATTAAACGATCACTTTTTATTGCTTTGACACAAAACACACTCAATGACTAAAATTGTTGATTATTAATCAACTGTGTATTTACACTCTTTTGTCCATTGGACACACTATTGTAAAACCTAACATAAATAAATCAGGTGTCGTGACGTTAATTTCCATGCCAGACTCCCATGATTTGCACATCTAATCAATGAACACCATAAAATATTGCAGTTTTACTTTTTTTTCCATTTCACATGCACATAACTTAGGTTCACTCCTTTGATAATGTTGATGACTACTAAGGGCAGGTTGGTTATTGATCATTAATTACTAATTGTAATTAATTGAGAAAATAAATTATTCCTCATCCAGCGAGTCAAGAAAGGTGGTCTAGGTCGATTCAATTTAAACGTTTGAGGTGCTCCCTTACAGTAACTTGTGCCCAGAAAGCTGGGGACCATGTCATTGGTCCGATAGCCCATTGGTCCGATGTCCCATTAGTCTGACGGTCTGCGGTGCTGAACGGCTCCCGGCGGGCGTATTTCTGCCTTGAGGGTGCACCGCGACCAGCTCTGGGTCAGCTGTGAAAGGCTTGAGGCGAAGCAGGCTCACAGCTTATGTGTTTGTCACTTTCTTTTTCATTTTAACCCACACCATGATCTTTTCCTGACCCTAACCAAGTGGTTTTTGTGCCTAAACCTAACCAGACCTTAACCACAGGGCATCATGATGATTTCGGAACGGACTTCAGAACAATGGGTTTAATATGGTCAGAACAATGGGCTGTCGGACCAATGGGCCTTTCATCCAAAAACTCGTTACATGGGGACTGTGGGGGGCAATGGCGCATGGCGGCGATTCAGGTCTCAGTGATGTCTGAGGGATTCCTCCTGACTCCACCTGGATCTGGCCAGTCTCGCCCAATAGGGAGCAGGAATTTGAATTTCAGGAGTGTATTACACCTGGGTGTAATTTACCGGCACGCCTCTATTGTTCTTAGACTCGCTGGTTTGTCAAGTCCTCTATACTGTTAAAAAACACATGGTTGCAGTCCCAACAAAAAGTAAGGACAAACAGACAGTTTAGTTACTAAAATGGCTGCAGTTCCTGAGTAAATATCCCTTAAAATCTACTGGAGCTGGGCGGCAAGTTGGATGTTCTGGCAGACAGTCATATACCTTTCACAGAACAAAGAATGCATTCCACAAAGTGTACAGTTCAAACGCTACAATTGCTCAGAAAAGTTGAAAATTTCACAGCTGAATGCACCCATTGTTGGCATTCTTTTCCTGTCAAATTTGAAGGGAAACTCAGACAGGTGTGCTGCTACCAGTCAGAAACACAAGGACTGAAGAAAACACTCCAGATAAGGACTCCCCTCCAGAGAGCATTGTAATTGCAGCTGAGCTAAGATAACCACTTTGTGAGGTAACCTCAGTGACACACCACTACACTTCCACAGACAGTTCCAACAAGATGGTTAACCGAACTGCTTCTCCATTTTAAAATGAATAAAAAACACAATTCAGGAGCATCTCCAAGTACGAATGGACTCCCAGATCTTATTAAAAGTGGCTATGATACTTCAAAGGTAACAAAAACATTCTCCCTATTAGCAGCATGTTAGCCTTCATTAACTAAAGGTATCCAGAATGGCTTGTTAGGTTTCTACAATGATGCCAATGAGAGAACGGATGCCGCTGCAGCATGCATTACTGATATTATGAAAACTAGTGGTCTGAGTGTGATTAATCCCTCACTGAAGTCTGCATTATAATTCTGTTCAGAACATAAGAATCTCAACACAAGGATGGTACAGCGTGGATGCAAGTGTCACATCATTCACATCTGCATTAACAATGACATGAAAGCGTCGTGTTTTGATGTCAAGGTGGAATTCTCATCGTCTGCCAAGAAAGCCACAAGCCTCGCTCGCTTCTTTGAAATGGATTATCAAGAGGAGCTCCGGCTCCTTGTCACAAGGTGGCTGTCACTTTTTGCCAGCTGTTGAGTGCATCCTGCACAGCTGGCCTTCTCCTCGCTCCAACTTCCTCTCCACAGAAGGAGAACAGTGCAATAAGGTGTTGTGGCGTACGTACTCTCCAGAGGACGCCAAGTTGCTGCCTTTATGCTATGCACATTTCACACACAACGATCCTGGAGTTGGTTAGAATTGATGTATCAGAGTTGTACTCAGTCACAGTTGGCCTCCACAACAATGTAATCAGAAAGAAGCAGGATGAATTCTTTTGGAATAATACCACAACAACTCTCCACAAGACTGTGCACATATAAGATGCAGTGTCAGTATTGTAGCTGCTTTTTTATGTATATATACATATACATATATATATATATATATATATATATATATATATATATATATACATACAGATGGTGAATGGGTCCAACAAACACCAACTTTCATGCAGGTGAGCTGAGTTAGCGCATCTTATTTTCTAAACCCAACCACATGCTTTGTGAATGACACCCAATATCAGTATTCAGGGGTTACATTAACACACGCAGAGTCAATGCGAAGATGCAAACAAAGGCAAACAAATGCAGGTATACATGAAGTGACATGAACTAAGGCAAACACACATCAGTCAAAAATGTTCCAACTTTGTTATGACCCTGGGTCAGATGTTTTCACATTGAAGTTTGTTTGATAGATCTCTCTCTCATACCCATTGCTTACTGTAGTGTGTGTGTGTGTGTGTGTGTGTGTGTGTGTGTGTGTGTTTACATGTACATGATACATTGTGAGAACCAAACTATATATTATAGCAACAGAGTGAGGACATTTTTGCCAATCCTCACTTCTTCAAAGGTCTGTTTGAGGACTAAAACTTGGTTTTAGGGCTCAGGTTACAATTAAGTCTAGGTTGGGGTTAGGGTAAGGGTTGGCGTTAGACATTTAGTTTTGATGGTTAAGGGTAGGATAAGGGGCTAAGGAATGCATTATGTCAATCAGGGTCCTCACAAAAATATATGTACAAGAAACTGTGTGTGTGTGGATGGGTGCCTAATGAGCTGCAGGCTGTGTCTTATGATTGGAGCATTTGAAAAATTGTGACAGTGTACTAATTTTGCTTTGTTTTGTAAATTTGGGGATTCCATTTCGCTAGATTCTAGTTGTACCGTATAATTACTGAATATATAGAGATTGGGGTACAATGGAGTTGGTCTGAAGAAATAAAACTAGACTTCCTGGTCAGTTTCCTAATCAGTCTGTCACACATCAAGTCACAGGAAAACTGGCTGTTTGTGGTCAACATACACACGTTGCAGGATATAGCAGCCTGAACATTCACTTCAGGCTGTACCTGAACACAGCTTGCTCAGTGGGATGGAGCTTTATCTTGGACTGAGACTATTTGTCAAAGTAAAATCCAATCCACTGAGTAACTCCCTGAGTCACAGTGTTTTTTTCTCTGGAGAAACTCAATTCCAGGTATTACCTTTGTCTCTTTTTTTCGCACTAAAACTGGGATGTATCTGCCCATAATCAAGCGTTATTATGTGACTTTGTTCCAACATTCACAGCAAACTACAGAATAATACACTGGATCGATACACTTCTTGATTACAAATTTCTCCGGGGAACTGTGCTCAATATATATTGTTAAATTGATCGTTAACGTCACGCCAGTGTTGCTTATATGCCAGAGGTAGAAAGAAAAATGAAACTCTGGAGAGATGAAGTGTGAGAGAGAGAGGGGGAGAGGAGCTTAAGGGACATGAAAGAAAAACAGCATAAGAAGGAAAGAGAGAGAGCCATTCAGACGTGTGAAGTGGCTGAGTGTAATGGCAATCTATTTGCTACCACGGCGATGACAGGAGTGGGCGGGCGTTCGATATCATAACAGCGCAGAGGTGGAGCGGCAAATCCACCTTTTCTATGTCCCTGCCATCCATCCACCTATCTGTCCATCTGTCTGTCTGTACACAAGCAGGGAGCCGGTGGGGGTGTTGAGGCGGAGATGTGATGCCCGTCAGTCAGGAGGAAAGAGAAGAGGAAGGATACGAGGTGTGGAAAAAGAGCTGTGGTGATGGATGGCTGAATACAGGAGGAAAGGGGCCAGAGAGGTGGGGCAAAGTGGAGGAGATTACAAGTGGAGTGTGTGTGCTCTTGTACATATATCCTGATGCAGAACCTGATAAATACATGGTACTAACATGATCTGTGTCTGGCATTTGATACCCTTGAACCCAGTTGCCTTGCTAACGGTGCAATGTTTCTTTAACACCAGCATTTAAAAGTGTGAAATTTTGCCGCAATAAGTGGATTTGTTTCGAGAGAATGTGTGCACATATTTGCATCAAACTACAGCTACAGTGGTTCATACAGTGGTTCATAATTTAGCCCAATGGTCAGAGTACGTCTTACATCCTCAAGCTTATAGCACCACCTGTTTCATGGAGATGCCGATGATAAACTTTGCCGTGTCACTCTCTGGTGTGACCAAGTTTTTATACTGTAAGAAGGTAATCTGAGCCACTGGAGAAGCTTGTTATTTTTATTTAAATTTTTTCTTTGCAGAGGAGACGGGTTGTCTGTACTTCTGTGACATGCTTTTTTCAGGTAGCACAAAGAGGCTGAGGTTCTTTCATTTGTATTGACACAAATAATGTAACAAACATAAAGGAGAGACATTCTGGATTGACAGTCAAAAACATGTAAGAAACAAAACAGCTACAGCAACAACTGCGACAGAGGAAGGGACATTGCATACATGTATATCTGTATATACTGCATATCTGTGTACATACATATATACAGTATATAATAATACATACATACAATACATACATGCCATATGTAGAATACGCACATAGGTACAAACACACACATACACCCATAGAGGTGACCTACACACATACATGAATACGACACAGGGGAACAAGAATAAAACTAGAAATACTGCCACATGGTTGTATGCCTTAGTGCACCAGTCAATTTTTCCTCCAGTTTAAATCCATGTCTGTGAGAACATGATGCTTCACACACATCCATCCTCTGGCAGTACAGAAGATCTACACAATCAGCACAGTTTCAAGGCAGACACCCAGGCTTATTGTCACCAATTCAGTATGTGACCAAATGACTTCCCTTGTGTTCTTGAGACATGGTGTCGAAATGCAGAAGTTGAGCTCTGACCTTTTGAAAATAAATGTCATCACTTGATCATTATATCCTATTAGACACTTGTGTGAAGTTTTGTTAGAATTTGCATAAGAATTCTTGAGTCATGGCCAAAAACATGATTTGAGAGGTCACACTGACCTTGACCTTTGACCTTTGATAACCAAATTCTTATCAGTTTATTTTTCAGTCCAAGTGAATGTTTGTGCTAAATTTGAAGAAATTCCCCTAGGGTCTTCTTGAGATATTGCGCTCATGAGAATGGGACAGATATAAAGTCACAGTGACCTTGACCTTTGACCACCAGAATCTAATGAGTTCATCGTCGAGACCAAGTGAACGTTTGTGCCTAATTTGAAGAAATTCCCATAGGATTTTCATGAGATATGTTCACAAGAATGACGCGAATGCAAGGTCACACTGACCTTGACCTCTGACCTTTGACCATCAAAATCTAATCAGTTCATTGTTGAGTCTTACTAAATGTTTGTGTCCAAACTGAAAAAATTCACTGGGGGCAAAGGCATAAAAAAACATGACCGCAAAAGCATCATCAATGTATCAAGATCAGGGTCAGGTCAAGACAAGACCAGTGGGCATAGAGCCAGACCAAGCGAGACTGCAAATAGCCACTGCATTGGCCAATCTATGGCGCACATCCCACCACCATTCACAGTGTAACACAGCATATAAAATTAGCTTTGCTGTGATTATACAGTTTATTACATGATGTTTCTGTCCAATTAATTATTCGTTGACCAAAACAGAAATAGTGCAACATTTTTACAAGAAGGCCAAGTGCAATTTATCAAAACCTTTTATAAAATCTGCAATGAATATTATACTGGGTTCTTGCATTCTATCATGAAACTGTATTTATCCAAAATTTTGTGGATGATGTTCTCATTTAGACACATGTAGTCTTCTCATGTAGACAGTAGGGGCTCTAGTTTCGTAGACCGGGCACGGCGAGGGCGCAGCACACCTGCGGTTCGCCAATTGGGTGTGGCCAGGCGGATTTTGCAAGTTTGGCACACCGTGCGCCTGGCGCAGCTACTCCTCTTTCCCACCTCCGTCCCTCCTACCGGCGCAAGTCGGAAAGAGGGAGGAGAGAAGGCGTGGAGTGGGTTTTACACACATCACACCAATCAAATGAGCCCCTCTCCTCGCCCTTAAATGCACTGCGCGAAGGCGTAATGAGAGTTTACTCAATTCGCCATGGCAGAAGAGAGCAGCAGCGTCAGACGGCCAAACTTCTCCCAGGAGGAAACTGATGTTTTGGTCCGGGAGGTCCAAGCTTGCAGTGTACGAATATACGGAACTGCGAGAAGACCTCCACGGGCTGATGATGCAAAGGTAGCCTGGGAGGAGGTCACCACAATTGTAAATCAATGTTGCGTTTCTCTCGTGCGTGCGCGCTCTCTCTTTCTCTCTCGCAGTCTCACTCTGTTTCTTTTCTTTTGACTTTTCTAAGATGACAGATGCTGAATATATACTCCCTATCTGATGCTGTGGCTGTTTGTGGTTGGCTGAGAGGGATGTGAACTCATTAGTTTGCAGCTGTGTTAATCAAATCAGGTTGGGTTTCCATTATGCGTGCCAAACGTGCCAAACGTGCCAAACGGTGCCAGTCCCCTTTGATCTGACATCAGATGTGACGGGACAGTCGATATAGAGATACATTTATGTGCTGATTGCAGATAGTTGCATTGAATAGTGGTTCCTGTGGGTATTTATTGCATCGTTAATGTGCCTGATATTCTGGAAACCTGCCTGTGAGGTTTTGGTGACGTGTGCACACTGTCCGCCGGTCAGCCAAACTTCGGCTTACACCGGCTGCGCTCCACCTGCACTGACAGTAGACCTGGTTTCAGATGGCGAGCTTTTAGAGCACCTTCGGTGAAACCTTTTGGCACGAAACTGTCACTGCGCCAAGCTGGATCTGTCGACACCTCCCCCTGCGCCGCCGCCACACCCATCTCAGCGCACCTCGGTCAGCCAAACTACCAAACTGAGCACGTCTGGGGTTGCGCTGGTCGAAACTAGCTCTGCGCGGGGTGCGCCACCTGCGCTGCGCCGGGAAACTAGAGCCCTTAATCTCCCATCCATGGATACTGATTGGTCTGGATGAATGAAGCAAGGTTATACCTTTTTTATATCATTGGCAAGACATTTGGACAGGATTTTTGTGTCATGACATTGAAATGCCCCCAAGTTTTTCAAGTGTTTTGCATTTTTATAATGTCTATCTTCTAATAGATTTCCGTTTATATATGCATCAAAACATGCCGACATAGGAACTTTAATTTAAAAGTAAAAGGTTTGATAAACTGGTATTCCATCAAGGCCTGGACTTTTAAAAGCTTTAACAGGGTTGAATGTCAAGGGAAGTTCTTGCTCTGCTATCAGACCTTCACATAAAGATTTTTCTTCAAATGTTAATTGCTGGTGATCTTTTGGAAGAAAGGCTGCATCAGGTTTTAAAAGAGGACCTTGAATTGAAAATATTAATCATAGATATATATTTTTCTCTTTAATATCTCTGGGGTCCATGAAAACAGTATCATTTATTTGTGTAATTTTATTTATTTTATTTTTTTTTTTATTTTAGCTGTATTGCTGTTGTATGCTGTGAATTCATTATTATTTTAATACATTAATCTACTTTCTCCATCCAGTCTACTAGAAAATTTGGCTGAGGCTTAGGTTTACTTTCAACTTGTCAGGCAGACATTTTTTCTTAAGAAGACCCGGGTCTTCACCTCTACATGAGGCCTTTATTAACTATACAGTCTGTCATCCTTTTGTTTTTCAGATCAGCCTTTGTTGGTTCGTTGCAGACTGGCTGCATTACGTCCACCATCTTCTAACATGCCTGTGGAGGGTTTATGGTGCCATTAACTGAACCTCAGGTTACATGACAGCTCATCGAGGTGAGTGACAAGCAGGGAAGTGCACAGATGAATACAGGCATACCTCAACCTACACACACCACATCTGCTCACACTCGCACATACATACTGTTCACTATGTGTGAACATGCGTATATTGTTTAAATTTGATAAACTGTCAGTCAATCAGCTGAATGGTCAAAAGGTTTTAACACATTACTCTTCATAGGCTTTTCATTTTAGCTCACATCAACTGTAACTTGATTTTTATCTTTTATTGTAACTAATTAAAACATATACAATGCAATTAATACATTTACCTTATGTTGACAAAATATTGTGTGTGTGTTTTTTAGAGAAAAGCTAGGTAGTAGCCCTTCCTGTCAGACTAGTTCGAGCTGCTACAGTGGAGAGGCAGTATTATCTAATGGTTGTTTGCTTGAAGATAAGCGCTCCCTTGCTGTTTTCCATTAAACTAATTTGAATCTTTTAATGACATTAGAACATTTAAATAACTTAAAAATGAGGTGTGCAGAAATGAAGTTGGCTACATCTGTTGATTCGGTGTGTCAGATACATATTTAATCAACAGATGATGCTTTTGTGCTGTCAGATCTCATTTTCAGGTTGCAGGGTGAACATTAATTAGGCTACCACTAAAAAGAGTAATATTTGTGTCTTGTCAGTTTACACAAGCTCTCAGTAGTTGAGTCTTAGTTGAATCTGGGTGTATTTTGCAGTAAATGGATGGCTTTAATTTAAGTATGTGCACAGTGTGAATGGAAATGGGACGCTACCAACCATTCAATATTCTGTTCAGTACAGTTTCATTTCATTTTAGATTCGTGTTGTTGTCTTTATATTTAATAATGGAATCTTCCCAATGATTGATTTCACTTTTTATAATAATACCTGTCCCACCACTGTTTAGCCAATCACATTACCCCATGCTGTAGCAGGCTCACGGTTGTTTGCCCAATTGCATACTAACGCCCTGCATACTACGTATTCAGTCAGTATGTACTGAATACTGCCTACAAAATTGAATGATTAAAGACTGTTCACACTGAAGTATAGTCGAGCAATACATCTTCACTGCATCATGTCTGTATTGATCAAAACTGGGGCAAGCTACCATTTAATGAAATTTGAAAATTTGATTTGAGTCAGATACACCCCTCATTCCTCCACCACTCCACCCTCTCGGCCAAATATGGTCATATGCAGTGTTGGACAGTAATTACAGTAACACCATTAGTTCTGGCAGAAACTAATACTCTAACGCGTTAGTTTTTAAATTTAGCAACTCAGTTACCGTTACCAAACAGTGCGTTACTCCGTTATTTTTGGCCAGGTTTAAAACGGCACGCAGCATGCAGTATTCTTTCACAAACTGAAGTTCCCTTTAGCCCTAAACAATAAAAGATAGTCAAGTCAGATAGAGGTATATGAACAATTCTTACCAGAGCATCTTAATGAAACACGTCTCTCACCATCTCTGAAGTCACGGTCAACCTGCTGGCCTCACCACAGTGCTGTAACGTTACATTAAGCAGTAGCGCTTCTGTAGATTTTTAGTCCCAGTAATGTTATATCCAGTGACGTGATATCCATTGTTATCCCGAGGAAGCTTTTGTTGTGGACAGACAATGTCTGCAGTGGGCGACAGACTCAACATCATCATGTGACGTTAGCTCTTCAAATGTTCTCTTTAGCTCATTTTCCATATTTGTATCCAAGTACCGTAGCTGTAAAACGTTTAGCTGCCTGACAGCGAGTGACTCCACTGTAGAAGATGGTTGCATGTTTCCTATACCGTTCATTTCTTTTGTCAAGTTGTAGTCTAAAGGCCAAAACACACAGGCGGTGTACGATGCGCGTCAAAACAGCCGCCCCCATTATTTTTTATTTACAATCCCACACCGGCGGTGGCTTGACGCGCGTCGACATGCCGCACCGCGGCACTTTACGCTATTGTCCTATTTTTCCAGCGTCGCCGCCTTTGAAAAAGCGCTATTTTGTACTTCCCAGCCTAGCGGACTGGAGTGTGCAGTAGAAATCCGGTTGACGCCCCGCAGCATGACGCTTTTTGTGTGTGTTGGGGGCGGCACTTGACTCGTGTCAATGACACCGCCATCATATGATGCCACAAGTGTGTTTTGGCCTTAACAGTCCCTTGGTCGCTTAGGTGCTGTAGCTACGAGCCAGTACAGTTAGGAAATGTTTTGGGCTGCAGGGCTGAGTTTCCCAAAACATGATCTTTCTTAGCAACGTTGTGTTCTTTGTGGCTTAGAAAAACTACACTGCAAAAAAGAAAAGCACCTAGCGCCCTCTAGCGTCCCCACTCAGTCATCTACAGCCAGGACATACTCCGAGGTATAGATTACACTAGTACACGTGTGCCATGGTCATGGCGTGATGGCGAGCCAAGACAAGAGTCCTAAGTCGAGTTTATTTTTTGGGGGGGGTAACTAAAAAGTTACTCTTCTCAGTAACGCATTACTTTTTGGTTTAAGTAACTGAGTTACTAACTGAGTTAATTTTTAATGAAGTAACTAGTAACAGTAACTAGTTACTATTTTTCAGTAACTAGCACAATACTGGTCATATGCTGCGCAAAATAACAAATATGGCGACAGCCAAAATGCCGAACTTGATGGCATATTGTGTGAAATAGCATTATTCAAGAAGAAGATTAAGATTTGTTTTTGAATAAAATGCTGGAAATAATAAAATTCAGCTTTTTTCTTTTACTCCAAATAACAGTCTATTAATCAAAGTTATAATTAACAGATTGATCCATAATCAAAATAGTTATTGGTTGCAGCACTACAGCATGACAGTAGGTAGCATGCTAAGCTAAATAAAATGAGAGGTTACTTACTGTGTTAATTGACAATAGCAGCAAGTTAGTTTATTCCTATTTACTTTGCATTGTTGTTACTCTAGCTAACAGGAGCTAGCTGGCTAAATTTGGGAGCAGTTATTAAAGCGACACTTACCTGTCAGGAAATTTTACGCATTTCTTTGTTTAGGTCAAAATCCTATTAATAAGCTGATGACACACTAAAATGTAAGTGAATTCCACCAGAGATACAAACTCATAATTATACCATTCTCATATGGTTCTAAGAAAACTCAGACCAATCATTGCATTCAGTGACTGGTCGAGCGTCCTGTCTGTCTTCCCCACGTGGAGGCCTCCGACTGACGTAACTGCTCGCGCACCGCTCTCTTCCCCCACCCGCCCCTGACCAGGAAGAGTGAGTCTATGAGACAACAAATAGGCTAGTAACAGGGACACTTGTGGATATAAACTTTTCTCTGTAACAATGGCAGACAAATGTGGACCACCGCTTCCATCTCCAGCCGCTCCAACAGGGAAATCAGTTGGCAAAAGAAAGAATATTGCAGAAAAAGCTAACACTAACAGAGAACGGTCAACATCGGCTCTGCTTTTGAGCAATGGTGAAGACTGATGCAGCTTCATCCTGAGCTAAAAAAGGACGAGATGGTCGCAGAGTTTCTGCTGGACAGGTATTTTTAGTTTGCCTCTAATGAAACATAGGCAATAATATTATATATGACAACACAGCATCCAGTTGCTAATGGTTAGCCTACTGTAGCCTAATGTAGCCTTAGCCTCTGTATTATCTTCCTTGTTTGTTGCCAGTCACCAGTACTATCTAACATTAGCGTTTACATTATATTATAAAGCTCATCAGTCATCACTGACCCCGGATAAGTTTCAAAACTCGGGGTTGCGTTTGACTGTGCAGGACAGGTGACGTTATGTTTAGTTTGCTTCTAATATAACATGTAACGTTATATGATTTCTACTCTTCTCTTGGCATGTTACACTCACTCTCCTCTTCCGTGTATCTAACGTTACCTTGCCAACGCCTACATCCAGGGTTTAAAACTTAACTTTTTGGCTTACTAGCCAAGTGGCTAGTAAGCTTTAAAAATCTACTAGCCAGAATTTTTTTTCACCAGCCAAAAATCATAAATAGCATTTTGGTATATTTTCAATGTGTTGTTACTATAATACACTCGAGCAATTCTCAAACGGGAACGCTTACATTGGTTAACTGGCCTCTTTCTTGTTGTAGGCTCTTAAAATTCCCATGTTTCCAACTGTTGCAGCCAGTGAGCACAGACATGCAGTGTGCCGGTGGATCTTATCAGCCTTTCTAGGGCGTGGAAATGGCAGACCGCGGATCTCCAACTACAAGCTCATGTTCTAGCTCCCACTTTGCTGCATGTTGTGGGCTTGAAGATCTGTTGTACGACACTAGCGCTCAACCAGTGACATCACATACACACAGCCAGGAGTGGGACAAACAACAACAACAGTAGTTTGGCCTTATTTTTTTCACTTACCGGAGTGGCTGGTTAGGTGACTTCATGTACTGGCCAAAGGGTTCAAATTAGTCGCCTCTGGTGACTGGTGACTGCTAATTTTGATCCCTGCCTACATCTACCATAGACGTAATGAGGACGTAAGGAGGAGGGGGATGGGACTTTGGAGGGAGGCAGGAGATGTGGATGTTCAAATTTTTTCTAAGTGCCATGTGAAATGCAAGAAAGGTAAGAGTGGCTTTAAGCCTATAAAGAGAGGACATTATGCCTGATTCAAGAGACTGGAAAATGAGTATTTTTAAATCACACAAAATGTATTTAATATTGAGCACATGTCTTTGGGCTGAATATGAACAACAGCCTATATCGTATTTATAAAACCTAGAAATATTTATAAGCTACATAGTTATGCCCTGCTGAACCAAAAGTTTTTGTTTATACAGGATATCATTAGTTTAATTATACGCTTAGCACTTAGGTTAGCAAAAAGCAGTCTTCACAGTTGAAGTTGATGACTGCAGAAACCCATATTATAAATGTACCCAATACCTTATATGTGTTTAAAACGTGGAAGCATCAATCAATCCCTTTATTTGTCCTCAATGGAGCAATTGGCTGTGCAGCAATGGGAGCAAAACATAAAAGTACATATCAACCAATAACATAATAACATAATAACATAACATGATAAAAAAAAATACTCAATCAGTAAAAATAAAATACAAATAAATAAAAATACAAATAAAAGCCACTGGATTTAAAAGAAAAAAAAACAACCCAATAAGTTAAGAAAGAATTAAAACACTACAGATAAAACTACCTTTTCCTCCTGGAGTAGGGCGATCACAGAAGGTACAAAGGAATGTTTTTATCTGTTAGTTTTAGCAAGTGGAGGTCTGAGCAGTGAACCTGTGTCTGGGACAACATATTGATAAAAAGAGGAAACAGGAAAGCAGGGACATGTTAAAAGGTACAATGAAGAAATGGAAGTTGAAAAAGAGCCAGAAGACTTGGGGGACAACCTGACCTGAGATGTTTGAGGAGGGGTAATGGTGGTTCTGAATGGAAAGGTAAACCGGAGCTCAAACTGTGTGAAAGAGAGCAGAGGAAAACAAAGAAGGAGAAGAGAGAAGTGAGGTCGAGAACAGACAGGAACATACTGTTTAGGTTTACTTTTGTTGGGACAGAAATAAAGCAGTTCACACACCAACAAACACACACACATGTACACTATACCTGTCTGATGTTGAGGAGTGTTTGTATGTTGGGTCATGCTGACTGAGTGCTGCAGGTGTTATTTACCCATGCCTGTATGGCCCAGCACTACACCATGAAAAAAGCACTGATGGGCTGGTTTCAAAGAGCCTTACCTGCTCTTTCAGCATCAAAAAGTGCACTTAGGAGCCTCTGTAATTTTCCATCTCTTTCCTCAGCTCAGGTTGGGTTATATTATGATGAGCAATAGTCTCTCTCTCTCTCTCTCCAGCCGCCAGTCTTTCATCCTCACCCCTCCTCTCCTCGCCCATCAGTCTATCTCTGTCCTTGCTGTTTCACATGCTACGCTGAAGCTTTGTTGCATTAATAACAAGCCTTGACTTTTACAAAAAGAAAAAAAATAATCACAATTTCACTCAGTATGCTCCTGGTGGTGTTTAGGCTGTAATCATAATTTTATGCAAAAAATGCATTAGCTTAAGATGTAAATGTGCCGCAGATGTATTGAAGATGCAATCATTCAAAGTGCCTCTGTAGGTGGTCAGAGGTGCATGTGGGCACATTAAAAACAACGTGTGTAAACGCAGTGTGCCGCCAATCAGCATACCGCTATAGTTTCATATGGTAGGCTAGATAATAATTTGCATGCGGATCTAATCAAGATCACACGTGACAGGCAGCTCAGATACAAACTGGATTGTACACTGGAAACAGGCCAGAATGTATTATTTCAAATGTCAAGTTTTTCCACTAACTAAAAGAACATCTTATAAAGTACTGCTGCTCAAAGTGCAGCCTGGGGGCCAATGGTGGCCCTCAGAAACACTTTGTGCAGCCCTTGAACATGACATGAAATGCATGCATTATATTTCAATCAGTCCATTTCAGTACTTCATCAGTAGCTTACATTTAATGTACTACTAAAAGACCCCCTAAGGTTAGGGTTGACAACTTGTAGAAAGCTGTTGGTTTTATGTCAACTAGCGGCACCTCATGAATGCTGCAGATATTTTTTTCTGTCATTAATGCTACTGCTGTTTGCTAAAGTTTCAGTGGATGAAGTGCAACTGCATTTTCCTTGTGCGGCCTTAAATAATATGCTGGCACTCAGTCATCAACACTTTGAGCACCCTTATTATAAAGGGTGTACAACTTGTCACTAATGGCTTCAATAATGGTTGAGAAGTCATTTGCTAATGGTTTATAGATTGGTTATAAGCCGCAAGGCCGTAGCCTGGATATGATCAATACTGACGTTAAGGGAGTCCATGTTTCCCAAGGTAACCCTGCCTCCCTGAGAACACTTTGACCGGACAGCAAAAGGAAAACTGTCTAAATATTTGAATTCTTCATTTTTTATTCAGTTACGTGTTCATATTTATCTTCTTGTTGAGAAATGTTGTTTCTAAGTGTTGTAAAGTCTGTCAGGAAAAGAAATGGTGGGGAAATACTGACCCTCTTTTTTGTGACCTCAAGTAAGAATATTATAAATGCTCTGTGTCTGCAGACATACTGAAATCAGTCTGTAAATAAGTCCCCATTTTCAACTGAACAGCGGTGGCCAGGGACGTAGCACCACATTCTGGGCCCTTTGCATAAGCTGTCTCTATGGGCCCCCTGCCCTTCCTATCTAGATCCATGTCTCTCTCACGCACCTTTAATTTTTTTTTTCTTCAAAATCGGTTTGCTTTATTTACCTTGCCTCGCTTTCTTTTTTTCTTTTTTGAAATCCAGATTTCCCTTTCTCGGTGAAAGACATGACAGTATACATTGGTGTACATTTACAGATGAGTCCTAAACCAGTGGTTCCCAACTGGTCCACCCATGGGGTCCAGATTTCTCCTGAGTCATTAGTTCGAGGTCCCACAGTTTACTACATTCATTGTCATACTTGTGTTTGGCCATGTTATTGAGCTAGTTGCTGTCAGTGTCAAGTAACTGTCCATTAGTCACTCACTCTACAGCACAAAACACCACTTCAAAATAAAAGCTCTGTGCTGGAAATTTTACAAACACGTTTGTGAGTCACTTGCGGCCCATTCAGAATGGGCCAACAACTCACTTGTGGACCATGACCCACCAGTTGGGAACCACTGGACTAAACCATTTTGCTCCTTCAAGGGTTGAGAGGTGCCGAAGAGAGCTTCCTCTATTTTTTTTATGCAACGTTCAGTCTATCAATTGATTCATTAAGCCAATTTTAATTTTGTTATGACACTAATTACTTGGAAATAAATTACAAACAAAACGAAACTTTTCATTCAAGGCTATTTGAGGGCCCCCCTCTCTCATTGGGGCCCTGAGTAATCAGTCCCCCACTAAGATACCCTTGGTGGTGGCTCCACTAACAGTTTTCTAACACGCACACCATAACAACTTTATAATGTGATAAAATATCAATTTACAGCTTGTACCCCTACGACACCCAATACCAAAAAAGGAAGTAAAAGAAGTAAAATCATATATAGTGAATGACTTTATCAACATTTGAGTATTTGTAGTATCAGAATTGATGGTTTATGCAAAAGTTAGATCAGTTAACCCTCATGAATGTCTTACTAACGTTTATAACTGCAGTTTGTAAAAAAACTACCTAAAAAGCAAGCGTCATGCTTGGTAGAGTTCTCAACGAGCCAGCAAAATTACTACCCTAGCAGACCTAATCTGAGTTGAAGCTTGAACCTGTCCAAGATCATTACATAAAATACTGAGCCCCAGCCTAACAAAGCCCGACCTCACTAAAAAGCTAAAATGCTTGTGTCGCACCAGCTGTGTGGCGGCGCAAGCCACACACGTCTCAAGCAGAAAATTTACCTGCTCGATGGATCCTTGACTTTCCACACTGTATTTTTCAGCCAGAGAAGCTCTCTGATCCAAGAGGAAGAACAGAGAGTCCGGCACTGAGCCTGGTGTCTCCCTCTTCTTCTTGACCTGTAGGCGCTTGCAGAGTGCTCACTTTTTTAATACTTTTTATTTAAAACATACAAACAAAGAAAAAAAGATTTTCTTTTTTGCCCTCAACCTGAGCCCAACTGGACTTGGCCAATAAGTGCACCTGTCAGGCTTTTCAGGACCTGTAAGGCTCAGGTTGAGATTGAATACTCTAATGCCAGGTAAAGGTAAACAACAGCCAAAGAAATTTTAGCATTCTTATTGTTACTGTTTTCTAGTAATTCATGATATATAGCCTATTTTGATACAAACAGCCTAATTTATGTTAATTAAAAATTGAAAATGACGTGTGCTTTTAATCAGTAGGCATAATCATTACTACGCATGAATAAATCACCCAGTTGCTCAATCCAAATAAGCTGAGGTGAGTGAGTGTGCTGCAGGACCATCAGAGCAGCAACGATGCCTACGGTGATTTAAAGTTAAAGTTAAAGTCCCACTAATTGTCACACACCTGAGTGTGTGAAATTTGTTCTCCGCATTTGACCCATCCCCTGAGAGAGCGGTGAGCAGCAGCGGTGAGCAGCAGCGGTGCCGCGCTCGGGAATCATGTGGTGATGATTTACGGTGGCGGAGCGCATAAACAAACACTTTGGAGGAGGTATATGCTCTCAAATCAAACTTTTTTGGAGGGTTATTTGTTTACCTGAAGTGTCTTGAAACGAATTTCAACTCTGATTGTTTTCTTGATAGACTCTGATTTTTTGTTTGGCTACTTTTCGTCCGACAATTGACAGCGGTGATGCACGGTCCGTGTGGATGAAATTGTATGAACCTGAGTTGATTAATGAAGTAACTTGAAGTCAGAAAGAAGGAAAACTGTTTTACTTTTATTATTATTATCTCATTATGCCAACTGAAGAATTACATTTGTTTATTTGGGTGTTTTAGCTCTTTTCTCTGGAGCGGAAACTGACGCAAATGAGCTCATTAATCAATGAGGGGGAAAACAACATGATTCAACGATTAGTCGGCTAAAGGAAAAATCTGTCAAATCAGATTCAACTATGAAAATTCTTCATCGGGGACACCCCTAATTCTTATTAATGTAAGTCATTTATGTAACATTAATAAATGAATAATTAAGCACTATTTAAGCCATTAAAACTTTTAAACCTATCATAATGTATGCTATCTTACAAAGTGGTACACATGTCACCAAAAAAGTTGACATAGTAAATTGAAAACCAGATTTCTCTGTATATGTGTACATAAGAAGTCAATTAAATTCTAAGCCCCAAAGATAAAAAGATAATATTTATGAATAAAATTCCATTTATGTCTTTGTATTTGTATAATCTTGTACTTTTTCTGTACTGAGAGACCATTCGAGCAATCACAAATTTCTAAGCTCACAAACAAACAAACAAAAAAAAAAAAACAAGCTTTCACTGCTATTCCACGTCTGACTCGGTCGAGAAGATGTGAAAATGCCAATAATTAAAGGCAGTAAACAACAACAGTAAATTTCAGACACATTAATTGCTTAATTGCTGAGAGTATTTTATCCACCATATTAACATAAGCAATTCCTTGGAAGGATAGTGCTAGCATAGCAGAAAATTGGCCTGGGGGGCTTAGGGGAATTAGAAAGGCAGATTGCATGACGTGGTGGAGGGAGAAGTCTAAGCTAGCGGAACCGACATTTGAAGCTTTTTTCCCCCTTAATTATGATCCTTCTGTGCATTTTTTTTCTCAGTCCGCTCTCTTTCCCTCGAAACTCTTTCAAAGCTCATTTCATTCACTTGGAAGGGATTTGTCATGTGGAAAATAAGCTTCAATGTTTGAGTTTTTTTCATTTATGATAATTTTTGTGTACTGATGAAGAGACATCCTTTTCAGATGACACAACGTTAAGTCTCTCTCTTAATTCAAAGTCTATTGTCGAGCTCTCAGAAAAGAGTAGCATCGTCACATAATCCTTAATTGTTTTAATTTTAATATTTATCAAGGTCAAAGTTGTATAACATATATTAGTGCCTTGGTTTTCATTGTTTAGCAATTTGCCTGTCACAATGTTTTTTTGTGCCTCCCAGACATTCCTCAATCTTTGCTGTTTACTTTTTGTATTTATTTCTCACAGTTGTTCTTCTTCCTTCATTTCCCTCCAAACATTGCCCACCCATCCAGCGTGAAACAAAGAGTAAAACCTCCTAAACGAGATCACCCACCATGTAATCTCGCCAAACAAATGACGAACACCCGCTGCTTTAGCGAAACGCTAGCTGCAAACAGCCCCCGCTGTCCATGATGGCAGCTTGTGTGTGCGGCTAAATGCACCACGCTGATGGCAGCCAAAGCATGGTGAGATGCTCCGCTTTCATTTCCATTTACCCTGTGCCGTTTGCTGACTCCGGAGATGCTTGTATTAATGGGAAATAGAAAGTAATGAAACGGTGAAGGAAGAAATAAAACTCACCCTCCCTCCCTTCCCTCCTTCCTCTCTGCTTGCTTCTCTATCTTTCCATACCTGCTGTGAACATGCACATTATAACACCGTCCTGCAAAGCTCAGCCCTTGTCCATTCTGGCTCATTACAATGATAAAGGTCTGTGAAAAAGCCCTGATCTTTCATTCTCCAGGCTCGGTCCCGTCAGCACTTTCCCCGAGATATTGTTGGGGGAAATCTGCCGACATTTCCTTCACATTTTCTCTCTCGTCTAATATAAGTTGACCTCTGTCACTTAATCTTCATAGTAGTCAAAGGCCACAATAAGGGCAGTTGTATTACAAGTGATTCTGACTCCAGACTTAAATCTGCGTGCTGGAGCTGTGACTACTGCCACTTCACTGTCCCCTCTTTTTTTTTTTCCACCAAACTCCCTCTTCTTTCTTTACTTCCTTCTCCTAACTTATCCATCTTCGTCCCCCACCCCCACCCGCTGCCTTCAACTGTTTGCTGACTATTTGGCTGTTCTGCAGGAACAATGAATTGCCTTTAAAAAGATTATTCTATAAAGCTAACACAAATCTTTCTCTCAAGAACGATGTAGCTACATTTCTGGGCATAAAATATGTACACTAGGGAGCAGAAACTGCTATACCTGTGAGTGCTGCCAGTACTGCAGATCATACAGTACGTGGGCGGCTTGATGGCTTTTTAAATTCAATGTTAGCAACATTTTTTTTCGTTATTGTTTTGTGAAATCTTTTATTTAAGAATACCATAAGTGTAAGGCTCTCTCTTGACTGCATTAGCAGAACCACAGGATGGCTGATGCTATGTAATTATTATCACAGAAATTTTGTCCTTTCCTGAAAGAGCATGTGTGTAATTTTGGCCCACTAAAGATTCCCAGCTGAAGTTATCACCTCTATTTTTGATGTTCTGGGATAACGTTGTATCTGCACTTACCAACTTACACATCTGACACCTCGACTACAAGAGCTTATAGTAGCTAAGTAGAAGAGCATCACCCTTTAAAACAGGTGTCCACGCTTTTCATGCCAGAGGCCACACAAAAAAAAAAATGTATAAAGTCCTGGGCCATGAGCCTTTTAATTTAAGATGAGTTTCAAGCACAATCTAGAGTAAGATGATTTTACTATTACATTTCACTTATCAATAAACAATCCTATCTTCTATAAATAATGCTTGTATGTTAGTAAACTGCTTTTTTAATTATATTGTTTTGTTTTTTTTGTTGGCAATGTAATCACTTTATGGTTTATTATTAGTTTGGAGGAATAAAACTGAAATACTGACTGATGCTGTCAGTATGTCAATCTGGATTAATCACATACATCAACTTTTGCTGTGAAAGTATTTAAAAAATGTCAATTCAAATGAATTTTGGCAGATGTGTCGTAAAGCTGCTGGATTTTGGACACAATTGTCTCCCTGTCCTCTCCCACTGAAACTGGTCAGCAGTCCATCCAGTCTCAGGTAGACCTACTCAGTTTGTGTCTGAACACCTGGTCGAGTGTTGCTTGACAAGGCTGGCGGCTAACGCTAGCATCAGCGGCTATGCTAGCTCAGATCTGTGGAATAGCTGCTAAATGTTTTGCGTTAAGGTGATATTTTAGGCTATAAGTACTCTGATGATATGACAATTCCTAACTGCGAAAATTACAGAAAACGGTGAACAGTTCCATCTGGGTGTTTTTTTAAATGTAAATGTTTCATTCATGGACCCAAGCAGCATGGTCTCGTCTGCCTCCATCATGTGACAAAGCCGAATGGGCATTTGCCCAGGGCGGCACTTTGTCACAATATGTGGGGGGGGGGGCGGCAGGAGTGGCAAGTTCTTGAATTTGTAATTTACGTGACAACGCATGAACGCAACATAGGCTCCACTCCAATTGACTGTGTGTTCAGTGCTGTGTGAGCTGTACGTTACACACTGTTCATAACAATAACTATGTCAGGTAACAAACTGCGTCGGACTCGTTTTCGGTCAGGCAAATGTGAGCTGTGCTCTAGTGTGCTCATCTGTGTCTGTGTACAGTATGTGTGTGTGTGTGTGTGTGTGTGTGTGTGTGTGTGTGTGTGCGCGCATGTGTGTGAACTGCCACTGTGGCCTTCAATGACGCACCAGATCATTAATCATTGTTAATTTTAACACCTTATTTTTTTGTGACTAATAAATCGAAATTAAGCAATTATTTTAAAGTTGTCAGTTAACATTTTGCTGGTATGTCCAGTATTGACATTTTTGTGACTTGCAAAACAGTTCCTCATAATGTGGCATTAAATTTTCCTCAAAGCATATCTGATGTTTCAAATTAGTTGTATATAAAGGTATTTCTCTTCTCAGTTCTGCAATAAATACCACTCTGAATGGGACCTGTGAAGTTGGGACTGTAGAACTGCTCTCAGCTCAGGCGTGAGTCTTGTGGTTGAGATTTAAAAAACACTACAGAGGTGACTGTCAGTCATTTTTAACCTCAGTCTTTTCTTGATCAGTGTCATTACAGAAAACAGTACAGTATCTATTTACAGCTAGATAAACTGAGCTTCCTTTTCACTTGGTGCCTCATCTGGGGAAATCTGGACTTTTCCAAACCCCTGTACAACTCTGACAGTGGAAGATGCTGGTAGCGACTTTGGAGAGTATCATCACAGTGCATTTCAATAAACTCAGCCTTAAACCTTAAACTAAACCTTTGCAACACAAGCCCATCTTTTCCATGCAAGCTTTTGTTCAGTGTGATCAGATTGCTGGTGAGATCAACCAAAAAAGCAAGATCTGCTGATCACTAAGGGTTGTTCGGTTAAACAAAGAGACCATTTTTAAAGTAGAAAGGTAAATTTCAGATCCCTGGGGCCAGATATTAAACGAGTATTTTCAAAGGAAGGCTGTGTGCACCCCACATAGACCAGGTGTACACAGTTTTAGCTGAGACAGCTGCAGGTGTCATTATGAGGGGATTAAATATAAATTGAGAGGTGGGTAACCTTGTTTCTAGGGTGTTTGCCAAATAAATTGATTGTGTTATTACTTTTGCAGACTGCAGTGTTCTGTAAACTGTCAATCAGAGGCACATTCATAAAATCCATCTTTAATTATTTATGAGAAATTAATTATTATTATTTTATTATTATTATTTTTTTAATTAATTTCATCTCCCCGTTAATAATCATTTCATTTCAATTTCAATTATAAAGTATTTTGTAAAGTCTATTTCAACATGGACACCAGGAATGAATCATGGATCATCCTTTTACTGCAATGATGGTTTGCAGAAATGTGAGGAAATGACGCTTTATATAGCCACAGCCGTGCGTAATGACAGCTGTTCTGGCACCGTTGGGGAACCTTGCTGATGCAACACAGTCGGTGAAATTGCAGTTCTTCCTCGTCGTTTTAGTCACTGAATAATTTCTAATAAGTGGTGGAGCAGGCACAAGTATTGATATGCAAACATATGTTTAAGGCAGCTTCTAAATCCATTCATGGCTACCTCTGGGAGTGGAAATGAGGCCCAGCTCCACATTGACTGAGATATGTAAAAGAGAACCAGGCGTATGTGCGTCTTTATAAATCTGCCAAAAGGGATGCATATGTAGATTTCTGTCTTTGTGCATGTACACAGTTTTGTCGTGAATGTACACAGTTTTACGCATCTAGTCCCTGGAGATTAAACGTTTTTGATTGGATAAGATTGATAGTTTTCACCACGGTATTCATTACAGTGCATCACTGTCTGTAAGTGATAATCCCCTATGGTGACAGTGACGCCTCATGTTCAGCAGACCAAATATAATTTTAATTTTAAAACAGCTTACAGGTCATTAACTGAAGGTTGGACATGGCCCGGGCTGCAGTTTGGACACTGAAGAAGAGATTCACCAGTTTTGCTGTTCTTTGACTTACATTGTTTGGTGTCCCCAAATTGCCATGGTCTACCAGCAAATTATTTTCCTGTCTAGATGACTGACTGAAATTACCGGTGTGGACGGGCAAAATCAAACCAGCCTCCCCTGGTAATACCACTGCTGTTTGGACAGAGCGAAAAAATCCTTCTCTCAGTCTGCCTCTGCTATCCAAACTTTTTTTTTCCTGATTACCAGATGACAGACTCTGCAAAAGGGCACCACCATAACTACCAACAACAGTTCAGAGGGGGAACAACAGTATTGATCGAGCCAAGAGTCATCACTCCCAGCTATCTCTTAAAAAAATCTAATGTCATGACATTAAAGGTTTGATGCCAGGATGGGGAAAAAAAACATTTGCAAAGAGACAGCCAAGTGACCGGATCTGATAGGAGGCACACGCAGAGTGTTGATTGACACAGAGCCGTGGCCCCGGTGTGGAAGACTTAAGCTGTTAATACGCCTGATAAAACTCCCACTCCATTAAAGCTATAGGCAGCGAGGGCCTTGTTAATTGCTGTGTTGACACATGACTGCTCTAATTTAAGTCCAAGTTACTTTCTTTTTCCTCATCAGGCGTAATTTTCCTGCCATGCTCAGAATATTAAACATTTTCAAACTTTCCTTCTGAAGTATTACTGTATATTCTATATATGAATATGTGCAGTAGACAGCTAATAATTCTGAGGGATTAACCCTTTGATGCACACCAAATATTAGCAAAGAACTTTGTGTCCAGACTTTGCTCTAATAGGAGTACTGCAGACTTCAGTAAATGTATTGAGGGAATCCAACTGATGAATTTCCATTGATTATGTCATTCTCAAGTCACTCTGGAGCCAGCTGCAGTCATGAGATGTGATAAGGGTGACCAGGCTGAGATGAATTTTCACTTTGGCGTGGCACAGGAAGTTGTTCCCTGTGGTACAGTGCCACGGGCCAAATGATTTTGGGTCACTAACTCTTTCATTTACTCAGTTAAGCAACGGTAAGTTCTAATTGAGCACAGAGCTAGGATGGTGTAAGAGGGCACCACTGGGAATAGTTTATACTGGGCTTTACTTTTTGAAATCACATAACTTTCAGCTTGTGTTTTGGCTGTGTCACCACAGGTTTATGTTATTCCTGGAGCATAAGAAAAACTAGAGGTGAAGGTGAAAAAAATATGTGGGCAATGTGCGACCTGAATCCATCTCCTACGTAGATACAATTTCTAAAGGCAGTATCCCAACTGGAGATGCAGTGATGTCTGGGTAACAAACAACCACTTGTCATAGTGCTATCCCCAGTGAACACACCTTGTCGGGTTGCTAAAGAACACTCATGTTTGGTGGCTAAAAAGTCACTGGACACACAGTGACAGATGGCTAAAAACCAACTGGTTCTATTGTTCGTCTGCAGCTTGGCAGGTGTCTCACCTTGGTGTCTAATGAAGCTCAGCACAAGTTCAATCAGGAAGACTTTCTTAATGCTATATCCATTCACAATTCTCTCTCTATCCCCCTCCCACTACCACTCGTACCACTGGTTCTAAAATTGGTTCAGTATTGAGGCGTGAAACGAGCTAAAACGGTAACTGGGGCAAATGCGTCCCGTATAAAAGTGCTTTTTTTCGCCACTGACCGGTTCAGATCACCAGTGCTATCTCTGCAGATAGCATATTGTAGCGGCCCTGGGACAGTGGTGAGTGTGAATGAGTGGAGTCAGCTGTCAATCAGTGTTGGAGCAGAGAGGGGGAGGGCTGCCCTGCTGGGTACTGTAAGTGAGTATGCGTGTATGAAGCGTGTGTGTTACGCTGGAAGAGTCAGAGTTTGGGACGGAGTCTTTTACGTGCTACCCCCTGGAGTGTTACCGGAGTTTTTGGAGTGCTCAAATAAACGGGCCTTTTTCCCGAACGCAAGAACAGGATGTTGCACAACACCCCGTACAGCTTCCATAGGCTGCGAGATGCTGAAGTTGTGGCTAGTTGCGCTACAAATGGATGCTAACACTCCTCTCCAGACACTGCGCCTTGCAGACCATCGGGTCTGCAGTGCTCACTTCTCCCAAGATGACTACTGCCAGCCGAAGAAGAGAAGACATCCAATCCCGAAACACCTCTTCCTCAAGAAAACGGCTGTCCCACGAGTAGAGAGAGCTACAGACACAGTGGAGCAAAGCTCGTGACATCACACAGCCCAGAGGTAAGGGAAAGGCTAGTATGCTATTTACAGAGATAGCACTGGCGATCTGAACCGGTCAGTGGTGAAAAAACACACACTTCATACACACATACTCACTTACAGTACCCAGCGGGGCAGCCCTCCCCCTCTCTGCTCCAACACTGACTGACAGCTGACTCCACTCATAGCACTGGCGATCTGAACTGGTCAGTGGCGAAAAAAAAGCACTTTTAATGCGCAAACTTATATGGGATGCATTTGCCCCCGTTACTGTTTTAGCTCGTTTCGCGGCTGCCGGCCGCATCCGCCTCCCTCAATACTGAACCAATTTTAGAACGAGTTGTACCCATGAATCATACGCACACATACACATGGGGAAAGAGGGCCCAGGTTGAAAAATACCGAAGTTGTCCTTTAAGCTTTAAGGTTCATTTCTTACATAGGAGAAATTATGTGTGATAACATCCTGTACCCTTGGTACCTTACCCATCTATCACTAAACAGACATAGTAGCTGACTAGTAACATCCAATCATATTCATGAAGATGTAAAACAGACATAACCAGACGTTTCTCTCATTCGACACACTTACGCCACTGGCATTTGCGGCTGCAGTGTGTTATATTTTTGGTATTTATTAAATCAAATAATGTGACAGTCCCCAGTTGTCTTGTGTCATTTTGATTGGTTGCCATATTTCAAGTGGGTCTTATCTAATTTGAGCCTGTCAGAGGAGAGACACAAATGCAAGAGAGTGGTGTGACGTTGATAGCTTAGAACTTTTATAAAAGATTGTGATGGACAATGAATGATGTATCTATATGTAAACCTTGATGAAAAGAAATGAATGCAGTGCTTAACATGGTGGTGGGGGACGAGTGAAATGACTGCAGAAAGTGAATTGAGCTCACCTGGTTCAGGTGAGGCCTGTATCATTTTTTGTTGTTGTCAACCAGAGCCATATAGTGTATGTTATGGCTGTTGGCTTAATGGTCATCAAATCCCTTACACCAAACAACAAATCAATTTACCACATACCTGTGCTGTGACACTAAGATTTAATGATCATACAAGGTGACCCTTTAAAAGAATCCATGCTGCTTCTTAGATTTTCTCAGCACTTCTTTAAAAGCAGAGCCATTTCTGCCAAGTCTAATTCTATAGCAGTTTGCTATAAATGGTCAGATCCTTGACATTAAGTGTCTCTGACTGAGCTGAATTAATTCATCATCGGCCAAATTCACCACAACAGCATTTTGCCAGCATGTCCCCCCAAGCTCAAATTACACTTCCACATCTGTGTGGCCACGAGGGTCCCAAGTTACATGAATTTCATCATCTGGCTGTGTCAGCGGGGGTGAACATGTATGCAAACAGACAACCCATGTAGTGTAAACAGAACCGTTTGGGACTATATCCAGCCGTTCAGGGTGCAAGCCACGTGAGTGAGGGGGGGATGGAGGAAGCCAGTACGATTGGACTGGTGTGCAGCTGAAAGATCAGAAAACAGTGACTGTTGGAGGCATGCTGCTTCAGGTCCCAGAGAAAGGATAAAATTCATTCAAGACGAGCTACAGTAATAGATCTGCGGGCTTGTCACACAGGGTAATCCATCAGGATTTGATATTTTATTGGCTAATGCAGTGCACGGTGCCAAAGTGGAGCCAGACTCCACAATGTTGCCAGATGAACCTGCATGATTTGGCTGGAGCCCTCTGATTTGGCACATCCGCATTGCCACCACAGTGTCCTCATTGAAATGAATGTGGGGGCAGTGAACATGGCCTTAAGTATGCTTCAGTTGAAGTGCTTGTTGGGCGGTCGAACAACATCTGAAAGCGTATCCAAAATCCCCTACTCCCACACCTTTGTGACATCTGAACTGCACCCCTCGTAGCAGACAAAATACTAGTTGGAGAACTGGCTTTTACGTGTGTATTTTATATACAAAGGTATATCTCTTTCTTTTATATAGAAGGATACAGAGATACCTGCGCAATGTCAAAATCCCAAAGCACAGCCCAAATAATAGATCACAGTACCATTCTAACATTACCAAGATAAGGGGCTCAGTTTGCACTTGCTCCACCTGTGCTGAAAATATATGCACTCATGATGCTGCATGGCACTTTGGGTAAAAGCAGCCGTCAAATGGCATGCTATTAGTTTCACCTATTAGACCCATTTCTGTCATGAATAGGAAATGCGGTTGGAGCGGAGACAGGATATACTGTAGTGGGACTACTTAATCCATGAAAGTGAGACAGGGATTGTGCTAATGGCTATTTAGCAGCACTCGTAATATTTTGGTACACTCAGTCTGATGCTATTCTGTAACACACACTGCATATCCAGATGTGGCGTGATTAAAGCCTTCACCTTCACACAGAATTACATTTCTGCTGATCATCTCTCTTGAAGCACTCAGCGACTGTCTCATGTTGAAAGCCATCTGATTTTTTTCTTTTTAGATATATAATTGCCAATGCCAATGTAAACATAAACATCTTCCTAGTGACAGATTTGTACATGCTGAAACAGGTTTCAGTGTGTCTGTTATGCATCATGCACAATATGATGCCATAGCTGTTGTATTTGAATTACTTTTACTGTTAAAAAAAAAACCCACTTTCTTACATGTGTACTTTGTGCATGCAGGAATTTTTTTTTTTCAAAACAAAGATGTTAATGAGGCCATAAGAGAGGCAAATACAAAACAGATTCCCCACTAAACCATGGAAGCAATTTCCTCTTTGATTTGGCTATCTATCCATCTCACATCTTATCTAGAAATATATGAATGTTGAATTACCAAATGTGGATTTTGTCACTGGAATATAGTTGTCACTGTGTGATATCTTCCATCTATTTTATCCCTCATTCCTGCTCACAGAGAGAGAGAGAAAAGGAATGAAAGGTGGAAAGGGGGGAGGAGGTATTAATTTGAAATGAGGGAGAGACCTCAAACACCTCCATTATCACAGAATTTGTTTTGGTGTTTTAATACTTATACAGTGGTAAATTCAAAATTAATTATGCATGAATTTGATGCATAAATTACGGGTTGAGACACGGGAAGCAAAACCCAGATGAAAATGGAAATCGGAAGCTATCAAAGGACGATGTCAAAAATCTTTCAGTGTGTGCAGAAGATGGGAAAATAAATGTTTATTTTCGGGTCACTGGCGATGTTAATTAGAATAGCATTTTTTTTTTTTTTGTCTTTCTCCCAAGCATGAATGGAGCTGGGCTCAGAGCTGAATGGGATTGCCATCGCAAGGCCATTTCTGATGCATTGTAAATGGCGGCTCGTCAACTTAAAGGACATTTTCAATGACAGGTTGCCTGTTCCTCTAAAGATCATATCCTCCAACCTAAGGGCTCCAAGGAGACATGATTGCAGCACTATTAGGGCATACACCACACAATAACTGGTGTTTACACTGATTGGTTATGCAGAGATTATGTTTTAATAGCACCGTGATGCTCTTACACCTGCGAATGCACTATTAAAGTATATAACTGTGGTGCATTATGTTTCATGTTAAGCTGCTTACAAAAAGATTAGCTAAAAAAGAAATCACACAGGCCTTTGCAGATGGAAACATCGGTCATAGCGAAAGCCTTCATGCACAGTGAATGATTGCGTGGCTCCATGTTGAGTGGATGTGGCCCTAAATGGCAGCTTTATTTCAATTTCCATCGGAGGCTCTGATTGCAGCCATAACCTCTCAACGAGCATCCGAGGAGAACACTTCCTCTCTGTTTGTCAGCTCCCAAACGTGCACTTCATTTGACAAACTGCTCGCAGCAGCATTTTCACCAAACATGATGGTAATCAGGCAACGCGTGTTCCTCCTGCTATGCCTTTCGCTTTTGTCCTGCACCTGTAAAGAGATTTCAGATGTGCACCAAACCTTGCCTTTCCTGAGGATGGAGTGTGTGCGTGTATGTGTTTACCGTGTGTGCAGGACCGTAAACATGATTCACCGCAGGGGTCTGATCAAATCTCTGCTGCAGCGTGGCAGGGAGGGGGAGTGGGTTTCTTTATCCGGACCAAAGAGGAACAACAAAGCTAACAAAAGTTTCTCTTCTGCTTGCAATGGAAGGTGAAAGTGCACGGAGGCTTTGTAATTTTTGTCCAGCATTTCTCCGGGTGAGTGCAAGCAACGTCTTTACATGGTTGGTTAGTCCAGCATACCTGTAAAGAATGATTTATCGAGGTGTAGTGCTTCAGTTAGCCTCCCTACCTCACCTATTCTCCTGCAGCCTCTGTAAGGTAAAGTGTTTAGATGCAGCGGTCCGCCACCAACTGCTGATCTCAATAATATGGAGCATGTTGTGTTTAGAGTACGCCTGCAGATTCACCATCTGTTTCATATCTGCCACTCTGTTGAAAGCATTAAATAGGCTGATTATAGACATTATCAGTAAGTGCCACCCATTGTGACAACAGATGTAAATCGCCCTAGCAATGGCGGTGTAAAATGGTCCCATCCGTGTCGGCTAAAATCAAACAGTCCAGTGTCACTTCTTTTATTCGGGAATCCATTTTTATCTGCAATTGGAAATCTGTGAATATGACAACTGGTGCGTTATTATTTGTAGCATCCATTGAACAAACAGGTGAGGAATAAAAGCAGAAAACAACACGTAAGCAGTTATTATAACCGCTGACTATAAAGCAGACAGAGCACCTTTCATTCTGATTTTCAAAATCAATGAAATATCTAGAGGGGGGAAAAAACACACCATAGTGTGTATCTCCATCCTTTTCAACATCGATTCAGCCACCTATCCCTTTCCAGACACCTTAAACTAATTAGGCCCTCAAAGTACAGCAGGAGAGAAGTATCCGACAATTAACTCCAGCACTGTGCTCCTATGGCATTTGGTTTTCAGCGTGTTCCATTGTTAGGTATTGACTAAATGCCACATGGGCATCGATCCCTCTCGACCATTAGCATGCCTCTGATTCTCATCTCATAATGCTGGTTATATCGTGTTTACAGTCAGAACTCTTGCACGCCTGCTGTTTGTCAGGGCAGATGAAATGATGATGTGTTAGCACTGCTGGAATATTAAGTGTCTCTCCGACATGGCAGAAGACCCCCATGATGCCACCTCTGTTTATTGGTAATGAGTGAATCGACTGTCACACAAACTCTGTCAGATAAAGTGGTTTGTTGGCAGACAGTTCCCTGCACTGACTTCTAACTAAACTAAAAACAACTTTAGACAAACATGACAGATAGTTTGTGCTAATTTGACCAGTAAATGCAGTCAAACTTTTTTTTCCTAAGCTACAGAACAACTTAAGTCAGACTGATACCATGACCCTTTCTCCACCAAAATTAAATTAATATGATATCACATACAAAAAAAGTTCATCAAAATACAGGCAAAAATCATCCCGGAGTCATTTGAAACAACTAACGAAAATCACTATGTTATTAAAAGTGTGAATCTTTCCCACTCACACACTCAAGGGTGTAGTGATGTTAGAACTATGAAACTAAGTAGGGGAGAGTCACCATAGTTGTGTCCATAATCGTATCATTTTTCACCTTTCACTCATTTACTCAGAAATTCTTCTAACTACATTTCTAAGATCTTTAGGCAAACAGCCCACGTGTGTGTCTCCTATCATAAACTACTTAAAAGTAATGATAGAGAAAACAAGTGGTAGAGAGTTATAGCTAAAGTAGACACTGTCTGATGTCTTAGGGACTGTCCCAGTAACCCCCCTTAGCCCTACCCCTACCTTTGTGCGTTCTGGCGAGGCAAAAGACTTGCTAGTTTTCCATTGAGCATGTAAACACAGCTGTAAACTCAGCTACACCTGTACGCAGTGATCACCACCACCACTCATGTAAACACACACACACACACACACACACACACACACCTACATACTGTCTGTCTCGCTACTTTTATTATGTTGGTCCATGTACATAGTGCACAAACATGTTCAATCTGTCTTTTGCTACCATCAAACACACACACACACACACACACACACACACACACACACACACACACACGCACACACAGATGCACATAAACAACTGGCAGCCAATTATTCTCTCTTTAATTATTTTGCGTGCTGCCCTTTATGGTGATTACCGTGACCTTTCCCTCCAGAGCATCTCCTCCACTCTGCCTCTGCCAGACCGCCATCTTGGAGGCTTTTAGCCCCTATGTTTCAACCGCTCTCCCAGAAAGCCGACCCCCATAATCGACCAGGCGAAAGACTGAGACCAATTAAAAGTATTTTACCCAGCACTTAAGGCTGACAGGAGCCGGCGCACTCAGCTCAGCAAATGCCATTTTAACGGCAAATTCATGAATGTGTAATTGTTGGGCTAATGAACCTGATGGTTTGAGTGTTGTAATAGAGGGACCCCCACCTGGGCCATCACACATACTCTCACACACACACACACACACACACACACACACACACACACACACACACACGCACGCACAGTCATTTCTGCTGTTTTTATTCATTACACTTGATTATTCAGCTAGCAGGAGAATCAAACCAATGTCTAATTCTTCGAGACCCTTAAACCTGGTTTAGATTGCCATTTATCACGCAGAGAGAAATGTATATATACAGAGAGAGAGAGAAACATTTACTTTTTTTTTTTTCTTACATTGGGGTCTTTTGGCTAAGATACAGTATATGTCAGTTCTCACATGGTGCATATTCAATTCACCATGATCATGTAGTTACTATTTGAAACTATGGGTCCATGGTTTCAAAATTATACAAAAGTAGGTGTCTTTTCCACTTTCACACTTGAGTTTCTCAGCTGTGGCTAGCTAGCTAATTCAGCTACGATTAGCTTAAAGGTCCAGAGCGTAGGATTTAGGGGCATCTATTGTCAGTGATGGAATTTAAGATTAATAACTATGTTTTCATCAGCGTACAATCACATGAAACTTGAACCTGAAGAATTGTTGTGTTCTTGTTAAGTTAGAATGAGCCATTTATATCTACATACATAGCAGGTCTTCTTGAATGGATTCCATGTTGTTTCTACAGTAGCCCAGAGAGGACAAACCAAACACTGGCTTTAAAAGAGTCAGTCACATTATTGCTTCAGCCACCACAGTTGTCCTACATGCTTGGAATATAGGGAGGAAGTTTCAGTTTGTTGCAATCTGCAACCTCACCACTAGATGAAACTAAATCCTACACACAAGACCTGTAATACCTTGAAACCCTGTATCTGACGGACTTTTGTATATTTCCTGCTGACTTTTAACAAGAATCTTGTATAAGGAGCCTTACAATCTGCATTTGATGGATGTATACATGATATCATGCTAGGAGACTGAGGCTACAGCTTCATACTCTCGCCACCAGACAATCAGAGATCTCCACCTTCTGATAGTCTGGGGACACTCTTCTCTAAAGTGTGTTTAACACACTGGCGAAAACGGCCGGCGACAAAGCAACGCCTCTTGCATTTTTTAAAAGGACACGCCCTCCCGGAAATGTGCACTCCCCCTTTTCTCGTCTGCAAGGACACAAACACACAGAGAGAGCTTGAAAATGGATGCCGGGAGATTTAACTCTGTTTTATCAAACGTGTGCTCAGTCCACAAGATTGTGGAAATGAAGGACTTACAGCGACTTGAGCCATTTTGTACCGCTGCACGTGTTTCTAGTGGGACTATGTTTACGAGCACAAGAGTTCAGCGAGCTTACTATTGGTTCTGCAACGTAGGGTGTTTTTTTAAACTCTGAAATTGTATCCGCCCATCTAAACACAAAATCAGGGAGAAAGTCATCAGTCTTTAGTTAAGCAAAGCGTCTAAAGACTGACTTCTGAGTCTAACAGCTGCATGACCCAGGCAAAATGTCAGCATCCTCATCAGCTGATGATCCATGTAGACACAGAAATAAAGAACAGTTTTAAAGCATTGTTCTTGTGTTATTGTGGTGAAGAGCCTTCTAGTCTTTGTATGGAAGTAGAAAAAGAAAAATCAGATTGTTATTTATTTCTGTCTGTTGTTACTTTGTATACATTTGTCACTGACGTGACAACAGAAAAGGCTTCTCAGATGAGAACTCATCAATGTGCTTAGCAAGCGTAACACTGTTGGCTAGAGCTGCTGTGTAACTTCCCCAAATTTCATAAAGAGCACAATAGAACTGCTAACATTTAACTAACCTTGAACAGCTTCCACAATCGACTTCACACAGCGACAAAATACATGCTAGTCATGACCAGTAACTGTACCACAACCAGTAACCCAACAAACTTTCTAGTTAGTGAACATGTTTTTTGCACCAGACATCATGGGTTCTACTATCCTCAACCAAACGGCCCAGCCAGATCACAGTCAGATGCACCTGGCTAAGCAACACATTCTCAGTCTGACCTTGTCACATACTGTCATGGACTTTTCATGTCCACATATGACGTGTAAGGTGCCCTAGGTGGGATGGTTGTTGAGGTTCTAGGACACCCTGTCAAGTTCTGCCTGTTACATGTATTGTCTTCTTTCAAGATACATTTTTCGTGCTGCTAATGTTTGTTTCTCAAAAAAATTAGTCGGGTCAATGATCCACCTGCACATGGGCTACGATTGAAAATGAATAACAGTTGAAAGTATTCGAAATGTCCATCCCCATCTAGCTATGATGCTAGTTAGCCAACTTTGGCTAAAGCTTACCTCTCGAGGAGAAGAGTAGCCACTTCGACATCCGATTTCAAATTCTTCTCCGCTTTCAACCGTCTCCACCGTTCAAAAGCATCTCCTATATAGACCCTCGCTTTGCCTCAAGTTTTGTCTTGGCGTTTTTGGGAATCATAACGAGGTCGTTTGGGTTTAGTCGCACCGTCAGCCATTGTAGCTCAGTCGTAACTGTAACTGATGCTGAGACTCTACTGACTGCGTGACTGGTAGATGGCGGTAGGTGGCACAACAGGCCAAAACACAAATTCAAAACATAAACATGATTTGCGGACTGTAAAAATGTTTTTTAAATGCAAATATTCTGGCTGTACTATTGCTGTTGGTGAGATCAGTATGTTATATTAACATTATTCCTTAGTCTCTGTGACATATTAGGAGGATTTTACAACTATTTGTTTTAGATTTCTTACATATAGCTCCTTTAACTTTTGTCCTTGTCCTGCTGCGTTTCCTCCTGATACCTGATGCCGTATAATCAGAACGCCAACCGGCCGTGTATCATACCAATGTTAAAGGACGCCTTGTTTCATTGCTTTCTGCAAGTCACTGCCCAAATTAATTAATTATGTGATCAGGCTTCCTTGGTGCACCTGAACACTGGTTGACATCAGACAGAACACATTATTATAGGTAGTTTAAAGCTGTGAAAACCATGGCTTATTAAATTCACTACTTTCACCCCATTTAATCACGGAGCTGTCCCCGTCATGGCTCACTGACTGTTTGGGAACCCTGCTGAGAGTTTGCCTCAGAAGAAACTCATTGTTGTCTGGGACATGGGAAGAAAATTACTTTTAAACTTTAGTTTGGAACCAAATAATGTCCATTCCATCATGTTGCTCATCAGCCTCACATTTACTTGCATATCTGGTCAGCTTTGTAAAAAACAAATGACAAGCAGATATTATCCTGCTTAACCAGTGTTTAGGATGGATTCACTGGGTGAAAGACTGACAAGAGCAGACAGTCCTGAGAGAGTTAGAAGTGGAGTGAGGAGTTTTAAGAGATGTGTAACTTATTTTTTTGTATAGCTATGTGAACTGTTTTAAATGCGTCCAGTCTCTAACAAACCTGTTAATATGCAGAAGAAACTCCCTAGAATATTGATCAATTCGATATGTTTGATGCACACGTAAGGAGGGGGGCACTGTGGTTATTTTACAACAGTATGATGCTGGTTGGTTGCTCAAAATGTAAGCAGTTGATCTATCATGCATACTAGCTGCCTTCAGATAGCTGTGAAGAGAGTCACTAGTGTAAAGGAAAGGCCTTCAATATAAAACACTAAGGCACATCACAGAACACAAGTGTTGATATTTACATGTTGAAAAGAACCCTTCCCCGCACCTGCAAGCTATTACAGAGATAACTACAAACTAGAATTACCGCCTCGCGGTTGTATGCCTCTGCACACCACTCAAGTTGCACTTACAGTTTACATCCACATCTGTGAAAACATGAATGCTTCACACACATCTTCCCCCCGGCAGCACAGAAAATCTATACTATCAGCACAGTTTCAAGGTGGGCACCCAAGATTAGGGTAACCGATTCAGTGTCTGACTATATGTCTCTTATTCTGTTCCTGAGTTATGATGCTGAGTAATGAGTGTCTGCAGAACATTATGATGTCACAGTAAAGTTGACCTTTGACCTTTTGGATATAAAATGGCATCAATCAATCATTGTACCCTATTAGACATTTGTTTAAAATGTTGTCATACTAAGCAAATGAAGTCCTGAGTTATGGCCAAAAACATGTTTTGTAAAGTCACAGCGACCTTTAACCACTAATCAGTTCATCTTTGAGTCCAAGTGAATGTTTGTGACAAATTTGAAGAAATTCCCTCAAGGCGATCATGAGATATTGTGTTCACAAGAATGAGACAGATGCAAGGTCACAGAGACCTTTGACAACCAAAATCTAATCAGTTTATGATTGAGTCCAAGTGGACGTGTGTGCTAAATTTGAAGAGCTTCTCTCAAGATGTTTCTGAGATATCGTATTCACGAGAATGGGACAAATGGACAGACTACCCAAAACGTTAAGCCTCCAGCCAAGGCTATCGCTGGCACAGAGGAATAAAAACAGGCCCAAACGTGGTTAGAGCACACATTCTGCTCATGACATGATGACATCAGATGTTACCCACATTCTTTGCCCCTCCCCGAGTATTAAACCCAAGCCGGTGCCTACAATTCTTTGGCCTTGGTATTAATGCTCAGTCACAAGTGTTGATTGTAGCTGGTTAGTCATACATGTTCCTTTGGCTACTGTTTTTTGTCCTAAACTGATTCCAAAAAGTAAAACTTCATAAAGCTCCATAAACAAAATGGTCATAATGATTTTAGGTACTTGGTTGGAGATGGCCGAGATGAGTTCCCTAGAACTCGAGAGGACAAGTTCTTGGGAAATAAAGTCCTCTTAACACTTATTTGGAAAGTTTGTTTGTAGAAAACAAAGCTGGATTTTGGTTGGCTTTCGTCCATTATGGGGTTTATTTTTACAAAAAAAAAAAAAAAAGAAAGAGAAACTCTTGTTAAAAAGAAGGCTCCATCATATATACAGGATTTGGTCCAATTTTGTTAATTCTTGTGACCACAAATTCCTGGAGGGACTGATAAATCAGGTTTGTGCTGTTTAATGTGCAAAAAGGCGACACAGTTATTAGCCTTAGCAGGAGAACTGCAGCAAATTAACATACAACCCTCCCACCAGAGCTCACATGAGTAACAAAGGTCATGGCAAGTACATATGTTTGTAATAGAGTTAGAAGATGGTTAACCTCACTCTCATGGTGGACACTCTAAATGCCACCTAATTTAAAAGCACATTTAAATTAGCTTGAACACTGGTGTGGCTATCAATCATGCTGTCAGGTGCAGGGTAATGCTAATGTAACACAAATGTTGTGTAAAGATTTCAAAATACAAAATTCTGTTTTTTGCACATGCAATATATTTTTTTATCTCTTCTGTAATATGTATTATGAAGGCTTCTTTAATATAAGGTGTTTTTTTTTTTATTCTCAAAAAAACGATGAATAATAAGAAAATAGGGATCAGCTGTGTATCCAGAATGTCCATGTCTGCCTTTCTTTCTCTCTGTTCAGCTGTGTGTTGTCCCTTCCTGGGGTTATTACACGGACCTCCACCAGGCTTTGTTTGGCCTTCCACAAGGCTCCAGCGGGACCTAATGACTTTCATTATCAGATGGGGGAATTTAATTTGAGCTGCACCGCTGTCAGAGATGAGTAGCCCGATAGGGAGCCACGCAGGAGAAAATAAAAGAGTGAGTAATTACTCTTTAGGGTTGTGGGTGGGGTGGGTGCAGTTTGTGGGTGACGAGAGCACAGCGGGTCGAGACACTGAGAGAAAGAGAGACACCGAGCGTGGTTTATGAAAGAAATCAACAGTGAGTTGCCACCGTCAGGTTATGAGATTTGAGTTGGGATCCGTTTCCTCATTGTGACTGGAGCAATGGTCCGCGTTATTATCCGCGAGGCCGCTAGACGGGTTAGCAAACAAAAGGGGAAGCCGGGTGAGGGCGAGAAGCTGTTTGCGGGGACACGAGAGCGAGGCCAGATTAGTAATGTGTGATTAGGAAGCTATTCAGTTGCGGAATTACTGCCTTCTACCTCTCGACAAACACGACTGAAGACAGAAATGATGGCAAAAGATAAATATTCATCAATTTCATTTCAATTTCTCCACACAGTTTGTTGCATAAAAGCTATGGCTGTATATATGAATACTTTTGCAAAATCTACAAGATAAAAAAACAGTTGATGGCAACAGATGCAGATAAGGCTGCTGTTGTTGCTATGGGGATCATCGTCAAAGCAGATGTTGTGACATTGTCTTTCTCAACTCACTCACAGCTCACTTTGGCAGTAGAAAAGTGACACCATAGCGCCAACCTTGATGAAGACAAGAAGGCTCCAGTAAATGAAAATCTCTCTGAGGTGTGCCATTGCCAGCTCCACTCCCTGCTCTTCCAGCATTTGTAAATCTCCCATCTGTCTCCACAGGTCTCTCCAATAGCAGGAAGCCTGCTCTGCTGCAAAGCATCAGTGTGGTAGCTTGTGCTTATCAGCCAAGCATCAGAGGCTGCCAAACAACACAGGATAAAGAAAGCTTAAAGTGTACAGCTTGTTGCAGCACATACAGGCGTGCGCTACTGTTGAAGTCAAACTGATAGTATTATTATTTTTGTCACATATCCTTGGTGTTTGTTTTTATATGTACTTACTGATGATAATTGTAATTACCAATCTTTAATTGGTTGTTTTCAGCAATAGCACTGCATACATTAGTGTCTACTGGAAATCAGTGCTAATGTTAGCAAACTAGGCTAACTAGCATCCTATTTTCAAGTGGAGAACAGACTGTAAAATTAAAATCGTAGCCACCTGACAACGGGTGCAAGGAAATATTGAGTAATACACTTGAGTAGTGCAACATTATTATATGTTATGGTGTTTTGTAGGGCGGCGCGGTGGTGTAGTGGTTAGCACTGTTGCCTCACAGCAAGAGGGTTCCTGTGAGGATTTTGCATGTTCTCCCCATGTCAGCATCGGTTTTCTGTGGGTACTCCGGTTTCCTCCCACAGTCCAAAGACACGCAGGTTAATTGGTGACTCTAAATTGTCCGTAGGTGTGAATGTGAGTGTGAATGTTTGTCTGTCTCTGTGTGTCAGCCCTGTGATAGTCTGGGGACCTGTCCAGGGTGTACCCTGCCTCTCATCCAATGTCAGCTGGTGTTAGGCTCCAGCCCCCTGCGACCCTCAAGAGGATAAGCGGTTACGGAAATGGATGGATGGATATTGTTTTGTGACACTGTATCAGTTCTCAAAAACACTATCTATTTAAAATTAGTGGTTACATGCAAATATTCATGGCAATGGATGCATTTTGTGTTCAAACCCACAACTGGATAGCAGTGTTGTAATCTTTCTTCAGTTATTTGACTTTTGACTGTGATAAAACAAATGCCGACTGTACTGTTCTGATTGCATTAAAAAAATGTAAACATTTTTTTACTCAGATTTCCTAAAATTAGATTACACAAGTTGCCATATATAACCTTGTTGACCGTATATACTATCGCAAATATTGAATTGTAACCCCCGAATCATGATACCTATCATATTGCCAGATTCTTGGCATTACACAGCCCTAATCATGACGTCATGGTTTGGTTAGTGGAGTCCCATTTTAAAGCCCCGAGTTTAGCATTTTGGTAGGCCATCTTGGATTTTTGAGCCAGAAATGGTAGTATTTGGACGAGTAAGGAATGGATCAGCCGAGGACGCTATCCGCAGACAGCCTGTCACTTAAATTGGTTCGCCTTTAACTATGCATAACTTTAAACTTTAGGTGGCTTATTTAAAAATTCACCCCCGTTCAGTTGTCATGGATGTTGAAATTAGCTATAGAGACCAAAACTGTTGTTCGTACCAGGCTGTAAACATGTTTATTTCTGCTGTAAAGTTGGGCATTTTAACATGGGGGTCAGTGGGGATTTACTTGCTCTTGGAGCCAGCCTCAAGTGGCCATTAGAGGAACTGCAGTTTTTGACACTCCCTTATTGGCTTCATTGTTCATCTCCGGAGGCTGAAATTTGGTGGAATATAGACGAAGTATACAGAATACAGAATAGGTCCACCAGAAATGTTACATGTTGAAAAGGCACAAATAAGTTAAATCTCTGATATTTATTTAAAAAGGGGAAAAACAGCTTGTACAAGCGTTTGTTGGCTGTACCAAACTATGATGTGCTCCAGGCAGTAGTTGACAGCATGTCTCCTAGCAACACTGGGTCTCGACTGTCAGTCAACCACTGCCCACCCAGAGACCTGAAGCTTAGACACTGTTTCCATAAATATGTCCAACAGTTTTATCTTCCTTTCAAACATGGATATAAATACATATAATATATAAAATCAGACAACAGCATTATATCTTCTGACACAAAAAAAGTGACAAGAAGTCAAATTTCTGTTGGAATTTTGGAAAAACGTAATAAACAATCACACATAAAAAGCAATGAGTATCAGGCACTGATTCAGTACATCAAATCCAAGGTAAGAATTATTATCTACCTATTTTAGGTCAGCCTTTTTGGTACGCTGCATACTGGAAATGAATGCATGACAATCAACATAAACCACATTATTGGTATTTTATTGCAGTACTGCATCATCGCAGGTATTGTTCAGGCCACTTTGAAACCCCTCAAAGCCATGACAGCTACGTTTGTCAGGATAGATTTCAAACTGATTTCCCCAGTCTTTATGAACAACAAAGGTGTTAACGCTTGAGTGAAAATTGAGATTGAAGCTCAAATATGTGAATTTTCCTCTTGCGGGGGCTCACAGTGCAGTATCGGTTCCACCCCTCCTCCCCCTTAGCTGGTCAAAATCCTGCTTTGACACATGTCACTCATTTTGATGAGCTGTCTACCTTGAAACGCTGTTTAGCCTGAGGCTGAGGAAACCAGTATGTATAAATCAGGCACAGGCACTGAGGAAGCTGACAGGGAATGTACATTTATAAAGCCAAAAGCCACTGCTGGGAGATTTACCCATGAACCAAAACCCATAAAATAAAATATTAATCACTGCTTTAATGTGAAAATTCCTTCTTAAAATTCCAAAAATCCCACTTTTCCTCCATCTCCAGATGTTCATATGGTAATAGCTTCATTTATATGACCAGCAGAGAGCAGCATTGCTATCTGTTTGACAATATTGAGACATCTGGATTGAAGACCTTCTCACACTGTCTGTTACCTGCCACTGAGTCAGTCGTGGTGTTGTTGGGCGGATGGTGTCTGAATGAGGAGATCTGAGGGAGAAAAAAGTGTGACAGGAGGGTGGATAACACAAAGACAGAGAATAAAGCAACAGTGACTGACAGATGGGCAAGACAGGGGGAAACTTAAACACTGTAATTCTCTGCAGATCTGATGGGAGTCAGAAGATTAAAATTAAAATGCCTAATTTAATTTGTGTTACATTCACAGTCACTTTGCGCTCCGTTTCATGATCAGAGTGTTATATCCCACCGAATGGAAGCTATCACCATCGTCACCTTCCTCACATGTCAGCACATCTTCCCTGTCATACATCTTTAATGGTGATAAAAAGAAATTAGTCAGCCATGCATTAGAACCTAAAAATAATAAGCTTCTGTTAACCAGTGATTAGCTACATACTTTAAAGTTCCTTGACTTGCTCTAACAACTTTAAATGTTATCTACATCTTCATTATTGTCATGAATCCATACATACAAAAGGACGAAAGCTCTAATGTGGATTCAGCATGTCCTGCTGTTCCATATAAAGAGTAGATGGATCTAATAACTTCCACAGTCTGTTCAGCAAATTGGCTGTGTGCCTGAGTACTGTACATCAATGGGGAAAAACATGACACACTGCCTGAATTAAGGGCTGATACTCACTCAGTGTACCTTATGAAAAACAAAAAGTGGGCAACTAATACCTGTGTCCTCTTTTGAACTAAGAGATACTGGCTGAACATTTATTTTTAAGAACTAACCATGGTGGGTTGCTGAGCATGCTAATAATGAGCCAATATTGTATCTTAACTGACTTGGTGCACATTCATATTCAAGCATGTTTGAGAAGTTAATCAGCAGCTCCTTCGGTGGTTTGTGAGAATAACTGTGATAAGACAAACAACAGTGAGACCATCTGAAAATTCCATGAAACAGTGATGATTTTGTAGAAAACCTAAGCTAAACCAACAATTAAAGACAATCTCAACATGTGTAACTGTATGGTAAAGGTGGTAACAGGACCCAGACTAGATCCAATGCAAAACCCGTGGAAAACCTACCTCCACCTAATGTGCATTTTCAAGATCCAAAAGCAACCCAACTGCCCAAACAAAATGTTGACAGTCTAGGTTTCTTCAAACCACTGATGGATTACATTTGTATATCATGAAGTAGATACATTAAACTTTATGTTTCCTTACTGTTCAACAACGCTGTGGTTAATGTGTGGTTGGGGGGGGGGGGACAACCCAGTTTGGAAAATAGTTCAGAAAGGGTCACATTTTGACATTAAAAAAAAAAAAAACATGGTTTTGGTGGTACAATACCAGCTGGAAATGCAATGATGTCTCAGTAAAAGGCATTAGGGTTGTCCCCAACTGAGAATTACGATAATCAAATCGGATTTGGCTGTTCAATACAAAAAATCAAGTATTTGTTCTGTTGTCGCCCTGCCATAGTCTGGCGACCTGTCCAGGGTGTACCCTGCCTCTTACCCATTGTCAGCTGGGATAGGCTCCAGCCCACCTACAACCCTCAAGAGGATAAGCAGTTACGGAATATGAATGAATGCATGAACGTTGTTTTGTCTCATATAGTGCTTGTGAGTTTGGATGGGGCTTAGTGGGATTTCCAAGGTGACAGCAACGCTTATGTTATATAGTAAATAAGCCCAGTTAGTCCTTTCGAGCTAATGTGTGCTAACTATGCTAACAATGGATTGGAAATGCACAAAAACATTTTTTGCCAACACTAGATATCCAACAAAAGCCAGAGGCTGTACCACATTGAGTTGCTGTGAGCTGTAAATTCTCCACTTCCAAGCAAAAGGCAGAAGATAAAGTTATCTCAGAGCCTGACCTATCAAAGCCGCTCCCTCCGGGCAGCTGCCTCCAACTCACTCTGACTTAACCTGGGCCTGGGTCCACAGCTGCCTGTACTAGAGAGCAGCATGGAAGTGAGGAGTGCTCACTGTGCAGCTTAATCTGGGGGCCGAAAGGTTTCCAGAAGTACACTGCATACTGACTGAGGGGTCTCAAGTCTTCAGTTTCAGGGGGCAGCCCTAAAAATGAACTGCTTTCATGGCACTATACCTGCTGGGAAAAAAAGAAAAATATTCATGTTTGGTGACTAAAAAGCCATTGAAAACACAGCGATGACTCACTAAAACACAACAGGTTTTGCTATTTGTTGGTCTCAGACAGTGGTCTGCTGTGGTCTAGTTTGGCAGGTGTCTTGCCTTCGTGTGTTACTATCCTTCATCCCCTCTTGATGACACAGTCAACTCATAAACTATGTCAATGTCATTTTGAAAACGCTGATATGATACATATAAAAAATAAGAATGTAACAAATCTGGGGTTTGCAGAAACATGCAATGCCAACATTTCTTCTGAGGACTGGGCTGCCAATCGGGATCCAAGAAGGATTTAGCCTAGTGTCCTTAGGAGTCAAGTCTATATTGGATGATTTCAATCCTCATGATTCATGTCCACTGCCAACGTCCTGTGCCAACGTCCAGTGCCAAAGCAGGAAGCAGTGTGCCCTAAATGTAACAAGGTGGAGCGTAAAGTTACATTCAGGTAGCAAGCAATGCCTCCATTGTTTTCTATATAAACATAACAGCAGTGGCGAGGAGAGAGGGCGGCTGACGCTGTCATGAATGTTCATCACTATTTGCCGTTGTTGTCTGAGTTGATGATGGTTCAGCTTTTTCATTTTCTCTCTGCAGATGACAGCATGACCATGGCGAACAACAGAGTGGTGGATGGGCGTGAAACGCATCTGACTGTATTGCATGCTTTCAAAGCCTAATATAATGATCCTATTCAACTATTCCACTATTACTACTATTAAATATTGTTGTCTGGTACAAAAAGCCCAGCAGGTCAGGAGCAGACACAAATTCATCATGCTCCGGTAAAGGGATGAAGTACAACTGTATATGACACAGAGAATGAAAAGACTTCTATTCCTCCCTTTTTTCCCCCCATGGCGTAAAATGCATTCTCCCTACTTTTCACCTGCATTTTAGAATCTGGTTGCTGAACTGAGGGTCACTGCAGATAACACTACAATGTGTAATGTGAATGCAGAAAAGTTGTCATTCGTTGCACACTGTACGCTATAATATGACCTTGTTTGAGAGTTGTGTGAAGCAGAGATCAACAGTGCAAGAGGCATCCCAGACTCCAGACGAGACATCACGTCAAACCTCCTTTTGACTTTTCCCTTTTTTCTTCCCTCTGCTCCTTGTCTACTTATTTATTCCAATCTCAGAACACCATGTTCCCAGAGAATATTTCACTTGAATATTTCACTACATGCTCTCTCTCCCATCCCCCCCAACCACCCCTCCACCCTTGATCCTCACTCTCTGTCTGCACGTTATAATACTTATTTATTTCAGGAATAATTTTTTGGCGAATTACAGCAAAATGGCTACAGCTGTAATCAGAGGATAAGTAGCAGCCGACATGGCAGGTGTTTGAGGCGAGATAAGGCGAGAACCATTGTGAGACCGTGCCTCACTTCCATTTAAATGTTTTGGGGCTTCGACTTCCTTTTTTGATTTGTTACCTACAGCTTCCCTGTGAGCTGTCAGGAGGGAGATAGCAGGAGTTGCTCCTTAATGTGGTTTCCTGGGCTACCGTGTTCACGCCGTCCTTCAGATGTTAGGGGTTAGATTCTGGGCATGCCTGCGTGGTGCGACTCAGATGAGTGCATGTCATCGGCGGAGTTCATTATTATATTACAAGGAATCCTGGTTTAAATCTTGTTTGCCCTCTCAACTTCAAAAACAGGAGGGGGAACAGGTTGCTGCACATGTGCACATGCATGTGCAAAGGGGGCGTGGTGTGTATTGGACCATGCCCACACCCGTGCATCCTGACTCATAGATATATATTACACCCACGGTGACATATAGAAAAGCACACACACACACACATCTGTCTCATAGGAGGCAGTTGTTAATTATATCACTGTGCTGTTTTGTTCCACCAAGTCCTCCAGAGAAGCTAAAGCCAACGCGTTCATGTTTGATTTTTGGCTCCAGCACTCACAGAGAGAAAACTGTTTCCACCATGCCCTTAGTCCCCCATTATTAAGCCAATAAAGCAGCATACAATGCTATGTGAGTGTGTGTGCGTGTGTGCGTGAGTGTGAGTGTTGCGGGCAGTGGTGGGGGATCCTCTGCTGAAGCTGCAACTGTATAGCAGTCTCATTTTTATTAGCTCCCAAGACACAATGGACGCCAAGAGAAAACATCAGAGCCTGCACCGTCCTCCTTGCTTCCTTTCTTCTAAATTAAAGTGATATCTCATTGCCGTACAATAGACTAGCTGTCTAACAGCTGGGAAATGGAGAAGAATGATAGTGATGCCTGCCATCACTGAAAAGATGCGTCTGCTTTGTTTCAAGACATTTTTGGAAAGATGTTTACATGGGGATTCAGGGGAGGTGCAGCGCTGTCTTGATCATGAATTTAAGTTGACAATTAATTGTCATAGAAATAATTGCTATTGAGGATTTAATTGTATATTTCTGTTCATTTTAGGTCACACAGCAGTGCTGGCTGGTTTGGCTTTGCAACTAGACCTAAGTCCACGCTGTTAATTTCGATTACTGGCAAAGTAGTGTCAGCTAATACTCAAATAGTTTGCTAAAACAGCATTTCACATCTTGCTGTGCTGCACATTTTATTTTAACTAGTTTGTTTTAAACTGTAGGCTGACATAATGAAACAAAAATGTGGCTCAGGACAGTTAATTTGTTAAAATGAATATATCAGTTAATATTTTAATATGTCCTGCATGAGCTTCCACACCAAGTTCAGCAGGGGTGACCTGGCAACAAAAAGCTGCCTTAGAATTTACTGTTAAAGCCCCATTTCCACCGAGCAATACGGTACAGTACAGTTCAGTTCGGTATGCTTTTTTTCCATTTCCGTGGAACTGTTGCGTACCGTTCTCATTTTTGGTAAGACTGCCGGCAACTTTTAAGGTGGAACGTTAACTTGTAATGTTACTCAATGCATGAGGTGAAGATGTGAATCAATCAACACACCTTAAATTGCACTGTGACAACTTTGAGCATCACTTTAGTTTTTATATGACAGACTTCTGGTAAAGAGTGGATCTTAAAGCGTTTATGTATAATTTGCAGCTGGGTTATCTGACAGAATATGTTCTAATCCTCATTTAGAGAAAAAAGAACACTAAACCCCTGAGCTTGCCTGAGAAGGACTAAATGCACAAATACGCTGTTTTTAAATATCCCATGGCGAGAGACTCTCACTGCAGCCTGTTTTGTTTTGTTCTGAAAGTGTTGGCATGCAGCCTCGTTCTGTGGATGATGAACGAGGTGCAGACTTTCCTCTGTGTCACTGATAATGAGGATATACTGTGACTGCTGGATGGGGCAGTGAATGACAACAACCCTGCCCACATTTAACGGTACTGTTTGCAGTGGAAACGCTAGGTGGACCTAAGGTCTTGGTACCGGTACATGTTTGTTGATTTGTGTGTGCAGGATGCATAAATTAAAAGGTAAATCAAAATAGTTAACAGTGTTTAAATGCAGAACTACATCAGAACAAGCGGTGGCCTCCAAGGCTGAAAAATGAAGCCAATGTGTAAGTGCCAAAAACTGCAGTTCATCGAATAGCCACTTGAGACTGGCTCCAAAATGGAGTAAATCCTCATAGACACCCATGTTAAAATGTCCAACTTTACAAGTAGGTGTAAGTACAGCTGGAGAAGACATGTGACAAGCCCTCTATCTACATGATTCACCCACCATAACTACACATAAGTCCTCAATCAGCTCCCAGGTCCCAATGAAACTGTTAAGTTAGTGATTAGCTAGCTAGTACTACATTAAAAGAGAGGCAGTTAAGGTTAGGACAAAGACAATGATAAGGCTACATCTCATTATTTATGCTAATGCTAAGTGAGAGATTAGCTTGCTATGAAGTTTTAGGGTTAAATGAGAGGCAGTTAAAGTTAGGGTAAGGATAATGGGAAGGCTACATCTTATTAGTTATAAGTGAATCACGCATTCATGTATAATAAATTATAAAGTGCATCATTGCTACATTGGGTCTCATACTTATTCAAGACAGCATCATGTTGTAGCAGGGTTCAGATAAACGTCCTGTTGGTGGGTTTGTCTTGTACTTGTGGAGGGTGCAGTTTGGAGGGGTGTGTTATGTACTTTGCAAATGGAATGTGTCTGCAGCTATACATGTGTCCAACTTTCCAGCAGTAATAAACATGTTTACAGCCTGGCACAAATAACGGTTTTGGTCTCTATAGCTAATTTCAACATTCACTACAACTATACAGGGGGAAGACATTTTTTATAATTCACCCATCTTCATTTTATAAAGGTCCAAAGTCATGCATTTTTAAGGCAGGGCTTCTTGAGTGACAGGCTGTCTGCGAGGTGTCACTATGACTATGACTATGACTATGAGTCAGATCCACCCCTCACTCCTCCACAGCTCCAGCCTCTCATCCAAATATGGTCACCTCTGGCTCCAAAAAATTATTATTATAGATATTATTTATCTATATAAGTCTGTGCATTATAATCAGCAGACTCTATCCAATGGAACACACTATATTCTAGTGGTGGAATGTAAGTACATTTACTTAAATATTTACAATTATGAGGTACTTGTAGTTTACTTGAGTATTTCCATTTTGTCCTACTTTATAGTTATACTTCACTCTCAAGTATCAGAGGGAAATATTATACTTTTTATTCCATTATATTATTTGATACCTTAAGTTGCTAGTTACTTTGCATAATAGGTTATAAATACAAAATATAAATAAATTAAGATATGACGATGTATTCTTATTGATTAAACTACCCAGCAGTGTATAAAGTAATTAAAATGAGCTCCTCTGTCTGCAACATTTAAGTGATGAACATATTAATGCATCAACAAATATATTATTGGAGAATAATATTTTTTTTCTGATAGTATAATGAGTACTTTTAATTTTAAAATGTGTTTTTTTTTATGCCAACAGGTTGTTTTTTTATGCTTTCAATTTTGAATGCAGGACTTGTAACAGTATTTCTTCACAATTTTACTTTAGTAGAATATCTGACTTCTTCCACCACTGCTATATTCACACTATATGTTCACACAAATCACACTATATTTTCAACAAACTTAATATACATAAGAGCACTATTTTACCAAATATCAGCATATTTATATCACACTTCGCATTTAAGCATGAAGAAACACTGCTCACTCCTCTTTGAAGATTTTGCCTTTTTTGACACTGTCCTCAACATCATCTGCAGACTGCTTAATTAAATCTGTATCTTAGCACACTTTGCAGTGTCAGCCAGCAAGCCTTTTTTTTTTTTGGTACACCTTCTCTGTACCTCCCGCCATGGGTTTTCACTTTCTATCCTGTTTTGGCAATAAGTACTACTTTTAACAACTGCTGATACTTTCTGTTTCAGTTGTTATGGCAACTGTTACCTACTATTACAGATTGCACCAGCTGTGTCACTGCAGCTAAAATGACTTATTGAGTATCTGTATAGAGTGCTGCAGAAGTACTAAAACACGAAAATGAGTTAGCATATTTTTTCCACTTCCGGTCCCCTCCTCTGTGAGTCAGTGGGTTTTTGGCTAGATGCCTGTATCAAATCTGTGGTTAACACAAGCTTAAGATAATTTCATGTTTTGTTCTATGTCCAAAATCCCACTGGCTTTTTATTGAGGGAGCCAGGACGATGTTAACTTCCAGGTCAGCCTATGAAACATCATCCCTGCACCACTATATACAGTATATGCTATATAATGCTGATTTTTAGTTTTGGCTCCTGGGTCGGACTTTATGCTCACTTTGGGTAACAATCATTAACTACTACTTGTTAACAACTTAACTGCTAATTTCTCCTCAACTGCCAACACCTGTCTGTTCTGACCACATCCACCATCACTCTCTCTCTTTCTTGCCTGACCACTCACTCGCTACCCTCACACTGAACTGTATCTGAGGACCCACACCTCTCTCATAACATCATGTTCCAGTGAGAACATTTTTATATAATTTGTCTAATTAGAAAAGCTGAATGAAAGTGACAACTCCAGCAGAACTTTCCCCAGAGCTGTCAAACACACTACTGCACCGGCAGAGGAGACTCTCTACCATAAATAACAACCTGTTATCAGCACCCCTCTGTCATGATCTTGCCTCAAAAAGCAACAAATATGATCTCATATGAGCTGAAACAACCTGCCCAACAGCAGCAAGACCTAGACAGCCAAGCTCTATTTGTCCTTTTTTTTTTTTTTTTCAGTCATTAAAATCTTGCTCTCAAGTAGACACTTCATCTGCCCAGATGATGATATAACATCTAATTTACTTTCTTTTTGTTGCCACATGTAAGATATTGGAATTAAATACTCGAAGTCTGATTTAATGGTACAGTTTGATCATCAGGGCTCTGTTTACATTACCTGTAGTAACTGATTTAGCATGTGTCTTAACTTGGTAGGTGTTCCAGGTGCCCCCAGTTTTGTAGGAAGGTGGCAACACGCGTCCTTGAAAACATCAATCCTAGATCAATCCTTGCTACTATATGGCTCGAAAGACCCTTTTACTGTTAGTAAACAGTGTGACAGGCAAAACAGTTCTCCAAAGACATTAGCTTGCACTTGCTAGCAAGTTCTGTTGACTTATTTTAGACAATGGAGGAATATGACACTAGTGGTGTGTTGAGAAATACTCATTCAGAGTGCCAGAGTAACTCTGGCATAAACTGGACCTAAAAGTCGGAAAGTCAAAATGCTGTCAGAATGTACCGTTCGGTTATTCAGAGCACCGCAGTCTCTGAGTGGTGGAGCGCGGAGCAGAATGAATGTGTGATTACATTAACCGTTTGTTAATTCATATGGAAATATAATGCTCCATTTCTTCAACCAGCAGGGCTCTCATTTTAGTGAAGAGTGTCAGACAGAGTTCACCAACGCATCACGTCACTCACTCTCCGGGACTGCAAGTGTTACTTGAATAAGTAAACACTGACCAAGATGAAGAAGATTTGACAGGATTGCTGAAGGTGGGATGACCAACTTTGTGGTTGATTACTATGCCAATCTTATAGAGAAGGACGACACTTTAAAGGTTTCCTCTAGTTTGTGCTGCGATCAAAGATAACTTTAGGTAATGCACTAAGTTAGCATTACGGAGAAATCCAATATTTCTCTTCACACCTCCCCACTTCCTGATAAGGTGGACATGATAATCCTTTATACGCATAACGTTATTCATCCCTACAACAGTAAATACTTTTTCCTCTAACCTGATATCAAGTGTGCGCTGCACATATGAACATTCTTGATTATCGCCATCGTCCAGTCCTTTTTTCTTATTGCATTTAACCGTAGTTGTCTTTGATTTGTTGATGGGCAGTGGTGGCCAGTTGTGTTTTGCCTCCAGCTACTAAAATGATGTCATCGTGACGTCGGCCCTAAAAGGGTCTATAAGGCTGTACAGTGGTGCCTACATGCTAATAAAAGCATGTTAACATTCTCACATCTTAGTTTAGTGTGATAGCATGCTAATATTTGCTGTTTAGCTCTTACAACAAAGTACAGTTAAGGCTGATTGCAATTTCTAGTTAGTCTCGTATTCAAGTTCCCATATCAAATACTGGACCAATTAAAATTTGGACCTGATGTTGACAATAGATGAAAAATCAGAATCACTTGTTACATTTCATCTAATGGGAAATTATGTCCATATCAAAGTTTATGGCAATTTATTTTCATTTACAAAATTAATATGAATTTGCATTTTTGCCAGAATTAAATGACCAAATCCTTGTAGTGACTCTTTGCATGAGCTTGATGTGTACCTGCTCATAAACACAGCCTCTTACTCTGAGTCCAACAACAGCTCCTCCTGGCTAGTTGCCTTCCCTCGCCTACTCACGGCTACAGTGCATCACCAAGCTGACTGTGTACTGCCAGTGATCATGATGGAAGCATTACAACATTTATTCAGTGTCATAAACTATTACATTCTGTATGTGTTACTATAGAAAAGTGTGGCTTACTTTTAGAAGCATGGGCGGTGATGTTTTCCCCACTGGACTTCCTGTAGCCTTGTTGCTCAGAACATTGACTTTCACTGCAAAACCCAAACACTTCAGTTCATGTGTGTTAAAACCATTTCTTTTTCTACTTAACCTGTGTACTGGAAACTAACTCATACTGCATGCTCGTGATACCTGACACTGCAGATACAGAGCACCTAATTTCAGGATTTGCTAAAGGTTAATTGTCTTGTGAAAGCTAATCTCTCTCCATCTCCATCTCCACAGGTTATGGTTAATTGTAAAAGTAATTGTGCTGTTTGTAGACATGTTAATTAGGACAATATCATTTTTTGTTGACTAACAAATATAGCGGTATGGTGTGGCAGCTCTGTGTTGTGTATCAAGTGGGTATTTTCTTTGACTTCTTTTCCCTTTGGGCCTCTTTCTCTGCGCTGAAGGCAGTCAGTATTGGCACTTGTGTTGTACATGGAGGCTGAGTTCAGCTGTAGCAATGCTGAGTGCAGGAGATGCCTGCAGACTCTGATGAGGCTGTTAATTAGGTTGCTTGTTTTATGTCCTTGATGGAAATAATACTATAATTACCGCCATTCATTCGTCTTTTGCAACCTTCATTACATGAACTATAAATGGTTGATTTCTAGGAATTTACTGGAAAAAATAACAAGTAGCCTATTAATTAACATGTGAACACAATACAGTTAATTAGACATCCAAAGCCATAAGTCAAAATGCACAAGGCATTAAATATGAATCTTAAATTCCCTTACTTTTACTGAACCTAAATTATTCCCAGATTAATCTATTGACTGTTTTCTCCATGATCAATTGTTAAAAATGGTGATAAATTCCCAATGAAATTACCTGGAGCCCAAAGTGACACCTTCACAATGTTTGTTTTGTCCAACTACCAGTCCAAACCTAAAAAGTATTGAAAATAAATTTAATTTATTGAAATAATTTAATGGACAAGCAGCAAATCTTCACATTTACAAAGCTGAAATGAAAAGTGTTTGGCATTTTTGTATTTAAATCAGAGCATGTGAGCGGAACGGGAGCGGGAGTGCAGTGGGGAGCGGGAGGATTTTGTGTTGAGCGAGGAGCGGCTATCTTTTTTAAAAGGTGGAGCGGAGCCTTATCTCTCGCTCCGGTTGCTCATGCCCCACCCAGAATGCATCTTTGCACCTGCGCACACCCACACTATTTTCTTTCAAAACTATGGAGTTTACTGTGTACTTAAGAAAAGAAACTGAGAAGAGAAGCAGCAGTACCTTGGAGAACAGTCCCCGGAGGTCGGCTGCTTAACCTGGTCCGTCTCCTCTACACTTTGACTTATTTCCACCCTGCCAGCGGTACTGTGTACAACAGTCACTAACTGCGGGGAGAGGCGACAGGGCTTCCCTGGAGAATCTACCACGCTAATGTCTTATTGGTGCCGTAGCATTGTTCCGACCTCTCATTGTTCTGACCTCTTATTATTCAGACGTCCCGTTGTTCCAATATGTGATGATTACTGTAGCCTATTTGTGTACCATAGAGGATCAGCAACGCAACAAAAGTAGGCTACTACTCGACCGCGACCGGCTCTGGGTCAGCTGGGAAAGGCTTGAGGTGAAGCAGGCTCACAGCTTATGTGTTTGCCACTTTATTTTTCATTTTAACCCACACCATGATCTTTTCCTGACCCTAACCAAGTGGTTTTTGTGCCTAAACCTAACCAGACCTTAACCACAGGGCATCATGAACAATGGGTTTAATATAGTCGGAACAGTGGAATGTCGGACCAATGGGCTGTCGGAAAAATGGGCAGACCCCATTTTATTTGTGAATAGAAGGTTACAGGTTAGGGTAGTACAACACAGTTGTTTTGAGCGGAGTGGTGAGCGAGTAGAGTGGGATAAAATTTATGATGGAGCGGAGCGAAGAATGCGCAGAACCAAGTGGAGCAGATGAGCAGCGCAAAGTGACAGGTCTGCGAGCGAGGAGCGGAAATTTTCACCCGCTCCGCTCACATGCTCTGATTTAAATGACAAAATGATTATCAAAATATTTGCAATTTTATTTCTGTCAAGCAATTCATCGCCTAATGCCTTCAGCAAAACTTGTACATCTTGTATGTTTGGTGCACAAAACCAACCGAAGCTGTCACATATTTAAAGTGAGTAAATCATACAATATTTCCCTCTTAACTGTGATAGAGGAGAAGCATAAAGCCGAAGATATACACTAGCCACTTTATTTGGTCGAGATGGCCACTGAAGCTCAAACCAAGCATGAGAATAGGGAAGAAAGGTGATTTAAGTGACTTTGAACATGGCATGGTTGCTGGTGCCAATAGATCTGCAGCAATTGCATGATACTGTCATGTCAATATGGACCAGAATGTCTGAGGAATGTTCATTAGGAATGTTTTTTTTTTTCCATCGATGCCACAAAGAATTAAGGCCCTCTGAAGGCAAAAGGGGGTCCAACTCCATACTAGTACAAGTGTATTTGCTTTTAACTATGCATTTGCTTGCCTATGATGGTTGCCTTGCATATCTTGTGTCTGTTTAGGGCCTTCGGTGTACAAAATCTCAGACCAAACGCATCAGCAAGATGTAATACACACATAAATGGTTGGGGGAGTGGTGGTATACCAAGAAAAACATGCTTGCCATTGTCCTGCTGTGCTTGATACACGCTTTTGTTTTTTTGCCATAATGCATGGCAGAAAAATTAACAATACAGTAAACTCCTAGAGTGTCACCATGTTTATCATTTACATCGTGCAAATTCAGAAGTACTATTCGGTCTGAGTTCTTTGGTGTGCCCTCTAGTGGAATTCTCCAGTAGCACTCGTACTACTTAGATAAGCATGTGAATGACTGCATTCATGATGCAGCCAGTTGTCTGTGCCACTGGCTCTCAACCTTGTTCATGTCAAGAACCCCTAAATTGATACACATTAGATCAGTGACCACCATATGATAAGGTTTTGCTTTGAGCCTACATCTAAAAAGATTTTGATTGTTAGATATGATTAAGACCAGGGGCCGGTTGCACAAAGCACCTTAGGTGAAGATTTTCCATTAAATCCAATTTAATGTTTACTTTAAATAAAACTGGTTGCACAAACATCCTTAAGTCTCCTCTTTAAGTTTTTCTCTTTATCTTGGTCTTTCACTTAAAGAAGCAACAGATAGCATATTTTTTCTAAATATACTGTATCATTATGAAAATAATGTGGGTTGCACAAGGTAACATAGGTTACTTAGTGGCTTTGCAATAAGCTTCTGCCACCGGGGGCAAAATTTTGCGGAAAAAAATCTGCTTTACAGCAGGAAACGCGTCATGTATTGCGAAACTGGTCAGCCAGCCAATCAGGGACTGGAGCTGGTCCTTATGAGGAGTTGGGCATGAGATAGTTGAGTCACGAGCGCAATGGCAGAAGTTTGGAGACAAGTGAAAAACGGCCTAGCAAAAGAAAAAGAGCTCCTCTGTCTGAGGAGGCAAAGAAGGGCAAAACGGGGAGTGATAAAAGAAGAGGAAAAACAAGAGTAAACCTCAGTCAGGCGTTCAAGAGATGGAGGGAGCTCCGTGACCAAAGAGGCTTCAAAACCAATGTCCAGGTAGCTTTCTTTCTAATGGATCAGTAAGTAACACGGCTAAATGTTAGCTAGACGAGAGAGGACTGTACTGTATTGGCTGCTAGTTCATTCCTAGCTGGCCAGCATCGCAATTTGCCGCAACCAGGGCCCGGGTAGCGAGTGTTGGTCGGCTGACATCCTCGCTGCCATTCTACGTCAGCCCTCGGACAGTGATACCCCCCTCCCTTCCTTCTGTTCTCTTCTCACGGAGGCAGCTATCGACGGACATCGCCCAGCTAAGTTACGCCCAGCTAAGTGAACACTGGACTTTGTTTACCATTCAATTTGAGCTCCAACCAGCCGCATCATTTACATACGGTACCGTTTATTCTAGAATCGGGACTGTTTACATGTGCATATTGGTATAATTCCACTGTGTCTACTGTTGTTTGTACTGATACTGTACATATTGATATAATTCACTGTGAGTTGTTTGTACTGGTACTGTGCATTCTGCTATAATTATTTGCATTACTATTTGTTTTTTCTTCAGATAAATCTGATAATTGTTGCTCGGTCTCTTTACTCATTTATTTAGTAGAGTGTCCACACACCTTCTCATTCTACATATACATAGAGGTATACTGGTGGCTTTACAGCCTACATTTTATTTAATTTAAAGAGTCTAATAGAGTCATATTATTGATTATCTCTGATCCCCACGGTCAATTTGGTTGTTCCGACAGTATGAGCAACACCACTGACGCTAGGTGGTGCCAAGCTAAAAAAAAAAAAAACTAATCCTATCTGTTGTCTCTTTAAGGAATTACTTAAAGTTTGTTGAGCTGTTGCACAGAGGACCATAGCAACCAAAGCAAGGAAAAAAACTAGAGTTGCATCACTCAATTGCGCTCTTCCAGCCCTGTTACAATTAAAGATTGTTCTGTGGTTTTATGCAATGGGATTGTTACAATAAATTGTGTGCTGCGTCATTCACCGGATTTCGAACTGCCCTCACCCCTCTGCTGAACACTGTGGTGAAGTTGTTGTCCAGACATTGCAACTGTCTCTCACACTCATTGCTTCATGTTTGCTGTTATTTTTTGGGTCAAATTTAATTTTCTGTTTGTTCTGTCTTTCACTGAATTCCTCTAGAAGTATGGTTTATTTCTCCCTCTGACCAACTGAATTTTCATGTCTTCTTATCTTTGTTTTTTGTTGTGTTTTTTTTACTATGAGGCCAACTTTGTGAGAGGATACGTAGGTGTGACAACAGGTAACCTAGGCTATCACAAGCGCATACTCAAGCAAAAGAAATGGTCTCTATGGAAACAGTAGTGTTTTACTGCTGTAAAATCTCTTTCAGCACAGTAAATGCCTTAACGTCTTTCCTTGACTCAGTAAACCTTTTAAGGGATTCTGTGCAACACCCTTCAGTAATCACCTCAGCAAGGGAACAACTAAACATTAAGTGTTATACTTAAAGGAGCAATAAGCAAAATCGTTTCACTGCCATGAGCCACTCCTCCCTCTACCTCTGCTCTCCAACACCTAAACAAAAAACCTAAAACCTAAAACCTAAACAGCCAACTTAGTTTTGCAGTTAGCGATGTCTTTCACTCGCTCTCGGTCTCTGCTGTGTTTAGTTATTTCCCTGCTTTCCTGTTAGCGTTAGCACTAAGTTACTTGGCTGCCACGCTAACGCTCCAACTCCAAGTGAGCCAGTAGCCGGGCTCACGGTCTCACGGAGAAAAGTTGGAACGTTAGCATGGCAGCCCATTAGTGCTAACGTCCCCACGCTTCTCTGCCAGGCTCAGTGAGTTGGAGCTGAGAAGCGTGGGGACGTTAGCATTAGCACTAGTCGGCTGCCATGCTAACGTTACGGGAGCCTGCTTCTCAGCTCCGGCAAGCTCTAGCGTGGGGACGTTAGCGTTAGCACTAGTCAGCTGCCATGCTAACATTCTGGGAGACTGCTTAAGCGTGGGGACGTTAGCATTAGCACTAGTCAGCTGCCATTCTAACATTCCTCTCTTCTCCGTGAGCCCATGAGCCCACGGGTCTTCAGGTGGACGTTCGGCTCTCTGCCATTTCATTTCGAAAATATGCGCTGCCATTGCTCACTGGCTGTAGCCTTTTATAGGGAGGCAGGGCCAAGGGCTCTGAGGGGGGGGGGGGGGGGGGGGTTCACATGAACGTACATGAACGTGCTGCCGGACCAACTTGTAAACAATGGGCTGGAGATCAACAGAGAGAGAGGTTGTGTGAGATCATGCTATACTCCAGATGAAATTACATCTCTAGTTCTTCACATAGCCATTTTTTAATTCCTTCAATCTAGAAATGATGAATTTCGCTTATTGCTCCTTTAAGCAGCAAACTTAATGTCACTGTGCAACCAGCCCCAGAATTCTTTAGTTGTCAACCACATTTGAGGAGATAAACTTGGACGAAGTGAAACCTATGATTCTTACTCACATTGGACTCAGTCCTAGAGTTAATTAGATAGTGAAAAAAACTTTCTCGTTTTCTGGGGACCCCCTGGAACTCCCTCAAGGATGACTGGTGGTCCCCGGTCCCCTGTTTGAGAATCACTGATTAGACAGCAAGTATATTTCTGGCCTAAAGTGACATGAGAATAAAATACCAAGTACATGTACCTTAAATTTCCGATTACTGATTCCACCACTGATTATGGAAATGCCATTCCAAGTGAAGCATTTGTAAGAATCGTGGACAGTAAGGCAGCACAGCCAGTAACTGTAGGAGTGATGTGAATGACTAGTGAGTGAAAGTGTGAAGTTATCAATAAGACCATCTCACTGACTCGACTGACTTCATTTAGTCCAATGCTGGCTTCATCCACTGAAGACTCACTTCACCAAAAGGACCGTGTCAGTGATTCTGCCCCCTAATTGCTTTCCAGAAAACTCCTCCCTGCAATGCTGACAATATCACAGAGCCATTGTATCTGAAAAAACATAAACATGACTTTCTGATGAAATGCTTTAAATTGGAATATGTTGCAGACACAACAGAACCAGCCTCAAAATCACAAAATCAAAATCGACATCAAAGCAGCTCCTTCAGTCTGTGGTAAAAAGAAGTCTGGTTAATAAAAGACAATGGCAGAGAGGTACATCTAAAAAAATCAATATCTCAATATCTTCTCTTCCAATTATCTTTAATTTTCTGCAGCCTGTTGATGTACATAGTTTTTCATCTTTTGTCTGGAGATACAGTATGAGAGTTAGCCAAAAACTAAGTTGGAAATGACTTCCTAACATGCTTGTTCTCAGCTGGCTCACCTTAGATCTTCATCAGAACAGAAAGCTGTTGCCTTTTCAACTCTTTGTTGTGCAGTTGTGACCCTTTCTGGAACATTTCAATGAGGATAAATGCAGTACTCGCAAAATCGTAAAGGAGCGGTTGACAGTGTTGCCGCACTACAAACAAATCACAAGTGTCAGGGATGTTTGCCATGCAAATCTAACATGCATCCCCCCCTTTGTCTTCCCCTCGCTCCTTTTAATCCTCATTCTTTTGGAGTCGGAGCGGAAAAGACAAAGGTTTGTTTTTAAGTTGGCAGGGCGTCCTGATCTGCTGCCGCTAATTGACACTCACAAGATTTGTAAGTCAGAGCGAAAGGCAAACATGTCATAAAACTTTCATGATCAAACAATGTTGGCTTTGCTGCCTGACAGTTTATTGTGAAGAAATCTCGTCTTTGCTGTGAGGCTCCGGTTCAAAAACTTTGCCGTTATAATTAGTGTTTACTATTTTGCCTATAAGGCTGTACAGGAGTTAAGTAGGGAGTTTATGAGATGTGTGTGTGTGCGTGCAGGGTGTGTGTGCAGGTACTGTAGAAGTAATCCTCTGAATCTTTAATCCTGTGTCTTTAAGATGGCTCTTCCTCAGCCAAACTCCTTGAGTCCTTTAAAGAAATGTGTGTTCAGGTCTGTTCAGGTGTGTGTGTGTGTGTGTCAGTGTGTGTATGGGAGTAGGGAGGGGTCCCTTCTGTACTAACCCCAAAAAGTCATCTTCACTGAGGCAGCTCCTCCTGATGAAGGGGAGCCAGATTTTGTTCCACGCCACCAGTCTCTTGCTTTTCTCCCTCTTCATCTAACCCTCCCTCTAACTTGTTCTCCACCTCTGGCTGTTCTCTCCCTCTCCCACCTCACCTGCTTCAGCTCTCACTCTTTGAAACCTCTTTGGACTCCAATGAAGAAGCTCATCTGAGAGTTCACGCAAAACTAGAACCTTTTTTTTTTTTTGTGGTCGGGGGGATGAGGAGGAGGAGGAGGGTATGGCTCTTTTGAGGCTCTTTGATGCAAAACTTTACATCTTCCCCCTTCACAGAAAGTTAGAGTACACTTCCATGGAAGCTGTCTGGAGTTCGGCGAATAATTCTTTGGAGACTCATCTTTGGGTGGAGGACTATCAAAGTGAGAGTCTTCAAAACAGATATTATTATGTGCCGGATTTCACAGCAGTGGGATATGCACAGACAGCCTTTTTAACCCCACAGTGAGCACAATGGATGGCCGTGCAGCTGCGGAGAAACAGAGAGTGACACAGAGTGACTTGTGAAGACTATAACACACACGCACATTGAGCCAACCTGCATGGGCTCAACAGCACCAGGATGACAGTGCAGGAAGGTTTCTAATTGGAAAGCCTGCATTCAGAATTCTAATAATCCTGAAAGCCTTTTAACAATCACTTGATATTCAAAGTGTCTCTCTGTAGGTGCTGCCCAAGCTGAGTTTAAAAAAAAAACAATCTTTTTTTGTCTTTTGAAGAAATTATTGTCATTTGATGGATATTATTCTGTGAGAATCACAGAGGAAACATTAGGCGCCGCGTGGCTTGAGTCCACCTGCCTACTCGCAGACGGAAAAACGTCATATCTGAAGGTTTCGCGAATGAAATGTGGGAGCTTCGGGTTTCTGTGATACAATTTCAGCTCTCTTTTGGTGCGTTCTTCGCAATAAAAGCCTAATCAATCTGGTACTAAGCCCAGTGAACAGTATGTTGCTCACCGTGATGCTTTTTCTTTCACACTCCACCGCGACCTCGCTCGCAGAACGCTCTTCTCTTTCGACTATTTCTGTGAGCATGAAAAGATGTTTTTCCAAGCGTGCGCTCCTCTTAACTTGGCATGCCGCCGTTCACCCACCATCCACACAAACACCTCCGCACTGCATTTATTTGGCTTCTTTAAGTGTTTTAATTAGTGGCTTTTGTATCATTTATTAGAAACGCTGGGATGCTGCTGGACGTCTCACAAATGTAAAAGGTGTGTGGGATGAGAGGACTCTCTGTTCTTCCCTTGTGATGATAGGTGAGACGAAACAGGTGTAGTGACAGAAAGGAAAGAACAGAGTAGAGGATGTAGCTTCACACTGGAAAGAGAACGAGAAAGAGAGAAATCACTCAGGTTTCATTTGCTGGAAACACCTGCCGAATGTTTGCAATTAGCCGTCAATTACCAGCGGTTGTTGTTAGGCCATCTGTCCATAAACGCTGCATCTCCCCCATTATTAGACACTGCAGCAACAGAGTGAAGTAAATCTACATGCACTGAGCCACACACACCTTCCTGTTCGTTCTGACCTCAGCAGGAGTGACAGTTTAACAGGCATAGATGTTGGTTTAACACACGCCAGGGATGTTGCAAACGGAGGAGGGATGAGGGAGGCAGGGAGGGAGGGATGTTGGGGTCAGGCCTGCCTCCTCTCCAGTTAATTGGCCTAGCTTGTAGCATGCGCTTGACAGATTGAATTATCAAGCTGCCTCCACGGTCTGCAATCCCCCCGCGGTATATCCTGGTTGACTATTAATGACCAGCTACAGCAGCCTCCTCTGTTCTGCCCGGCTCTGCCACTGTTCTCTCTTTTCTG